>NC_090935.1:330404285-330707315 GCF_040938575.1 Ambystoma mexicanum
TAGGGGCCGGGGTTCGGCGAGGATGCAGTGGAAGCTGCGCCGACCCGTGAAGAGGAATAGTACCCCCGGTGGTAAAATCAGGTAAGTCTATGGGGGCCAACTAATATTGCCTCTGTGTATTCCCTTGGCTCACTTTGTTGTTCTCGCCTTCCCCTTAGGTGCCGGAGTGCGGCGGGAACATGCAGAAGGATGCGGTGGAATGTGAAGATGCTGCGGAGGCCGGTGAGTTCAGCACGGCACTGCAGCAGGCGAGGCGACGTGCATAAAATAACTTCTTTCTTCCAGCTCCAAGGCGCGATGGATCGGGAATTCAGGTAAGGATCAGAGGTATTGGTCTTGTTCTAACCTTTTCTCCTTCTTTCTCCCTTTTTCTAGGAGCTCCAGACTCGAGGCAGGCGTGGCAGAAGACTGGATGCAGACTTGCAGGCACGGTGAGCGTTACGCTGCTGGATGCAGAATAACGCAAAGCGTGTGCTGCTCTTCGGGCGTGGTTTAAATAGCCTCCAAAGTAGTCCCAGATAAGTATTCCTCCTCAGCCCCACCTGAGTAAAATATAGTCCCTAGGTAAAGTAGTCCCTTCCAAGCCTCTTTTGGCTTGGAGCTCTTGCAGCATGGTCTGCATCAGGTAAGTTTGCAGCATGGTCTGCATCAGGTAAGTTTTAATCTATGAGCCTGGCGCCTATGGCGCCAGGACTGACTCTCCATATGAGCCTGGTGCCATAGACGCCAGGACTGCACCCAAATAGCCCCTAGCAGGGGTTGTTGGGCTTGATTGGAATAACTTGATGCCTGCTTCCGGGGTTGCTGGACTTGGTCTGGGTCCCCGGGGGTAGGCATCATGACAGTATTTGCTGTTCCCAGGTGCCTTGAACCCATGAATTGTGATGCATTCATCCATCTTTTTATGGATTTTTACAAATTTGTTTGCACTTTGACTTTTAGCTTGATAGTAATATAGAGAATCAATTTAATCTAGGCTTTGCTTTGGGGAATGTTTTATACCCTATCTGATTTTGGTTAGTCTATTGAGATGCATATTAGAGCTGTTTACTGCTATGTTGTAACGAGCTTTACAGTCAGACCACGATGGCGATCTTAGAACACTAATTCTATGCTTGTATATCACGTGAAGAGTGTCTATTCTGAGAATATGAGATTTCTTGAAAAACAGATTTAAACAACGCAGCATGCTATGGTCATTTCGCATTTCATGAATGCATGGTTTGTTTTTGATGATATATTGTAGATCATGTTTTCTGTTCACATTGAACTGGATGTTTCCTAGAGCCACAAATTCCTAATTGCAAGTGACAGTGCCCCTTTGACCTGGGGTAGAAACGTAACCTCCAGGTGTAGCACATAGGTTGGAAGGCGAAACAACTGCTATCCCTGACTACCACCAAATTGTCAATGCTACCAATTCCACCAGTTTGCTACTGCCAACATTTGTTGAGTTGGGAGGGACATGTCAGGGCCAAAGGCAATTTAGGCCCATGAGCAGAATTATCCCCCAATGGGTGTAGGATGGGAATGAAAAAAATCAGGACAACAGTATTCATGCACTAGGATTTAATTGAAAAATGTAATTTCATATTGCAAAACAGGTCCCTTGGCAACAGACTTGATCGCCCACATATGTTAAGGATTCCTCACGAGCTATGTAATATTTTGTTATCATTGATTCAAATGTTTTGCTAATGTTTGTGGCCAATAGCGTGTTCCAAAAATGACATACTTGTTGGATGTTTTCTTGGGGGACATGGGCAGGGACTTCTGCTCTTCTAGTATCTATTGAGAGTAAAGTAGGTCATTTCAGCTAAGCTACACATGCCAAAGCGCCACAGAGAAAGCATTCACGTATATTTAAACCCACCATAACCTTGACAGTGTTTAATAAATAGAAATTGAAATAGAGAGTTCCCTGATGGTGGCATGGTGGGATTTGCCTGTCAGATAACTCATTAAATTAAGCACTTATTTCTGTGATCTATGTGCAAAATACAGGTCTGTGGTTTGCGGTTTTGATCTAAGAAAACCTGACTCAACCTTCCATGCTTCCAATGACTGGAATACTATTATCTTTATTTATTGTGTTGGTCATTTATAAGGCACTTGTACAACAAGACAGTGTTACAAAGCACCACAAGTCAATAGGGGGGAGAAAGGGAACAAAATCAACAATAAAAAACAATTAATAAATCATGAAATAGACAGCTGTCCTACTAGGCAGTGTGACATTCGGAATTTGCCAGTGCAGAGAAAGGTTTGGGGGGCAAGAGGGAGAGTGCTGGAGGGACCTCCAGGGGTAAGTGCCAGAAGTGCCTGTTGCAAGGGGGAGACGTCCAAAGTGAAGAGTAGATCCACTACCCAATCGGTAAGTGCAGGCCTGGGGTCCCAGATGCCAGTGCATGTGGGGTGGATGCTGGTGGCAATTGGGCATATGGCCAGGACCCTATAGGACTCTTGAGGGACAGGCCCCCAATCACAGTGACTGTGGAGATAGTAAGCAAGGGAAGGAGAGAGGGAAGGAGTTGCTTGCGGAACCTGAGGAGATCCGGTTCAAGATGGAGAGAGAGAGGGAGACTGCTCCAGAGGAGGAAGCCAGCCGAGGAGGGAGTTCTGCACCCAGCTCTCTGCTTGGAGAAGCGTTTAACCAGTAGAGAGTTGGAGTAAGAAGATCGAAGGGACCTAGAAGGATTGTATTTAGTAAGAGAGCTGCAGATAGTGTGGCCCCAGGTTCCAGACAGCCTTATGGATTATGCAAAGGGTCTTGAATTTTTTCCTTGCAGCAACCGGGAGCCAGTGGAGAGATTTCAGTGCTGGTGAGATACAGTCCCTGGGCTTGAAGCCAAGAATACATCTTGCAGCCCTGTTCTCGATTAGTTGTAGAGGGAAGAAAGAGGAAGGGTAAGGAAGAGGCTATTGCAGTAACCCAGCCTGAAGAGGACCAGAGCTCTACAGACTTTGAGCTTCTGGGGGAAAGTGAGGAAAGGGAGAATGCCTCTAAGGAGGTGAAGTTGAAAGTGGGCCTTCCTGGCAAGGTCCAGGATATGAGGGGTGAAGGAGAAAGAGTAGTCAAAGATGACCCCATGGTTTTTGGTTCAGTGGTAGGAGAATGAGGTGAGCCCATAGAAGGTAACCAGAGTGCAAGAGGGATGCAGGGAACAGGTGTCTCAATAGGAAGCATCTCAGTCTTACTGGTGTTAAGACATAGATCAATGGAGGTTCACCAGGACTGGGTAGCAGACAGGCAGTCCAGGATGATAGAGGAGGATGAAGAGGGAATGCCAAGCACGATTCCCACTCCAACCACCCCTTTTGAAGTACCAGGACTGTTCACACCGAAATATGTGATGTATGATGAGCAAATAAACCAGCAGAGAGCCGCAGTTGGGCTCTGTCCAGTACCTATCAGAATAACAGCACCTATTGAAGTACCAACACCTAAGAAAACCTGGACAGTAAGGTACCCATTGAGAAAACCATATCGACAAGTGCGACAGAATGACAATTGTCAGAATGTAATACCTGAAGAAGCTAAGAAGATATTGAAGGAAGACGAATAATGACATCATGAGGACCCGGACTGACTCACATATAGAAAATATAAAGACCTGAGAATGAAGACAAGAGAGACAAAATACCATGGATAAGCGACATCCTGAGGCTAAAGTGAAACAATTGATGTCAAGATGTCAGAAACGTATGCCATATGCACAATGAAAATATTCAGTTAGTTTAAACATGTACATATGCAAGAAACCGCAAGAAGCTAAGAAATCGTAAGGCTTGCTTATGCTTAGTAGTAAGATAAGCGCCACCTGTACATATATCTACCTCAAAAATCACTTTATATAAGTATACTTCCACTACGCACAAGAGCAGAATCAACCAAAGGTTGCTAAAGGTCTCAAGATGAGAGTTTTGCAGCAAACAAATCGAGAATTAAAGACGGAGATAAACTCAGACGAAGGTAACCATGCCAAGAAGCCAAGGTCGTATTAGCTGAAATAGGCCAACAGTGGATACAATTAAAGAGCAGAAGAACAGACTATCCTGTTCAGGGAAGGTCAAGATAAGCCACAGATTGCAGACGACTGGCAGAATTAAATCAAATACACGAAATTGCATGGAGGAAAGGCCAATTTCATGGTGTTGGAATCACGTGACCAGGCAAGCAGGAAGGGATGAAACTTTCACACCCACACATGGACTTTTGCCATACTCAGGTATCTTAACTTTCCCAGGCCAAGGAGCAGATTCTAGGCCAACCACAAAGAAATAATTGACACATGACCACTGAGGTGATTGATTGTAACAAAAATTGGAGGGAAACTGGGGTGCAGACGAACTCCCTGCACCTGACCGGCTTTTCTGCACGCTGCTAAGAGCAAGTGGAAAAGTATGAGTGGAGCTGATGCCAACACAATCATAGTGGACCATGTAATCGAGGGTCCTATAGTTAGTAAAACCAATGAGGCGTCATACTTTTAGTGACGTTTATAGTAGTCATTTTGAAGGAAGGGCTTAATTTCCCCACCTGACATTGTTTATCCAATCCCCTCTCCCCGTTACCATATACAGATATAATACCTATATTAAAGTTACCTTCCTAGAACCAATCAAGTTGCATGCTAAGTTTTATGAGTTACATGTCAGTGATGAGAATTAATTGGAGTTGAAGCAAGAAGGAAGATTGAGCGATTGCTGATATTCATTGAACTCCCCGTTTTTTGTACTTGTCATTAAACGGATTCCCTTGCCAACTATAGAGTTGTCAATATTGAGTTGGTGCACAAGTACGAATCTGCATCCCCATCCATCTCAAGGGTGCTGCTGATCATCTTAAAGTGCTGTTTGAAACGACCAGCCCTATGGGCCGGCTGGAGACCACCCTGCACAAGGAAGTGAAGGAGGAAGATGGGAGCTTGAAGAAGAGTTGTGTCATCTGCGTAACACTGGAAGTATGGAGAGAAGGCGGAAATCTGGTGAGCAAGAGGAGCAAGCTAAATATTGAAGAGTCAAGGCGAGAAGATAGAGCCTTGGGGAACACCACATGTAGAGAGAGAGGTGGTGGAGGAGAAAGGATCCAGGATCACCTGGGAGGGTAGATCAATGAGGAAGGAGGACTACCAGTCCAGTGCCCAGTCAGAGATAACAAGGGTAGCTTAGAGCCACTTTATGAGGATAGAGTGGTTAACTGTGTCTAAACCAGAAGAAAGCTCAAGGAGAATGAGAACAGAAGGAGAGTTTAAATCAAGATTTGTTAACAATTCTTCACAGGTGTTCTGGAGAGCAGTTTCCGTGCCTCTGGATGCTGGGAATCTGGATTGATGGTCATGTAAACAACCAACGAGCTTAGTGTTGTGTCAGTTGGGGAAAGAACAACTTCTCTGGGAGTTTCCCAAGGAAGGGGGTAGTAGAGAGAGGGCAGTAGTTGGCCAGACACGAGGGGTCGGCAGAGGGATTTTTAGAAGGGGGTGCACAAAGGAGTGCTTGAGAGAAGAAGGAAAAGAGCCAGAGGCTAGGGAGTGGTTTCCGAAGTCAGCAGGAGCCACTGTGAGGGAGGAGAAATTGCCCTTAATGGTTCTGGAAGAACAGGGAGGCACCTCTTTGGATGTGACCTTCAAAGAGCAGACTAGTGATTCATCGGTTGTGATAGGTGAAAAGGAGGAGAGAGTAGATGGGGTGGGGGAGAGGTTAAGGGAGGCATGAGGACAGGGAGAGGGGTGTGGAACGGGGAGGAAGAGAGTGGGAACGGAATGTCCTGAGTTTTACAAGTAAAGTGGGTGGCCAGTGCAGTGCAGAGTGCCTGACAAGGAAAACGTGAAGTAGAAACTGCAGATGGATTGGCTATTTCCTTGCAGATTTTGAAGAGTTCAGTCGTGTTTTTAGCTGCTCCAGAGATGTGTGCATGGGTGTGGGCCCTCTTTTTGGAGTGGATGGAGAGACAGTATTGCCTTTGGAGCAGACAACAGGCCAGTTTGTCAGAGGATGAGCCGGAGTAATAGTAATACTATAGTTCTATAGTGTAAGCGGGCTATAATTATTGCTTGGGCCATAAAGACAAGACATTCCACATTCAGACAAGCCATTACCTTTTTCAGCAGGTCTAGATCATATTGATAGGTTTTTACCAGTTTACGGTTTGCTTTTCTTGATTTTTATAATTTCATGTAATGCAATGTCATTTGGCATTTGTATAACGCCTTTTCCCATTGGTATGGCCTCACAGTGCTGTAGGTGAACGTCCTTGGGAGACCAAAGTCTGAGGTATGGCAGATTCATCAGAGGAGTTTCGAATGCGTGTGTGCATTTGAGCCAATACGAATGTAAGAAGGGGTGGCCAAGTCCCTGCTAGCGACCCACGTCGAGCTGGTTTGTGGATGGGTGCTGTGAGGTTAATGGGAGAGTTTGCGGGTGCAGGAGACTTGGGGAATATACACTCCAAACAGAAACATTGCACACAGTACATAACAGAAATAGGCAATCCTGTCACCAAGTGCCTTTCACTAGTGGTAGATTATGAGACGAGTGTACTAGCCCTTATGGTTAGGAGTGAGTGGTACCGTGAAAATGAGAATGTTGCTATACATACCATTTTCAACAGGCACAGGCAGATGGATTATATGCAGAAAAATTCTATAGTATAAGGTCATGTGCAGTAAAGGATTTGTACATTATTATTTACACCTATATACAGTAGTTATTAGCAAACCGAGAGTAGAAAATGTGCAAATATATAGTGAACAGTCAATTACAGAAGGGATAGGAAGGGAGGCACTGGGATTAGCCTGATTCAACTGCATATCACAGGAGCCTTTTCCAGCAGTAAGAGGTGTTTGGCGAAAATCTTTAAGCTTTTGTATAGTGGAACCCTTTTAAATAATGGGGAAGCAAATTGTAGTGGTGTGAAGCAAAGAGGGACATGAACTGAAGTAGAAGGCAGTGCAGGGCTGAGCACAGAGAGGTTGAGGATGGCGTAGTAATAGGAATAATCAATGTGTACATCCATGCAGGATTTAGAGCTGGAAAAATGGAGCTGCCCATGAAGAGATTATGAAAACTGAAGAATGGATTCAAAGGACGACCAGTGTGGCGTATCGAGCCAGGCGGTGCTAAATTGATGGCCGAGTGTGGGGTTATGATATGATAGGTTATTTATAACACGCTTAATAACCAGAGGTTTCTAAGCGTGGACCCGTGGATCGAACCTGTGTTGCTCCATGCCGTCTTGCTTCCAAGGCAAGCATGTTGCCGCTGAGCTATCCTCCCGAGACTAAATAACACTTTGATATCCGGGTTGTGGGGGATGGAGGAGTGAAGGAGGCCGGAAAGCAGGTTCCATGTGATTTTCGCCGCAAAAATATTGCGATGCAAAAATATCGCCATATTTTTGCGGCGAAAATAACACATGGACCCTGATGGGGACACCCCCGCCACCCCCGCATCATTTTTTTATGTGCGGGGGACACCCCCGCAACTCCCGCACCTAATATTTTCACCACCAAAAATATCGCCTATGGCGTTCCCGACGACCATATGTTTGGCGATATTTTTGCTGGCGAAAATATTACCTGATACCGGAAAGCATTGAGGAGACACAGTCCAGTATTTTTAGAGGATAAGGGCACAGAGGGCAAGACCCATAAGAATGGTAACGCAGGACTCCAGCCTGCGGGGGACCAGGGAGGCGATGAGGGTTCTCTAGCACAGTGTTAGGTGTGGTAGGGACAAGCTGACCTTTTCCGCCATAGCTGTGGTGGTCATATACAATTGGAGTTTATGATCACTTTTGAAGAGGAACACATTTGAGAGCCATGAGGGACAGATTGAGTGGTCAGCAAAAAATGTAAAAGGGGAGGGGAGTATGGGCAGGACCATAGGAGGACGAGATGTTAAGCATTAGCAAACAGAGTGCTATACAGTGACTGATGGCAGAGAGACAGTTGGAGATGTGGGTAGATTATTTGGGGTGAAAGAAGATTATTTGGTCATGATCCACAAAATATATTGTAAAATACACGAAAGGAGATTAGTTTCCCAGGAGAAAAGGTTTAAAGAGCATAACATCAATTACAAAGGCTTTGGGGACCACCACTGGGAGAGTGGTGTCAGAATGTGTCCCCATTCCAGGAGATGGACCAGTTAAAGAGGTAAGAGGTGACACCCATTTGGAACAGTTAAAGCACAGTGACACCCATTTGAGGGCAGTGCTCTGAAAGCCAAGCATTGTGAGTACAAAAAAGAGGGATAGACAATGTAAAGTGGAACAGACATATCGTAGAGGATAAAGATGGAGGGGAGCTGGTGTGATGAGCAGCTGGGAAGGCGTTGGTGACATGGGCGAGTGGTGCATCCATGCAGTGTTTAATGCAGAATCCTGTCAGGAGGGGATGCGGTTCTGTTGCATTCCAAGACGGATATTTGTACTAGACCTGTAGACTATATTAGATCACCTCTTCTGCAATCAGCTCCAGAAAGCAGTCAAATCAGACACGGAGAAGGAATTGTGCAAGTGGTCTTTCAAAGGAGTTGTCAGCAATCAACATGACGTTTCTTTATTTGATGTCTGACATTATCATGAACAGCAATACGGATACAATATATACAGCTGAGTATTACTGTACATACTTATATAACGCTTATATCAAAGGCACAGGAGGTGTTGTGATTTGCCCACAATTCACGTTTATTTTTGGTCCAGAGCAGAGGTTAGGATTTTAACCCAGTTCTCTAGCTTTCCCTACTTGACCATGTGGGGGTGAGGAATAGCGGGTCCCAATCTAGTCTTCCGCACTTGACTAAAACAAGAGAGTGATCCTGGGCACATGTTCACCTTCTCATTCCTTAAATTATATGTGTTCTGTAAATATGTACAGTAAGATTCCTCTGTACAGTGTCATGTGCAGTGTTTTCCTAATCTTCCCAATTAAGTATCCTCACATCCTCACCGTTCATGTTCATCCACACCCCACACCCCACACACCACACACCTTGTCATGTTCCTGCTACAATAAATGTTCCCCGAAGAGTTTTCTTTGTTGCTCCTTGGAGCTATGTCTGTGCAATATCCAATACTTTTTAAAAGAAGGAAAAAAAAAGTATACTTTTGCGTGGCTCTAAAAATACACATGTTTTTGCCTTGTGTTGCCTTGTTTTTGTTAACTGCCAACATCTTTACAAACCTTGCCTAGAAATCGTGCTCTACTTACATTTCAGATCAAACAAAGCCTATAATTAAAAGGTTGCCATGTGAACTTTTGTTTTCTTACGGCCCATTAAAAACAACTTATGGTTTTCGTAACTTCTTTTGGGCACAATAAGCAGAGCACTTCAGTCGCTGAATGGGTCCATTCTTTGAGACAAATTATTCCCTGAGCAAAAAAAAAAAATTACCTCTCATTCGGATTCAGTCAGGGGAACAGAAAAGCCTGCCTGGCATTGCCATTGCCGGGTTGACTTTGCTTAATAGAAGTCAGACACAACCTTCTGAATGTGTTATTTTCAATCCCATTTCAGGAACTTTTCACTGAAGCACAAACGTGTGCTTCCTCTTCAGGGCAAGTGTGAAATTCTCAATTCGTGGATGCAGCAAACAGTCAATATCCGATAGAAAGCAGAATTCAAGTTTATGGGTGAGCAGACAACCCGTGTGATTTATACCACTCGCCCACAACGTTTTTCTTAGCAATTAGCGAGCAGCAAAGACAAGTCCCTCTTCAAAGAGTGGCTGTGCTGCACACACTCAGTGGGGCACGTTTCAAAGATAAAATAACAGATTTGCCTTTTCTGAAACGGTCGTGTCTGGCACTGCCAGAGTTCCATAATTTACGTAGCTTCTGACAGGGTCCACACTTTCAGGGAGAGGTCCATTCAGGGCCAATGCAACCGAAATAGCCTCTGTTTTTGATTCACACTTCTCTCAGAAACGTAGGGTGAAAGTAGGAGGGAAGTGGCCATTTCATCCCCATTAACAATGCTGTTGTGCTGAGGACACTGGAGTGTAAAAAAGAAAAAAATCTCTAATTAGCACAATTCCCATCGTTTTTTTTTCCTCCACTGGAAGCAGGACAACAGCCCATGGGTGGCCTGCAGGCTTTAAAAAGAGCAAACTGTCAAGGTTATAAAATCATTCGCGCTCGAAAAAACCTTGAGAAATAAAAACAGCTTTGAGCAAATTCTATGCGAGCCAAGAACAGAGGTGGCATTAAGGATTCAGGGCGAAAAAAAAACTGCAGTTGAAACTAAAGGCCAAAGACTACACGCTAGAAAGCCGAGAAGCAGTTTATAGAAATGGGTTCTCCGCAGTGCGCGGCCATTTAAAAAAGGAAGGTCCGTTTACTTTATCACAGAAAACGCATACCGACATATCTGGCATTCATCTCACATGATCAAGTGAAGTGGAGGTCCCCGACCACTGCAGGCCGCGAGTCTGGGCGGTCTGTTTGTATTTGGCTCTCGGATTGGTGCTAAACTTTCTGTGGTTATTCTAAGCCTTTTCCCATTGGCCGGCGTCACGTTATTACAGTTCGTTTACAACTTCCAAGCGCGTGCCTTTCAAATTCCTGCTCGCTTTCTTATCCATGTCAATAGCGTAAAGACGAAAATAGTGGCATATATTGTCTATCTTAGAACAGTGTACAATCCTGTGTGACCTCGTTACCAGTAGCTTTATAAAAACAAGCCTGAATTCAAACATAAGGGAAACACACTTGGTCGGCAAGTTAATACCTAAACGAAGTCCCGTGATTTTTGCGAGTCTTAATTGCTGGAATATGGCTCACTTATAAGTAACTTGGAAATGTCATGAATTAGAAAGAATTGCTCTTTGACGTGATGAGAATTTAACCGCATAGGTGTGTGTTGCACAAATCAATTACATTTTAGAAGCACTTGAACATGGTGAGCAACTGTGGCGAGAGTCGCCATCCTCCATTGGCTTGGTAGCCAATCACTTTTTGCATTCAGCAACATGTTCACATGTTCCCACATTAAATAGCTACCTTAAAGTGCCCAGACACTGTGCTGTTGGCTAAAAAAAATAGGACTGGCGGAATGTGGCACTTATGACATGGGGTCAGTTGGCACCCAAGCTTCAATAGAAGTCTCCATGACTGGCAAATATGGGTTCATGTCTGGATCATTAGTTTGATATAATCCTACTCGAAAGACAACGGACCCATATTAAAGACTCCCCACCTACGGTGCAGCAGGGAGTCGGTGTCTGCCCGGGGGTCGGGGGCGCCCAGTTCAGGGAAGTCTATTATGGCCATACACCTGATTATGTTGTTATTCACTGTATGCGCTGGAAACGGTCTACTGTAATAAAAATAATTTACCAAAACAACAAAAAAAACACTGAGGAAATGCCACCTGCGCAGGTGTGCAAGCCTGAGCAATTTTTTTTTTAATTTTTACTTTGTAAAATGGTGCTGGTTTTCCTCATACAGAAAGTGAGTTTTGTTAATCAGGCATCACTTTCCGAATGCTCACGCTGAAAAAGTATACTGCAGAAGAGCTCTCTTTGCTGGACTCACTGACATTTCAGCAACTGCCATGTGGTTTAGCAATATCTCAGCCTCAGTGTGACATGAACATTCCTGAAACGGCATGATGAAGCCAGGGAAGCCGTGTCTGTGGCTCAGTGGACTAATGCATCCGCTACCGGGACCTGTGTTTGACCTCATGGTCACAGGTTCGAATCCCAGCAGATCCACACATCTGTTATCTGTCAATAGCACCAAGATGGTCAACTGGGGGTGAACGTGTGCTCTAGAAATACCCCTGTTACGTTTTGAAATCCAAAGTATTCCAACACACTCAGGCTGCTGTTAACAGTAGGCATCCCCAATTATAACTGTATCATGGTGGCAGTTTGGGTCAATAAATATGAAGCTAGATCTTGTTTCATATAGTGGCCTATGAGGAAATACAGTTACACCTGGCTAAAACTATCTGATGTCACTTTATCGTTAACAGGTTTCCTGTAACTCCTTCAGTTGTCAGAGCTTTTCTGTGTCTCTACCAGGGTCTGAGGTTCACCCACAACAGGGTGCTGTGCCAATACCTGAGGGCTCCCTCTGTTCTCTTCCTGTGAATGCTTGACACCTTCGTAGGTCAACAGGACATACACCCACCGGATAGGCTGGGAGCCAGTGCAAGCTATGCACACCCAATGGAAATGTCACACGACAGGGGTAGTTACTGTAGTCTCTTTGACAAATAGATATGGGAGGAGGAGGATTATAGGGGAGTTTAGGAGAGGTCTTGTCCCCAGAGGAAGGAAGGAACCAGCCATCTTGGAAATGAGAAGGCATCAGTCATTTACATGCCCTCTCCCACCTGATATCAGAGGGACAAAACTCTTACAACAGCCGATACTGGTCCTTTACAGAAACCTTGAAATAGTCAAATCCACTGTGGCAAAATTACTATTTAAGGGGAAAGACCCCACCCCTTAGTTGAATCATCTTTGTAGTCAAGAAGGAAGATTGATGTCAGTGGATCCTTGTTGAAGGTATCAGTCTACCGAAAGTCCCCTTGCCATTGGGGTGAAGATAAGGATTGCCTAGTAAGAGCAATACCTCCCAGCCAGCCACACCAGTGAAACCTTTAGAGTCTAATACTATTGGCATACCTCCCTGCTACTGAAACATTGCTACACAGGACTCTGCCTATTGGACGTTACACACCTGCAAGTGTTCACTGGAACCCTTAGTGGCTGGATAGGGAAGAAGAAGAACTTGCCTTTCTTTTGAGACTCTGGGCATGATCCCACAACAATCCAGATTCAAAAAGAGCAGCTTGGGCTCTTTTTCCCACTACAACCCACTTTTGAGTCAGCTCAACAACTCTCAAGTTGTTTTCGAGCCACTAAAAGACTGAACTGAGCTACTATTGACATTTTACACTTATCACACGGCTTCCACCCACTTCAGTCCATTGACTCAACCTCACCTGCCTATTCTCCAGTGTCCTCTATCCATTCACTGCTGGCAAACCGCACTGTCATTGGACCCAGCCGAACTGGCTCACTGCTACACCTGGAACAAATTAATGCTTGCTGCAGAGAACTACGTTTGTCTTCTGTTGAATCAACTGGATCATCTTGGTTCTCACTCGACCAATGAAAAAGCACCCAGAAGCCACTCTCGACATTGTCAAGCCACAAGAAGTAGATTTAAAGGTATTTTCAAAGGTTTGCCCTCCTCTCTGCTGGTTGTAGGGGCCTAGTCACAATTTAGATCCCACACCTTACCTTTTTAAAAGATATATTGTGGCAAAGACAATTTCCTGCGTAGCCTTTCTTCATAATCAGAGATCCTCTTTCAACCAAAAGTCAGAATATTCTGTGTTTTCTATTACAGGGGAGGGTTGTTATTGTTTTAATTAGTTTGTACTTTCAGTTTGATTAACGTCTTGTATTTGTTTTATAGTTGAACCTTGAGTGGACTTGTATTTTGGTAACAAAGTAGTATTGTTGTTCCTTGCCTGGTCACACCCCTCTTGAACAGTATAGCCCGCCATCGGCCCATGCTACGTTAAAGGGGCGAAGGAGGAGAACTGTTCATGTTGTGCCCGTTTCACCTTTATGACTGAGATCACTGCAGGTTGAGTAGTACTGTGAGGCTGAGTAAGAGTTTTAGACATCGCTACACGTGCCTGTACCCCTGCAAAGCACAACTTCAAGCCAGTCTCACTGACTTGAATGTATAAATGAGCAAATATAAAGGTGAAAAAAATAATTAACCCGCCAATCTGTGTGTGGCGCGTAAAAGAAGGAAAGTGAACCTAGTCGGTCAGAGAGTTTAGTGATCGCTATCGATATCTGTGTACGATTTGCAGTTCACAAGTTGAAATGCTAATAGGGTTGACTGAGCCTTTTATCATTCTGCTGTTGTCAAAATGAGTGCCATTCAGATGGTTAAGAACACCAACTATACTGAGATGCAAGCATTCAGTGGCCCAGAGAACAATGCGGTAAGGGTCCCTGAGTTTCACATAAAACACTCAGGCACACACAGGTAGTTGGTCAATCTGTGCATCCTTGGCTAGTGTGGGTTCCCCGGCAAAGCAGTGGCTTCAGGAATGTCCTCTATGCCATGGCGAATACCATCTTAAAAGAATAATAACTTATTTCTGACACCCACAAGGCTTAAAATGTTCCCTGAAAGCCTAAAACCTCAATTAGAGCTATTCACAGTTAGAAACCTTCATAAACTTTTATGGTTCCACAAACAGGCCAATGGTGAGCACAAAATAGTAGAGTTATTTCTTGGATGTGAATAGAATGCCACAGGGTAACCCCTGATACAACCTCCCATAAGCAAAAGTACAATCGGGCCATGTGGGAGGAAGGATATTTACGTGATAAGCCAACACAAGATCTGACACAGAGGTCAAACGCCCAGCTGTAAACTATAACCATTTGATAGAATGCCCTCCTGGGCTCAGGATGCCAGTAATATAATGATTCTCAATAGAATTTAGGACTAAACTATAATATGGAGGCAGTCGTTTCCCCATAATTAAGATAAAAACGAATTTGCATTGAAGTTTTCAAAAATTCTCTACTAATAACTTTTGCCTTGCTGGATGGATCAGGATGGAATGTTTCTCAAAAATGCATGTAGTAAATCTGTAGTAGTTTAAAAAAAATGTGATTTAGAATGGTGCGCCGGTCCCAAAAAACATTAATATCTCCCATGGTGCAGTGCAGAGCGGAATCTTTTCAGAAAAGTTCGATACACGTGGCTCCTACAGGAAGCCAAAAAAGAAAAGGACCCAAAATGATTTTTGGAGGAGGGAAAGGGATGGTATCACATCAGGTTGGGGGTTGGTGGAGGAAAGGAGACAAAATAGTTAGGTGGCCACTTTGGGAAGGGCTGGAGAGCCCGTTCTGATGTCTGAAAGTCTGTGGACCACTGAACATGGTCTTTGGCTCTGGCCTCTGACACTTTTCCACATAATATGAGATGAGATTACAGCCGCACTCCCCTTTAGTAGCAATTCAAGTACAAAGTGGTAGGAACAAGCTATGGCCTTCCTTTGGATGATAACCACGCTTCACTGGCTATGCACTTTGACTCTATACACTGGCACTTTGTGCTAATTCAGGTGAAATGCCGTGGCCCACTTTCCAGGACCTTCGAACATGGCTGCTTGTCGCTTTCTAATAAACATGTTTATTAGAGTAAAGCACTGGCTCAATTGCCAGTCTTTCCCCCTTTTTTGTTTCTCCGTCTTTCATTCCAGGAAGATTCCCCCATCCCTGAGAATTTCCTGCGGGAAATTAACTACAAAAATCGTTGCACAGGCTTATTTCCACGAAAATGGTTCCTGTCAATGGGCCTCATTACGACCCTGGCGGTAAGGGGTTAACGCCAGCGTTAGCTGCGCCGACCCCTTGCCGCCAATTACGAGGTCCCTTAGCGCCATGGCGCTTTTAACACCTGCTTTTAGCAGGTGTTAAAATCCATGGCGCTAAGGGACCATGGAGTTAATTACGCCACCGTAATTTACGGTGGCGTAATTAACGCCTTCCCCACTCCCATTATGCCCTATGGGGCAAAAATGGGAATGGGGAAGGGTAAATGGGGATTGGGGACTTACCGCCCCGCCAAGGTCGGAATGGGGCGGTAAGTCCGCCAACCACCATGGCGTAAACGTAGTTTACGCCATGGTGGTAAAGTCACGGCCCAGGCGGTAACTTACCGCCTGGGTCGTAATGAGGCCCAATGTCTGGATTACAGCAGTAAGGCAAAAACGGCTTTCAATTAAAATGTCTTGCACAGCCGCTCGTCAACTCGGCATGTGCACTCCGCCTCCTTTTTGATCCTCCAACCATCCCAATACATTGGATGTGCCCCCTGTCCCTCTCCTAATATCAGTGTTTCCTCATTTCATCCTGTGACTCACTTTAATTTTGGATTTACACTTGCGATTTACCGGTCGAAAATCCCACAATCGATGAGGGGATTGAAACATGTAGGGGCTTTGTTTTTTTCTTATCAAAAAGGGAATTCTTTTATGTAGAACGCAAATTGTGTCTTTCCTTAAGTGGTTTTTCAAACTGTTTTTTTTCATGTTTGTTTTCATTGTGTATCATGTATTTTTATCGGTATCACTAATGTGGTTTCATTTGTTTATTACATGGTGGGATATATATGTCTGGATAAGGTATTGTTTCTATTTTGTCTGTGTTGTTCACACACACTTTCTAAATTAAAACTACTCTTTTGTTTTGCAGGGTGGATGCCCTTTGAATTGCTCTACCTTTGATGCAACAATGTATTGCACTGTTCTAAACTGTAGCCTTGGCTAGTGAGGGCACTGTTTGTTTACACACGTGTGCATAAAAAATGTAATTCAGACAATATTATCCCCCTCTAGTCACATCCATAATATAACTATCAGTGCAAAAAACAAAACCTTCTTTTGCAACCTTCCAAAAGATGCAACACCAAGACAGTATTGATCAAAGGTAATGATCATATAAAACCTTTACACTATTAAGGATTCAGCGCTCATCTAAACACACGATTGTTCATACTTCCTGGTCCCTCCGGATACTAATGAGAAAGTCATCACTGCTCTTATAGAGCGCTCTGCATTATTCTCAAAGTCTAACCAATACAATGTGTGTGCAACTACAAATGGCAAATGGTACTGATATATTATATGGTATGATATGGCATT
This sequence comes from Ambystoma mexicanum, assembly GCF_040938575.1. NCBI lineage: Eukaryota > Metazoa > Chordata > Amphibia > Caudata > Ambystomatidae > Ambystoma > Ambystoma mexicanum. The sequence continues at coordinate 330,420,987 of NC_090935.1, forward strand.
TATAACCACGCCTGTACACAAGTCTTTTTAGGGCCTCTTGTAGAGTTTGCACATCAGCTTCAAATAGAAGGACCTGAGCGATCTCACCTTTAACGGGAAACGCAGTCAGCACAAACACAAGACATGCCTGATTTCCTCCAGGAGCTTGCACCCGTGAAGGCATAGGCATTCATCCTAGACCATTTCCCAAGGCCTGTCATTAAGGGGAGCGCACACAGCTAGAATTAGGTGCTCAGAGTTCTCATCGCAGGACAAATGTTCAATCCTCTAGGCGTCAGCGTCTTCATATCAAAACAGGCTTGGTGCCTCGTGTTTAAGCAGTCCAACACCAAAATCTAATTCACAACATAATCCTAATGTGGTGTTTTGAACCTCATGAAGTCTTCCTTTAAGATGGAATGTGGGTCCTCCAATGCCAGCTAGATCTAAAGTTGCATTGCCCAGACCCTGCTGTAGGACCAAGGCAAAGACACAGTGCCCTTCAGGTTTCTCCCTTCCTCCAAATGTAACCTGTAGACTGAGGGTCCAGAGTTTTGCCCAAATTCTGAGGCATACAAGTAAAGATTTTAAAACTACTACTCGAATTGGCCAGACACCCTATTTCCTCTCCTATCCGAAGAGAAGAGGTACTTGCTGGAACACAAAGGAGTGGCTTTAAAACCCTACTTTCCTTGAACACCAATCAGGTGATGTTGGTAGGACCCCGTAGCTTACTACTAAAACAATACCAGCAACCCCTTGCTGTCATAAGATCGGGCTAGCAGCGGTAAATGGCAGGAGGTGGAAACAAAGGACATCCCGTGCCACCTGGGCCAGCACAAGTATGCTCTGTGCGTTTTCTACTTGCTAACACCATGAATCTCAGGAGGCAAAGGGAATGCTGAGGTAATCAAACCAGGGGACCACCTCCAGTTGCTCACCCTCAATTAAGGACTTATCCTTAATGGGCATAAAAGACCCCTTTACCAATCTTTTGGTCTTCGCAATGTTTAAGGGGAACCCTACCTCAACAGTGCATCTTATCAGGATTTAGATAATATTGCCTTCGGTTTGTCCAAATCTCAGATCTTTTGCCAATCATAAATGGGTGAAAGGTACGACGTTGTTACAGTGACAGTCGTTTTTTCTACTTTTTTTCTGCACATTTTCTTGTCTCGAAAAAATGCATCGCTAGAAAGGGGGGGGGGGGTTTGTGATAGAGAAAAAACAGGGGAAGCGGGCTGGAGGGGAAGACCCCACACAAAAAAAAAACATATTTCAGTGAGGTTTTTGAGAATTTTCTGGGAAAAAACACATCGATAAAATACTGTTGATGTAAGAACATACAGCTGGTGAAACTTAACACTCTATACGGTTACTTAAACCAGAATCAGAGGATCTCATGCATCAACAACCACATGCTCGCCCACATAGCTGTAGCCCAATAGCCCAGAGGTTGTTTCCCTTCAGCAACCTCTCTGACCCCATCCCGGGTCAATGACTACCCAGGGGTGCCCACTCCCTACAACAACATTGCTCTTCAAAAGTGTGATGCAGGAACAGGGGTGGACTGGCCTTGAGGGAACTCTGGAGATTTCCCAGTAGGCCTCTTCACCCTGGGCATCTTTTGTCTGGCAACTTATTTCATTTTCAACTTTTCGCACAGGGAAAGGGTTGTGGTTGTTAAAAATGTGTAATATGGGGCCACTTTGAACATTATTTCCAGAGCCTCTTTTGGTTCCCAGCCCATCCCTGCGCAGGAAAAGATTCAGGCAGGCGAGTGGCTGAAAAGGTTTGTAGGATATGGCATTTGCTCAATTGTTTAAAACTGTTATGTGTTTGACTAACAAGCAGAACGCCATGCAGCACAACCGTGATTCCTGGCAATCCAACAATACCGCACACAACAACTGAGATGATGGATAATGGGGCTGGCAAACAGACCTACTGGGCTTCTGTTTTTAAAGATGAGAAAATGGACGCACAAGGGGTACATGAATTCTTCAGAATCATAACGTGGGCAATGGGGGAGAGTGGCATGACTTATCAAGTCTTCAAGTTCCAGGTTCCTACTGGCGTTGGGCACTACACTCCTGCAGTAGTACACTCCTGCTCGAAATGTCATCAACGTCTGGTTCACTTATGAGCTAACAAACATGGAGTCAGGAATTATAACAGTATTCAAATATTGACTGTGGTTTTCTAGATTGCAAGGCACCGCCTGTAAGCATTGACCTTTTATTGGCCCCCACATCAATAGGCTTTTTGGAGCAGAATGACAGCTTCTCCTATCCAATACCACAGGCAGTTGATAGGATTTCAATAGGCGCCGTCCCTCAAACAAGGGCCTTTTCAGTCCCATGAAAGTTAAGGATGCAGAGAAACAGCGGCAGTCACAGCCCAGTGAGCCTGAACAATTGAGCAATCAGGTAGGGGGTTATTCTGTTAGTGACACCCACATTTGTCAGGCTATGGCCATAGCCAATCCATTAACCTTCTTTGATTGGTCCCAACAAAGGGATGCTTCTTACAAATAGCCCCCACACGGTAACACTGCTGGTTTGCTAAGCAGAGAAAGCACATGGAAATGCATGTCAATCAGTAATGCTAAATCACTCCTGTAGGAAAATGGCTATAACAAACTCCACTGAAATTCAGAACATTTCGTTGGTAACTTAGAGAAGTCTGTTCCTGATGCATCAAGCACACTATGGGCCTCATTATAACTCCGGCTGTAGCCGTGCCGGTAAAAACTGCAGACTGCTGCCAGAGTTGTTCTTTTGTTCCTGTAAAAAGTAACTCTGCATTCCCATTCGAGTGCCATAGGACTCAATGGGAATGGGGAGGACGATAGCACCGGCACAGTTAGTAACGGTGCCGGTGCTACCATCAAAGTCTGCGAGCAGGGAGGAAGGCCATCCGGCCCACAAACTTGTACTCTGCCGGTCCGTTAACAACGGTGCCGGTAAGCCTACCGGCATTACCAGACCAGCAGGGTTGTAATGAGGCCCTATGTCTTTGATGCTTTGATCCTCGGCTGTGAATAACCACTTGTTATGTAGCCCATCCCCCTTGCTGCCAGAAGTTAAGGGACATTAGATGACCTGTAGTGAAGAGTTGAGGAAACCATCCATGAATGGACGGGGCTTCCACGCTTAGATTGTAAACCAAACTTTTAAAAAATAGCTTATTTCTTTTGTAACTCAATCACTGAATTACCTTTCTGCTATGAGAGCAGCATTGAAAGAAATATACTGTTCCGTCAAAGAAACATACGATTCGTCGAGTAATTTGTTAACATATTGCGTTCGTAATTGCCCAGCAGTTACGTCTCGCTTTACTACCCTCTTCCAAACACCGGCTTCATGTTACACACAACGAACGCTGTTACCAACAAATGCCTCCTAATGCTGCTCATTTGTGACTCGTTTTATGGGTCTGAAGGGATGACAAACAGAGGGCCCCTGCGGGGATTGAACCAGTGAAGGAGACGGGTGTCAGTGATGAGTGCTGTGATTGCAGGGCTGTCTGCCCACCCAATCTACAGGCAGGAATTCCACAAAACGGACGTTAAAAGGGCAACATGTGGCACCCTACTTATGCTAAATAAGCTGCATTTCTCTATAGTTGATGAAGGGGGATATGCTCCCGGATGGGATATGTTTAATGTACAGATTTCAAAGGCACCTTAGCTATGTCTCCCAGTAAAGAGTGTACAATCTGCTTGTTGAAGTGGTCATGAAGGTGATATCTGTGGCGAGCTAAAGCCCCCTCTAAATACAATAGACATTTTAATACTGGCAGTGCTCTTGCTATCCTGGCAGGCTTGGGCCTTCTACATCCATAGGCACAGGCGTCCTGGATTTGGCGACATGCTCCAGTGCAATAGAATCCCTGCTATGTCACATATTGATTAATTCATCTAGTCGTTCATTGACTGCTCAGTCACATACTGATGCATTCATCTACTTATTCATTCACTGCGTCACATACTGATCTATTCATCTACGTGGACACTCACTACTATGTCACATAATGATTCATTCATCTACTCATTCATTCACTGTTAAATCACATACTGATCTACTTGTTCATTCACTGCACTGATCAGGCTCTGGCCTGGCTGACCTCGTTCCTCTCTGATCCACCCTCCCAGGTCCAACTTGGGTCCTTTCTATCATCTATCTTACTCTCTACCTGCGGTGTTCCCCAGGGGTCTAACCTCTCACCCTGACTTTTCAATCAATACCTGGCAACTCTCACCCACTTCATTGCCATTTTCTGCTAATATTTCCAGTGCTACGTTGACAACACTCAACTAATTTTCAGGCTGCCCGCTCATCTCTGATTGTCTAACTGCCATTCAAGATTGGTGTGCCTCCGAGGATCTTTGTCTGAATGCCAGCAAGACAGATTATCATTGGCACACCTTCACCATCCTTTCCCCTCACTCTCTGGCTGGCCTCCCTTGGCACTCCTCCTACCCCCACCTGCGAGGCTAAGAACCTCGGGGCCATCTTTGACTCCACGCTTTCCTTCTCCGCCCATATCTCTGATGTCTCCAAAAAGTCAAACTTCCTACTGCACCTCCTCAGAGGTACTGTGCCTTTCCTCTCCTTCCCCCAGAAGCTCATGGTCTCCCAAGCTCTGGTTCTCTCTAGGTTAGACTATTGTAACAGCCTCTTTCTAAATATACCAGCCCCTACTCTCCGCCCTCCTCAACTAAACCAGAACAGGACTGCAAGACTTGTCCTTGGCCTCAAGCCCTGGGATCGTATCTCTCCATCTCTGTAATCTTTGCATTGGCTCCCAGTGGATACAAGGATTACATTCAAAATGCTCTGCATTGTCCACAAGGCTTTCTGTGGGCCTGGGTCCCAAATACCTTTAGCTATCCCTCTGCAAATACCCTCTAACTCCCTCAGGGTCAGTCGTTTTTCAAAGAGATTAGCTGGGGGTAGATCTCTGTCTTCAGCTGGGGCCTCCCTCTGGAACAGCCTCCCTGCCACTCTAAAACTTGAGGAGAACCATCTCCGGTTCCGGAATCACCTCAATACCTTCCTCTTTGTTTCTGCTTTCGCTCCCCCTCTCCTCTGCTGATCTGTTCTCTCTTGGCACCGTGCACTTGGCCACCCTCTGTCCTCTGGGTCCAGGTACCTGTTCACCCTGCCACCCTCCGGCATTGTCTCCGGGCCACCCCTTGCAATGGGGTCTGTATCTGTACCCATACAGCCGCCCCTTTTTTCTTCCTGCACTTATCAGACCTACCCTGTCTGCTGCCTTAAACCCAGCACTTGGCAATTGCTGGCTGCACAACCACTGTTTGTTGCCTTTATCATTCATTATCATTTATCTGTTTCTCCTTTTCTCTGCACTCTCCACTTCTCCCCCCTTCTGTGTATTTTTCCACTCCCCCATGCACTTGCGAGTTCGCAATGTCACTGGGCCTATTAAGATTGTTGTTTTATTATCCCCTGTTCCCCTCTCTTACCTTGTCGCGCTCTGAAACACTTGTGTACGAGCGCAATAGAAATAAAATATCAATACGTCACATATTGATCCATTCATCTACTTGTTCATTCACTGTGCTTTGACACATTGAACAATTCATCTACTCGTTCATTCAGAGCTAGGTCACATACTGATCTCTTCATCTACTTGTAGACTTCAGCAGGGGCCTCCCTCTGGAACAGACTTCCTGCCTCCCTGAAACTTTAGGAGAACCATCTCCGGTTCCGGAAGCACCTCAAAACCTTCCTCTTTGCCTCTGCTTTCTCTCCCTCTCTCGCCTGCTGAATTCCTGGCTGAATCTGCACTGGTTGGCTGGCCACCCTTTCTGATCTCAGGCCGAGGCCCCGCCAGTTGCACACCTGCACTGCCTCCCTGGCAACCTCTGGGACTGTTTCTCTGTATCCCTACAGTTCCCCTAGCAGCACTTATGTCTGCACTTACCTCGCACTTGCCACCATCTGGCCGTTTTATTATCTTATTTATTGTACTATCCCATGCACTGCACTTTTCCCTCTCCACTCCCCCGTGCACTTTCCCTCTCCCTCCCTCCCCTGCGATTTGAATGACACCTGGCCTGGTAAGATCGCTGTGTCATCCCTTGTTCCCCCTCCCTTGCCTCATCGTGCCTTGAAACACTTATGTATAGGTGCATTGTAAATGCCATATCATATCACTCACTGCTATGTCACATAATGATTCATTCATCGACTCATTCATTCAGTGCTACGTCACATACTGATCCATTCATCTATTTGTTCATTCACTGCTACATCACATATTGATCCATTCATCTATGCAATCATTCACTGCTATGTCACATTGATCCATTCACCTACTTGTCCATTCACCTAACCTGTTCGTGGGCCAAATCCACATCAGAAGATGGCCCCTGAAGAAAAGGCCATAATTCAAAACCGCCATGGGGAAAACCTGCTTGTGAGAGGTATGCCTGACCCTGCCAGGGTGGATCATGTTTTGGATTCCGCTCATTGAAATAAAAATGAAGCAGAGGCAATAAGTTCACCTTTGCCACACAAGCAGCTTTTATGGTGCAAACAAAAACACATATTCAGTGCTAGACTAGGACAAAATAGGTCAGGGTGAAGACCACTAGGGGGTGAGGAAAGGAATGGCTTCGTAGGTGAAGAGCTCCAGGCCTGGCCACCAATAAATAGGAAATTGTGGCCCCCTCAGATACCCTGGTGCATCTGCAACAACCCAGATTTGAGTATGGTAACCCCTCGAGAGATGGTGTGAAAAGCTCGGGCCCAATCCCAAGGTTGGCGGGGTGCACTGTGTGGACCCGCTGCGCCCGACACAAGGCCTCTGGATGGGCCAGTGAAGTGACAGAGAACAGCGACCGATCGACAGCATGCCTGTGTGAGAGCCAAGGTGTGGACAATCAGAGAGGGAGCGACTGCTTGATACAAATGCCCTAAGCGGTCAGCCAGGTGCCGGACCATATGACAGAGCGGGGAGACATGATGACGATCAGGTGCACAGCGGTGAGAAGAGCCCAGTGACGGAGACACAGCCTTGAGGACAAAAGGCGAGAACGAGTGGGTGGCAGTAAATGAAACGGAGAAGCACTCTGGAGCAGCCAGAGGCTCAAAGGTAGTCGCCGACCCGCAGCAACCTTTGTTTTGCAGGGAGTGAGGGACACATCTAGAAGATGACAGACTGGTAGAAGATGAATGCGGGGAGAGGGGAACTCCCGGAGAGAGAGGCTGTGTGCACCCTGGAGGTTGTTGTAGGCTGCACCGAGGAGGAGAGAGACAGAAGAGGTCTGATCCCTTAGTGTATTGCACCCGGTGAGAACAGGAGCTGGGGTACAGAGCTGTGAGAAGAGTGTAGATAGACTGAGGAAGACGCAGCAGTGCAACTGGGTTAGGCTTAAGATCCCGAACCGACATCTTGCTTCATGAGGCAGAGGGACATTTGAGCCAACCACTGGGGTTGTGCGATACCGTACTCCAGAACCCACCCTCGAGGGTCGAGGTGTGAGGGTAGAAGCATTCAGAACACCTTCAGTGGATCCTGGTGAAAGGAACCTCACCACCCATAGAAAGGAGAGCCAACAGCAGACTCCCCCAGTTGATAATCCAGGCAGGAAGAAGGAATTGAGACACTTGTTGAGCATGCAGAGGAGATCTTTGGAGTGGAGATGGTTGGAGTGGTGTACACCATCCATCTCCACCACTCCGCTGCTGAGAGGATGATGGAAGCTCGCCACCCACAGGTTAAAGGCAAGCTATCCGATCTGCAACACAATGTGTAGGGTCGGCTCCCAGAGGCGGAGTCAGCTGTCTTATAGACAGGAGAAGCGAGCGCTTGAGGGATGAGCAAACGCTGCACACATGGAGGTGACGGTTGAAGGACGACACCCCGGTTGGTGCCAGCAGGGGCTCCCATCTACATTCCCCTGCTGAGCTCAACCAGCGAAACACCAGTGGAGTGCTTTAACAAGATTCTCAAGGAAACAATACGGAGGGCACGGGCAAAATTGGAAAGTTGCCATACAGCAGACTCAATAGGTTCACCGCACAAAGCACCACCAGTGCTTTGATGTTTGAGCTCAGCAGGGGGAAGAAGGCAAACACAAAACTGTTTCCCCCATGGATGGGTCATCCTACCTTATTGAAGGTAAAGTTGGGACATGTGAGAGAAAACATTGAGAAAAGTCAAGTGAGGAACAAGGAGTTGTATGATCGAAGTTGAGTGAGAGGGAGAGTGGCACAGTGTGTCGTTGACATGAAAAGGATTAAGTTGCACCTGGCTCTTCGAGTTGGGAAGTGTAAGTGGTCAAGTTAAGGAGATGTTCAGGTTTGCACTGAAGACTGAGGATGAGAGGTTGTGGAATTTGGAATGTGTGATGTTTGAGAATAAGAGATGCTCCAACAGTTCTGATTCAGTTACTTTGTCGAGTACCTCAGCTGAAAGGTCATCCTGGCGAAGAAGGGGACGTTGATTGCGCATTGCCCCAACATCTCATGATGTCACAGTTGAGGAGCCGACCTGTCTGACTAGTTCCAGGAGTGGGAGGAGCTGCCGCAGTCCTGTGTACCTCAGTTACTATGCTCAATAAGTCAGTGACTATGTTCAATAAGTTATTGTCTAATGTTTAAGTTATTTCGGGAGCCTTTGTGAAAGAGAGGGAATGTGTAGGGTCGGCTCTCAGATGCCGAGCCTGCTGTCTCGTGTATTATAGAATTGAGCATTTGAAGGATGAGTGAACATGGTGGAAAGGGAGACAACAGTTGTGGGACAATACATCAGCTGGTGCCAGCAGGGGCTCCCATCTGCATTCTCGTTATCACGTATAATTAATATGTAAAATTAAGTAACACGTTTCACTTTACCCACTCTGCATCCCCACAATAATTAGAGATGTGCAGATGATTCCTCCGGAGCTAAAGGCTTTTAGGGCTGAGGTACAGACCTCGCCCGGTGCCATTGGGGGTTGTGTGGTGAAAGTGGAAGACAGGGTGGAGGGCCTGGAAAGCAATCAACTTTCAGTGGACATTCTGGAAGCCAGGCTGGATGCAAGATTCAAAGAGCTTGAGAAGACTGACGGAGGTAAAATAATTAAACGTGACAATGTTAAAAACAGTGAGCAAAGGAATAACTTGCAGGTATGGGGACTGCCGCAGAAGGATGGTGAGTCGCAGAGAGATTTGGAACGGATTCTAACACAAGTGCTAAAGAAACTGTTTGGGCCGGAGTATGAAAGGGAAATCCTCTATGACAGGGTGCATCGAGGGGCAGGTTCAGGAATGGGCCCGAGCTCATTTGTAGCAAAGTGTGACTACTACCAGGATAAACAGGAAATACTTAGGAAGACAAAAGAAATTGACATACTGGAATGGGACGGCACCTCGATCAGGATATTTCAAGATCCCTCCCTAGATCAAAGGAGATGATGTAGGCAACTGGCAGCCTGGCTCAGGTCGGTGGGTGTGTGATATTGATGGAGGTTTCCTTTTGCTCTACTGTTTGAGTACAATGGGGAGCAATATGATGTGAATCAGGCAGAAGAGGCTGAACAGCTACTTCAGTACCTGCAGAGGAGTTGAGCCCCTCGCCCCCCAGAGCACGAAGGACATCAACTTAGGGAACGCTTCAAAAATGCATTTGCTCAAAGTCCAGAAAAATATCTTCTTCGAGCCCGAGATCATGAGGTGAAGTGACTGAAGTGACTGTCACAAAACTAACAGTGAGGGTGAACTGGGGAGCTGTCAATGTCATCTTTACACTACTATGCACTTAAAATGCTGAAATGAGTCCAAGGGCCACTTTAATAAAGTAATTCAAGGGCCAGGAGAACAAGCTTCTAATAATTTGTGTAAGGATGATAACGGCATCAGAATAACCGCACCTTAGAATATAATTATCCAAAATTCCTGTGCCTCTGCTTACTATCCACATTACGTTCTCCTGTGGTAGTGATAACACCAGCCTTAGAGCTAAGATACATATGTACCATGCATTTTTACTCATTAAAAAAAGGAAAATATGCCTAACAAAAATGAGAAACAATGAACATATCATTGCTTCAACCCACAAAGCTGCAGAGATATATTTTTGAATTAGTGACCAGTGGCATTAATGCCCGTTCTCAAAAGAAATTTTATGGCGAAATCTTTTAATAAGCTGAAAGTATCCCTATTGGCAAAGCTAATTAATTTTTTACTCCCATAAAAATTATTTTACTCCAAGTAGGGAGCAAAATCTGATTAGAGCACTGCTTGTACCCCTGACATAGAGAGGGTGAAATGACAGGGAACATAATACAATGTATAGTTTTGCCCACCCTTCCGCACCACAGCCCAGATAAAATTAAACAAGAGCTTTACTGAGGTTTATTATGGAGCCATGTTCAAGAAAATCACACATATATGCCTTTTAAGTTATTTGTATTAATTCATCAGAGATACAAATTATTTAGTGCCTTCTTCTTTAACTATGGATCCCTCTTCTGTAATTCTTTGTGATCAGTTAACACGTGGTTATATTGAAAAATCCTCAGCGGACGAGCATAGAAAGAAAAAGAAGGTGCTGTTGTCTAGATGGGTACTAGAATTTCCTATCCTTTACAAACATGCAACACAATTCCTTCAGTGTACTGCCAAAATGTCTGACTTGGTCTTTAAAATGTGCTGCTTTGTTCATCACCCACTTCCACCCATACCCTTCCCAGGTCCCTGTGCTTGCCTCCAATACTAGTTAATAGAGCACTGTAAAAAGTGAAGGATTGAAGCAGTAAACACTCACTGGGATATCTGCAGACCCACAATGCTTTGCAAGCAAGGCATATTTAAATGCCTCAACATATGATGTGCATTTTAAGAATGTCATGACTCTGCATGTGCACAATTCTTTTGGAGTGCATACAAGATTGTTTGAAACATACCCCACCCTTATATCCTTGTGTAGGATTACACAAGTGCTCATTGAAACAGTTTTTGCATAAAAGCCAGTTACCATATTATGTGTGAAGGTCTATGCCCAAAGAAAACGATGCAGATTGTGTGAAAATCATTCTCCTGCCTGAATATCCGGTGCCTTGATACCATGGACGATTAATACCAGGCATAGTCCATACCCATTAACCCTTGTAGGTTAAGTAAATGATATTGCAATGTTGCGCTCTACTTATAGGGCAATGTTAGTAAGGCAAAAGTAGGAAACGCTGAGCATCACATTTGTCTTTTCAAAATATTTAGAGGGCACATTAATATTTTAGTTTCATAATGCGTTCACTTACAAAGCACTTGCGTGACATATGTACAAAGAAGAGGAAGTGCGGGATTTGGTTGCACATCCAAGTAGCCTGCTTACTTGTATCCGATATTTGAGCTGGTAGTTAGATTATATAGTGTGGGTGATGCTTTTGGTAAGGCACAATGAGTAACAGAAATTCTGGCGTGTGAACGTTATTCATGTTACAACAAACATAAAACAATTGGATTTAGGTGCACATCTGCTAACCTTTCTCAGAGCCAACAGAGGAAGAGTCAAGGTTGTCTGGTAGTATCTTAATGTACTCTCAGGCAGAAGTTATCATGGGTGGGCAGGGAAAATTTTTGGTTAATGTGTGCAGGCATATCCTGGTTAGATTCTTCTGTTCATGGAGCCAGTTTTTCATATTCGTTTTTAACCTCTTGATTGTATTTTGCTGCTACGGATTTTAAGTGCATAGTAGTGTAATGCAAATTAGTAGAATATCAAGACTAGTTGCTTATTTTAAGAGAAAGAAAATTCAGATAATTGCTGTGGCATGTGCCTTATTAAATCTTTTTGAATAGGTGAGAATTGTCTGTGTGCGCTGCTAAAAATCTTCTGAGCGGCACCCAGAAGGAAGCTGGGCAAGCGCACATGCGCACAGCTTAGAGGGAACATTGGTGGTCATCCATGTACAGGTCCCAGTTGCAAATCCAAAGGGCTGCTCATAGCTGAGATTAAGGTGGACACTCTTAATGTCAATGGGCTGAACTCTACCCACAAGAGAACGCTGTGGACTGACACATTCTGCAAACTCCATCTGACCATTTTCTTTTTTCAGGAGTCCCAATTTAAGCAAGGAGATGAGGTGTGATTGAAGGGTAATGGTTTTGGGCAAATGTTCTGGGCCTCTCAAAGAGATGAGAAAAAAAAGTGGTGTAGGCACAGGCTTGCTGAGATCACTGCAATTGTGGGAGGTACAGGTTGAGAGATTGCTGGATGGATGGCATCTGGTGATTAAGAGCCGGCTGTATGACACATTGGTCACCCACAGCATCCTCTAAGCCCCCAATGTAGGCCAAATGTATGCCAAATTGTGTCTTTAAAGTCTGAATTCAATAAGCTATAGCAGTGGCGTGAGGTCTGGGTGATATTGGGAGGAGATTTGAATATGATCTCTGACTCTAGTGTTGATTGTAAAACGGCCAGAGGGGGGCATGCTCAGGGAATGGACTAAAGATAATTGGGAGTTAACATATCTCATACAGGACCAATGTTTGGATGGCTAAGTTTACTCAAGCAGGAGGACACATGTTTTTCTCGTCCCCAATTATTCTTACACAAGGCTAGACCTCCTGCTGGTGTTACAGGAGCAGCATCATTATATTAACTCACAAGAGGTGGACACAGTACCATAGTCTGATCATAAAATTGTGACAGTGTTACAGATATTGGAAACCCGGTGCATGGTAAGGGGGTGATGGTGATGTAATGAGGTCCTCCCCAGGGACCCAGTATTCCGAGTCTTCATGGAAGTACAGAGCTATTTTGAGGTTAAAAATACTATGCAGGCCTCTGCTGGGTTTGTATGGGAGGCAGCCAAAGGGAGTTCCGTGGAGGTAATGACCTTAATTAAGAACAAGCATCAGGAACTGAATCCCCTTTTTATTGGGGGAGGTCCTGAAAAAATTAGGTATACAAAGCATTATTATGAAAAAGAGGATTGGGTGGCCACGTTACTGTCCAACAGGATACGTGGGTAACAGGTGGAAAGAAGAGTGGACCAGATCCGGGATTGCACAGGGAGGCTGTTAGCCATGCAAGAAGGAATTCTTTACTGCTTTGATGACTTTTATGACAACCTATATAGTGAGGATAGTGCATCGGATAAAATGGTGATAAGAGATTATCTAAGTTGCCTGCGTTGACTCCAATGGAAAGGGTGGAGTTCGAGGCGGTTATTACTTCAGAGGAGGTGATTTATGCCAAAGGCCCCCAGAAACCAGGGAAGACACCGGGGGAGGATGGTTTTGCCTCCGGTTTCTACGGGACATTTCAGGTAATACTGTAGCCACCCCTAGATACAGTGTTTATTGCAATTAGCAATGCAGGGGATATTCCCCCTTCTTTCCTCTCTGCTTTGATTACGGTTATAGCCAAGGCATGGATGGATCATACGTGGTGCCTACAGGCCAATATCGCTGCTCACTGTTGATGCGAAGTTACTTCCCAGACTCCTGGCATCCAGCTTCGAGTGCTCCCTGCCACGATTGGCCCATCCCGACCAGGGAGGCTTTATTCTCAACCGACACAGTTCTGTGTAAGACCATTAATATACTAACATCCCTGGGAGTGATGAGGACCAGAGCCTTGATACTATCATTGGAGTCTGAAAAAGCATGTGATTGTGACAATTGGGTATTCCTCCAGCAGGTGCTTAGAACAATGGGTATGGGAGCACGATGGATGGGGTGGACCTGGGCTCTGTACTCCTCCCCCTTCCACAAGAGTTTTGGTCAATGGAGAGGAGAGGAGTGGGTTCCCTTTGAAGAGAGTTACAAGGCAAGGGTGTACCCTTTCTCCACTCTCATATGCATTGGCCATGGAGCTCTGAGCGGCAGAAGTGAGAAGAAATGCTAAGATTAAGGGAGTTAAGATTGCGAATGGGGAATATAAGACGAGTCTCTTTGCGGACAATGCATTATTTGAAATGACTGTACCCAGGGAATCTGTGTCCCACTTACTGCAGGGCTTAGAAACGTATGGTAAACTATCAGGGTTAAAAAAAAAAAAACACAAGATGTTGGTGGCCTTCCCATCTAGCTCATTCTTGGATGTAAACCAGGAATACATGGCGGACGTTCCAATCTATCTGGGGTTTGGATCCCGCAGGACTTGGCAGTCTTATTCACTGATAATTATCTTCCCTTATTGACAACACTACAACAGGACCTAAGCAGCATGGAGAGGTTGAACTGCATACAATGACTATAACTCCCAACCTTTTGTTCCTTTTCAGATGCTTCCAGTGATTGATCCCCTCTTTTTTTTGTGAGAGAGCTCTGTTGAGATTCTTGTTGGCGGGATCTAAACCTAGAATAGCCTAAAAGACTCTGACCCTACACAGAGGGGAATGGAGAGTGGTCTTTCCTGAACTTTTACTATAATACAGAGCTGCACAGCTCAGAGTAATGGCAGACCACCTTAATCCGACAGCAACAAAGCAGTGGGTGGGCATGAAAAATGTGATTCTGGCACCAATATCACTTGTGTAATGGCTCTGGGTACCACAAAAGGATATTTGAAGTAACCAAAGTGGAGGGTCTTCCTCCAAACAACACTATGGAAACCAGATAAGTTGATGAGTTTATTTGTGCTGAGATGAACACAATAAATCCTTGTGTAGCACAGGGAAAAACACTGGCCCATCCACACGCCAGCTCAGATCACCCTAACTCTCACACTTAACATCATCCTTCAAACACAACAACATTTCAATGACACCATCACATTCCACTGACAGCTAAGCAGGACGTAATGTACAGGAGGCAAATGACTGCAATATTCCTAGAAGGGTAACCCAACACCCAATGCTGGCAGCACTGTGGTCCACATGGAAGGAGAGCAGTGCCACTAGATGGCCGATGTCATGGCTCTCTCCCCTTAGCTGAATTTGCATCCCCCGCCGATGGGGACCCATATTGCGGAACCACTTCGATTTCAGTCATGGTATGAGGCGGGTTTGAGCCGTGACTTGAGGGTGGATTTCTTTCACTAGAGCGGTTAGAGGGGTATTTACAGATTTAACTCCTTTTGGTGTTCTGCTTTGGGCAATTGAAAGGAGCTCTCTCGGATTTGCGGTGGAGAAAAAAATATTGACAGAGAATTGACATCTTTTGAATAAGTGCTGATGTCAAACACCAGAGGATCGATTGCAAGACTTTATATGGAGTTCATCAGGGACGTCATTTCACCAAAATGCCAGGGGTAGTGGAAGTGACATCACATGACCTTTGACCTCTGATGACATCACAGGAAATGATGTCATTTGACCCCACCCCAAAGTGTCATCACTGGAAGCGATGGCACAACCTTTCACCCCACGACAAAACAAGAAGTGGCATCCCATAGCATTGTTTTTGAGTACACTATTAAAAATATGGTTACAATATCACTGTAAAGCAGTGGTCTTCAAACTTTTTTGGCCTGGGCCCCCCTGAGCAGAATTTGGGCAGGTTTGGACCCCCCAGAAATGCCAAATGGACAGTATCTATTGCGCGCCGTCACCTGCTCCCATCACAGTCGCTGGGCTCCTCATCCCACTCCTACCCAGTCCCTGGTCTCTCCCCACCCCATCACACATCCTGGGCTCTCCCCACTCTGCTCCCACCATGGTTCCCGCCTATTATGCTCCCACCATAGTCCCTGGGTTCCCCTATCCCGTTCCCAACACAGTCTGAGGGCCAGTGGCGGCTGGTGATTTTTTTAAGTGGAGGGGCATAACTATTTCCCCCAAAAATGCTACAGCGACCGAGCATAGCGAGGGAGCCCGAACCAATAAAGAGGGATTTGGGGGGTGGGGGGTTCCCCCTGTGAATTTTTGTTAAATAATGGGTTAAAATTTTGCATTGTAGAGCATACTTTTAACAAAAAAATGGGTAAATAGCCAAACAGTTTGCAATTGGTGCTGGGGGGCCCAGGGGGCAGGCATGATTTATTTTACTGTACATCTATGATAGATGTCCAGTAAAAAGATGCCATCCCTGTCTCCTGGGCCCCACTGGGCCTAACACAATCAACATGATTATGTGTGTATGCAAGGCGCTGCACATTCATACAGCAATCACTCTATTATTCACACAAGCATCCATCACCATACACTCCCTCATAACATAAGCATACACGCATGCATAGACATGTTTAAATAAAAACAATGAACATAAACGTACCTTCTGCATTGGCCTGTGTGTGGGTGCTGAAACACCCTGCTCCAGGCTGCTCTCTCCGTATGTGTGAGGAGGCACAGGAGCTCCACCTCAGACATACAGACATGCAGTGCCACAGCCAGCATTTCCAATGAGCTATGCAATGCTGGTGAAGCAAAACGCCCCAGCACTTGCATGGTTCAGTGAGCATGTGCAGCTGGGGAACTAAACTGAACTGTCAAAGGGAAACAGTGTTTCCCTTTGACAGTTAAGCCAGCCCAGGAGCACTCCATCAGCTGGAAAAAGCAGCTGAGAGAGTGCTCACTGTTTCACCGGGCTGGCTCCTTAGCACCTCCATAATGGGTGAGGGGCTACTGGGTGGGCGTTCGCTCGCCATTATGGATGAGCCGCCAGGCTCGGTCTGGCCTATAGGGCAATGCCTGTAAATAAAATGTAAATTGCTAGTGTGGGCCAGTCAAAATGGGCCACCATTTTGGCCAATGTGCAACAGTTTGATGAGTTACTTAACTATGCAGTTAGTAATTTTGACCATTGTTGCTAAATATATCACAATTTACTTACATTTTAACACAAAGCACCCCCTTGGGTACTATTAAAACAGTGGGCCTCATTACAACCCTGGCGGTAGCTGTGCCGGTAAAACCAGCACGGATGCCGCCGGAGTTGCATCCGGGTCCACCACCTGCGAATGGGCAATTACCGGGTCATGCCGAGTTAGGCAGACCTGATAATTGCCCTTTCGCGGGTGTCGGTACCTGTAGATCCCCATTCCCATCTGAGCCCCATAGAGCTCAATGGGAATGGGGAGCTCCGATGCACCGGCACCGTTAATACCGGTGGTGGTGCACCCGACGAGCTGTGCTCAAGGGTGCCGCACGGCTTGCCAAATCAGACCTGGCGGACTGTCAGGCACCCATGAGCACAACTCGTACTATGGCGGTATGGTAGCAACGGTGCCGGTAGCTTACCGGCATTGTTGTTACCGTACCGCCATAGTTGTAATGTGGCCCAGTCCATATCCATTTACAACTGCCTGGCCACTTTTTCATTGTTGCCTGAGACAGTTTCATGCTTCAGCTCGACCATGTGAGCCACCCTTGCCCATTTCTGCCAGTCTCAAATTTATTTATTTTTCTTTTATTTTTTTTAAATATTTCATTCTGAGCTCTCAGGGCCCCCAAGGGATGCATCTGCGGACCCCTGGGGGGTCGCGACCAAAAGTTTGATTACCGCTGCTGTAAAGTGATATACATTTCATATACGAATGTATCTTTAATATCAGGGCGTATAGGCCCATATTACCAAATCACTGTGAATGCAAGCAGGTGTCCAAGGCCAAATGATAATGATGTGTTATTATATAGTACTTATGCTTAAGCGCTTCATATAGAACAAATATATGCACCCAAAATAACTGGTAATACCAACACCAATGAATCAAACAGATTCAACTTTACCAACGTTTCCATTCCTGAAATGGAAAGAATTATTCTGTCCCTCAAACCCTCAAACTGCAAGGGCGACCTAAGCCCTGCGCAGCTTATCAAGGATGCTGACCAAGACCTATCCCCCTTCATCACCAAACTCATTAACCCGTCTTTCTCTACTGGCATCATCCCCTCTAACTTGAAACAATCATGGGTACTCCCACTCTTAAAAAAACCCACTCTTGACACCCATCTATACCCACCAATTACAGACCTATCACTACTGTGCCTTTCCTTTTAAAAATCCTAGACAAGGTAGCATACACGCAAATACAAAAGAACTTGGAACTACACCACCTGCTAGGAGCCAGACAATCAGGCTTCCGTCCCCAACATGGTACGGAAACTGCCCTTATCGATCTTAAGACCCAAATCGATGAGCTTAAAGACTCTGGCAAATCAGCACTACTTCTCCTCTTAAATCTGTCAGCTGCTTTCGACTTGGTCGATCATACTGTTCTATGCAGCGACCTAAACACAGCAGCACATTCCTCTGATGATGCGGTTACATGGATCAGATCCTTCTTAAACGGCAGAACAATGAGGCTTTTCTCACCGCTAGCAGCTGCAGACCCCATACCTATCACTTGTGGCGCGCCCCAGCGATCTTGTGTCTCGCCCACACTCTACAATATTTTCACTAAGCCCCTCTTCGATGATCTGGATCATCTTGGTATCATCTACACTAACTATGCAGATGATACTCAGATCCTCCTCCCGCTTTCAGGGGATTATGAAGAGGATTTGGCCTTGGTAAATAGAGTGTATATCATTATCCAGGCATGGATGGCCACACATGGTCTGTGCTGAATGATGATAAAACTGAGCTCATCATCCTGGGCACACCGTCCAACCTAAAAAAACTAGGTCCCAACTACGCCTCATTCATAATTGATGACAATACTATTAAAGTAGAATGCGAGGTAAAAACACTTGGTTTTTACCTTGACTCAAACCTCTCATTCACCAAACAGGTCAACTCACTAGCTTCCTCTACGGCCTACACATGCAAATTGATATGCACCGGTAAGCCATTGCTCGCGGATAGTAGCTGCATCACTCTGTCCAGAGCACTTATCCTGTCGCACCTGGACTACTGTAATGCCCTCTATCTAGGATCGACTAAACCCCCTATTAAAAGAATTCAAACCCTACAAAATAATGCCCTTCGAGCGGCCCTAGGCATTTCTAGAAGAGACCATATTTCAGAGATCTGTCGATAGAACAATTGGCTCCCAACCCACGACAAAATACTTGTAAAAACCTTGTTGCTTACCTACAAATCACTCAACAATGCCGCACCCATTTACTTAAGGCAGAGATTCCACAAACAAACCTCTCTGAGACCAGCAAGACTAGCTAACAGAGACCGTCTCTCCATACCAGGCTTCAAACATGCAACAATTGGTGGCAATAGCTTCCCAGTGAAAGCGGCCAAACTATGGAACTCGCTGCCTCCTAGTCTAAGAATAGACCAGTCTTACCACAACTTTAGATCCAACATTATCTTATGGTTGAAAACTAATAACCAGCATTAATAATCTCGCTTAGGACACAGTTAGAACTGATCGGACAATTTCCGGTATCCACCATATGACATGATACCTGAACTACTATGGTAACCAGCCTGCACTGATCTCATTTCTCTTAAACTTTCTGTATTCTATGCCTGTATATATGTACCCTTACATATTCACTGTGTAATGTAAATATTGTAATTATTTACCTGTATGTAAAACTGTATACTTTGTGGTGTAACCAAGCTTCACATATACTTGTAACTGCTGCGCCCTGTTACCCGAGGGTATGATGGCATTATAAATAATAAACAAACATAAACAAACATACATACAATATCACCCAACCTGTGTTGGTATTAATTTAGCAACCTCAGTTGAACTTGCTGGGAGTGGAACCTGCAACCTGCAGATCACACACATATTGCAGTAGCCAGCGCTTAAGCCACTGAGCTATCTTACCGGCTATTGCCATCAGAAAACCAGCTACTCCAGGAACAAAGAGCAACTTGCTTCTCGCCACAGCCCATGAGCCTCAAAGTAAAACAAATAGTAAACTTTTATTTTCTTTTTTTTGTTTTTTTAGTTGTAGCAAGGGAGACCTCAGGGGTAGCAAGGGAGACCTCAGGGGTCGCAGTTGTGATCCCTGGCAACCATAGAGTTACTACTAGCAGAACCTATGAAACACATGCCTGCCTAACGCTGGACTATGGAACTCAAAATGGAACTCACAGATAGGGTCTGGACATGGATTTGTCAAAGGGTATGCCATTCCATGGTATCGTTACAGTACAGAATGCAAGCCCTATAGCTAATCCATTGATGGCAGTACCCCCAGGTTAAACTGGCTAAAATGCATCCTGGGGTATCCCCAAGTGCTGGAAGTGCGGTCAGGTGATTAGTATCACATGTGGTGGGACTGATTGGATAGTCACAGATTTTGGCAGGACATCTTCTCATGGAGTAAAGAGCTGGATAGGACAGAACATGCTTTTTCCCCCATTGGTGATGCTTTTCGGAATAGTAGGCTCAGAAAATGATTAGCGACTACTCAGCCATATGGTAGTCGCTAGGAGCTGTGTGGCACAACAGTGGAAGAGATCCAAGGTCCTCACGAAGGAGGAGTGGTTGCAGAGAGTGCAAGACATTTATAGTATGGAATACCTGACACCTCCTGGACGAGACTAAGATGGATATAGAAGGTGAATGGCTCCCTTTCTTTGATCTATATGGAAGGCAGCCCACCTTCTGAATAGGCCCATGGAGAAAGATGAAGGAATGACTATACACATGACTACATCCGTTGGCGTGGGCAATGGGTAGGACGATGGGGGGTATACAGTTTAAAAGTGGAGAATGTTCTGGAAAGTGAAATCGAGAATGTGTTTGTTGATATGCCTTCATGCTGGTAATGTCAATGTATTGACTTTGCATATTGTAAAAAGTAATACATTCCGATGTGGAAATAAATAGGTCAGGGCACCAATACAAAGCTGACACACAATCACCATGGGTATTTTTTGAATTATCACAAACCTTTTATAAAGTGCCCTTCAGTGCATCTGCAATCAAATATGTGCAAAATATGGAATTATAAAGCACGTTTGGTAGTGAAACTGGTTAAAACTAGCAGCTGAGCAGTACACTAATTGATCAAATTGGCCAAGAAAACTGGTCCACACAAGGATATTGGGCAGACCCTTCAAGCATTGCCCAATGACAGTATAAGCCAGCCTAAGCCTGAATATAACTAACACACAATGGCTTGCATAATAGTAGAAACTATGGAGGCATACAAAGGAAGGACTTCCATTCATCTCAAAGTAGGCCGGGCAGGAATTCCGGCTGGCAGAGATGGGCTTCTGAATTGATACTTTGTGAAAAACCTAACAGACATTTATTGTTTTCAATTGTTAGGCATTGTTTGGAAAAACATAAAAGAAGGATTCCTGTTCATCCCATGAAAAACAAAGTTGTCATTACAATGCCTCCTACAGTAAATGTTTTTTTTTTAAGTTAAATGTACTAGGATATTGTCTACCTTACCTATTGGGCGACGTGTAGGGCAGCCTTCTGACAAGTGACGTGTTTCATATAACCTTCCGTGCAGACATATTGAATGAGTTGCCTCCAAGATACATAGCCTATGGTAGGGTAGTCCAACATATTTCCCATCCACCCCTATCATTCTTTCACCCCCAAAATCCCTTGGCAAGGGAAGCTGCCATGGTGTAATCATCATTTGGGCCCAGCAGTGGCCAGCCTGGTATGCAGCTCTCTGGATATGCTCAATGGCTGTATCTTGTGTAGGCGGTAGAGTGTCAGCTGCTCTACCTGCAACCTGGAGGTTTTGGCCAAGCTGCCAATAATGGATCAAAGCAGTAGGTTGGGTTGAATAACTTGGACAGAAACATAAAGACCCACTTGAATTCAAATCTACAAGCCACTGGAAGAAAGCCAGGATGGTGAACAGAGGGCTTCGGATGGAAGAGTTTGCGATATAAACGGAAAAGTTAATGTGCCACTGTAGTCTGGAGACATTGGGCCTCATTACGACCCTGGCGCTAAGTGTTTAACGGCGCCGTAAAAGGCTGCGGCGCCGTTAAACACTTAGCGCCTTACTACGAGGTCCCTTTGCGGGACCCGACCTTAACGGCTGGTCTACACCAGATGTTAAAGTAGGGACCCGCAAAGGGACCTTGGTGCTAAGTACGGTACCGCAATTTGCGGCACCGTACTTAGCACCTTCCCCATTCCCACAGAGCCCTATGGGGCGAAAATGGGAACGCGGAAGGGCCATGGTCCAATGGGGAATTACCACCCCGCCAACCTTGGAATGGGGTGGTTATTCACCATTGAAACATGTCGGACCCGTTACAACACCGGCACCAACCATGGTGCTAATAGCGCCATGGTTTGGCGCCGGTGTTGTAATGAGGGCCATTGCGAGTGTGAAGTTACTGAAAAAATAGTGTCATAATAGGAGTGAATCAGAATGCCCCCAAGTAAGTCTCTTAGGTTTTTATAAAATCAAAAGTCAGTAATGAACTACTAGATAGTAAAAATGAAGAAAGGCGTTTGTCTTCATGTAGCACCATTGTCGAAACCTAAAATGTCGTAGATCTACACTTTCACAGTCGACTGCTTTCCTATTTCACCTTCCTTTTAGCCACCCATCTTTTCAAGGCGTCGTACTGGAAACATGTTCCTCCAATGCTAAAATATCATATGGTTTGCAAACTGCTGCAGATCCGACCGAAACGCACGAGCATTTGAAAGGGGGCCAATCCGACATTTCCTTTTGATTAAATTAGGGGGTTCTTGGCAGAACGTGTGTGCATTGGGCTTGTGATCAAATACTTACGTAATCATCCTCATTGAGCCCCAGTTTCTCGACCGAACTTTTCACCTCCACGGAAAACTTCTCAAACTCCGGTTTCACTGTCCTCAGTAGAGTCACTGTTTGGAGGGAAGCGTACGCCTGCTTTGCCTCAAGGTCGCATTTATCCCCCCTCTTCCAGGAGCCGTCGCCTATAGGGGGAGTACAAATATTTACAGTGTCAAGCTACTTTCACACCTTGTGCTAAGACACTAATAAACATGTTTATATACCGTGGTCATGTGGAGGTCGTTTCTAGAGTACACATCACTGCCGTAATGGTCTTAAAGCACTGAACCCTGCCCGTTTAGAGGGTATTTGTGACCCCGCTCAGGGTGGCAGCCAGACCATAGTTTGTGGGGTGAAGAGCAAATGAGGCCATGGATAGCGGGAAAGGCGAATAGTGGAATAAGTTAGAGAAACGTACACACATAACTAACAACATGTAGTGAAATAAAACAAAATGTGAGTAATGTAGATTGTTGGGTTGAATGTATAGTGTTCGGTGTGTTGACCAGAAGAAAACATCATCAAGAGAAA
Organism: Ambystoma mexicanum; assembly: GCF_040938575.1. Taxonomy (NCBI): domain Eukaryota; kingdom Metazoa; phylum Chordata; class Amphibia; order Caudata; family Ambystomatidae; genus Ambystoma; species Ambystoma mexicanum. The sequence goes on from NC_090935.1 coordinate 330,444,067, forward strand.
GGACGAGAGCTTCCCTTTTTGGCCAAGAGAACGTTGATGGAAGCATTTATCAGTGTGGTAGTGGCAGGGGCGTTGCTGGGGGGGGGGGGCTGAGGGGGCTATAGCCCCTGATCTTTTGGTTGTAGCCCTGGATAGAATCACAGGAGCTACAGCCAAAAGACTAGCTAGCCCCCAGTCCCAACAGTTCCGACATCAGCGTAGCCCCGGGTCTTTTCCAGACCTAGCAACTCCCCTGGGTAGTGGTATTACATTAAGTCATGTTGTGGATGCTTGAGGGTCTTGAGGATTGCTCAAGAGTGCCTAGAAGATGAGGGGGCTACTACCCAGATATTTAAATGGGATTCGCTCGTGCTAATTGGCAGGGGTGGGGAGGGGTTAAGGCAAGCCCACTTATGGTGATGTCAGGGGTGGGAATGTTCAGTGTGCAGAATGAGTACTAGAGGAAACAGGAGAGCTTGAGAAAGCATCTCCTCCACCCTAAGCCATACCAGACTGGCCGCACGTGGAGAAGAACGAACGAGTTTCATCCTTACATGTAGTGCATTGGTAAATAGCCCACAGGAATGCAGTATGAGACCAATGCTTTAGAGGTGAGGTTGTAAAATAATGCAGGGCAGGCTTGCAAGTTCAAACATTTAGGACAACACTCTAGGAGTTACATAATATTTCTCAATACCAAATCAGGAAACACAATTAATTGTGGCAAATGCATTTTTCCCGATATATTTGTATTTTTAAATGCAGCCAGATAACAGAATAGCAGCAGATGGAGCGAACATCATGACAGAGCTGTACAGCCACAAGTTACAATACCAGAGTAACACTGTCGAATAAGACATATCTGTCGATTGTCCTTAATATGTTACTCTTCAACAATTCAATGTAAGGAGACACTTTCAATGGTTGCAAGAGCTTGCATGCAACTTGTGAGGGATGGCACACATGTTTTTAACATATGTAAATTAGCTAAGAAGCACCATAATATAAATCCACATCACCTTACGATTTTTAGAAATACAATTTGAATTTAAATGTTTCTGGTTGTCATTAAACATGCCAATATTTGAGTCTAGTAGTGTTGGTAATTTATAAGGCAAAAAGGCTTTGTGTGGAAATGTGTTTGTTTGTTTGTTTGTTTGCTTACACTCTGCCTTCTGTTTTTTCCCCATGACCGAAGGCCAATACACAAAGTGAAAACCCGGGAGACTTGCAGTAACACTCCATGCAGAGAAATACGTAGATTCGAATTCTACCAGCACTTGATCAATTTGCCAGACTGCTCTCAGCTCTGCTGTGACAGCTGAAGCCAGGAGCAATGTAGCTAAATGCCTGAGAAAGGGTTTTCAATGGCAGTCAATATTGCAACTCTGTGCTGTGTGAAAGTTTTATTCACTGTGCATTGAGAAATGACTTGACTCACCAACTCAGTGCCAAAAAAAGCCTGCTTTTGAAGTGATGTGAAGTGATTCCATGATCAGTCTATATTAATAAATAGCAACAATTACGCATGAGAAATGGTTTAAGCAAACACACGTAATATAAAATAATTACAGACAGAACCGAGGCATATAAGTATACTATTACACTATAAAGTCTTTAAGTGCGGGTAAGACAAAGACATACAGGACAGATCCAAGGGGGAAGGGAGAAAAGGAGAAATAGGAAAACCTAACAACATAACATTCATGTTTAATAAGAGGCATGTGCAGGCAGTAGACACGGGAAGAGGCAATACATATTGCGAATATTTGGGTATTAAATATGGAATTCCACCAGATTATATGATTAATATGACTAAAATGTTTATCATATTAACAGTAATAGTGTGAATAGCCACTAAGAAATAAGTCAAACAAATGACACATATTGATTCTCTAATATGTGTTGCAAGAGTGCACTCCCAAAAAGGAGAATCAGACATCATGTATTTTGCAAATGTGTTTCATAGTGTCCCAAACATGTTCCCAAAACTTTTTACCAAACTTACACTTCATGAACATATGCTTAAATGAGACTTCAGCAACAGTTCAACTCCAGCATTAGTCATTTTGAGCAACATAAAGAGCAAGGCGGGCGTGACAGAAACTCTGATGAAAGAAGTATAATGTTTGAGTAAAGCTGGCAGACGTGGCAATCAGAGACATTTTCTTCCAAACACATGGCCAGTGATTATCCTCAGTAGTTAAAGTACAATCCTGTTGCCAGGCCATCAGCGACCCCCACCGAGGATCGGGGACAGGTCTCACAGAGAGAGTTTTGTGATACATTGAAGCAGTAAAATTAAGATAATGCATATGATGTAGGAGATGTGCTAACCATCAAGGTCTCAAGGTTATCAATCAAAGCGTTAAACAAAATAGGATTATTGATACCAAAAGAATACTGCACTAGAGAATTTAACTTTGAATTCATTAAAGGTAAGTGGTGTCCCCTGATTAAATAATTGATGTACATACTTAATACCTTTATGAAGCCAAGCTTTTCAGAAAAAACATTTTGCCATTAATATGAATCAAATAATTGAACCAAAGATATTGTGAGACAAACTGAATTAGAAGTGTATAAATACATTTTAATATGTTTGGCTGAGAAAATACCATTAGTGCATATAGTGAATCTGTTCCTCCTTGTAAACATATAGCATCTGTCAGTGATAAAGACAAAACCGTATTATGCTCCAAACGTAGCCATGTCGGTGCAATATTATGATTATTACGTGCGAACCACAATTGAGCTTGTCTCAACACAAAAGCAGAAAGGTATTTCATACAATCTAGGAACTCCACAGCCCCATCTTGAGCAGATCTCTTGAGTTTATCCAGTGAGATTCTATGTTTTTTCTTACCCCATAGAAATTTGGCTAGACATGAACCAATTGTTTTATAGAATTTGGAGGGAATAGATACAGGGAGCATGTATAGGGTATGCAAAAAATTGTGGATATCATACTTTTGATGGCCTCAAGCCGCCCCCACCAGGACAAATATAACCAGAACTATGAGTCTGTAAGGTCTCTAATTCTAGACAGTACAATGCTTGTATTTTCCTTGACAATATCTTTGTTGAAGAGGATATGTGTATGCCTAAATAGTTAATCCCCATTGTGCACAATTTCATACCATAAGGTTGGATGTGGTGTTTAGAGCAGTATATATTAAGATGTAATACCTCCGATTTATCCATGTTTAGTTTATAGCCAGATGCAAAAGAAAAGTGCGTACTAGTGTCAAGCATACATTGTAAGCTTGAATTGGGATTTTTGAAGAGTAAAAGGATATCACCTGCGTAGGTGGCTAATTTAATTTGCAAATATCCGGTGTCAATAGCCTGTATTGTTGGCTCAAGTCTACTGGTCTCTAGAAAAGGTTCAAGGGCAAATATAATTAGAAGGGGAGAAAAAGGACACCCTTGTCTAGTACCTCTATACACTGGAAAACAAGATGACATTTGTCCATTAATAAAAATGGCTGTTTTCAGGTTTGAATAAAGCACATTAATCATCGATACAACTGAATCACCAAGACCGTACCACCTGAGTGCATCAAATATAAAGTCCGCATCCACCCTATGAAATGTTTTTTCCACATTAAGAGCAATAGCTGCATAGGTGTCTTCTGAATGATCTTTAACATCTAGAATATCCAAAAACAATCTGAAGTTGGAAAATCTCCCCTTTACATAACCCACTTGATCACTCTTGTTTAAATTAGGTAAGAATAGAAGGAGTCGAATGGCTAAGATCATAGCAACAATTTTCCAATCAGAATTGATGCAGGAGATCGGTCTATAGCCTTGATGGGGTCAGGGCCTTTAATGGGTTTTGGGAAAACAATTAGCATGGCTTCTGTAAAGGTTCCTTCAGATTTACAGAGTGTAACAAAATGAGAGGATAGTTCATGCAATTTTGGGATTAGTAAGTCTTCGAAATGTGTGAAGAAATCGATAGAGAATCCATCTGGACCTTGGGCCTTACCTTTTTTAAGGTCTCGAATTGCACTTTGCGTGATGGAGTTGTTCAACGAGGACAAATCTAGCGAAGGGTAAGTAGAAAAATATATTCCCCTGAGGAAGTCTTTACAGTGAGGATTGCTTGGGTTTGATTCCTAAGTATATAATGTCTGATAGAATTTGGAAAAGTTATCAATAATATCCTTGTCTAACAATTTTATGTTCCCTAAAGTATTGTTAATCACTGCAACTCTGGTTCTTTCTCTTTTAATCTGGAGATAAGAGGCTAGTGACTTTATTGGAGAATTGGTATATCTTAGCTTCATACTTCAATAGCGTAGCACTATAATAATCTGAAGTTAATTTGTTGTATCTGATTCTCAATTGTATGATATTGTTAAGGACATTCTGAGCCTGGCTCTGAATATGTTGCCTTTCAAAGGCCTTCAGCTGTTCCAAGATAGTGTCTGATTCGCGTTTCAGTGTCTTCTTTTTCCTGGCCACATATGAGATAATTTGTCCTCTTAGTACAGCCTTAGAGCAATCCCAAGTATTTGTAACAGAACCATCTTCATTTTTTTTTATACATGAACACGTCATGGTGTGTATTAATTAGGACAGGTGTGAACAGTTTATCTTTTAACAATGCAGAAATAATTCCCCATCTATTATACTTATGAGAGTGCTATGTAATTTCAAGCTTAATGTGAACAGGGGTGTGATCTCATAGGGAGATACAGTCGATACTCGTATATATCGGGCTTGAAGAAAGAGTTGGAAAGACAAAATATATTCATTTCTTGAAAAAGAATCATGCGGGCTGGAGTAAAAATAAACTCTATATCTGAAGGGTGAATAATGTGACGAGCATGTATAAGGCCTGAATCAGAAATAAAGTTTAGAAATTGCTTTTGTGATTTAGCATTATTAAAGTGCACCCCCGACTTCCTGTCGAGAAATGGGTCAATAATTTCATTACAATCTCTGCACACAATAATGTTATGAACATTGGATTGGAATAGACAGTGTTTTAAATGCAACTAAAAGGCAGTATTAGGTGAGGTGGGATTGTAAACATTCAAAGTATATACTCAACTGAATCAATAAGAATTTTAAGAAATAGTCACCTACCAAAATCATCTGAGACAGATTTAATTACTTGGTAGTTACGAGATTTGTTATTTAGGGTATTAACACAATTTCTCGGTTAAATGTGATATTACCAAAGCAAATTTCAGAGATGTACATTTCACTAGAACCAAAATACTGAATTTTCTTTTTCTATATAATTCTTTTGGTCCCCCCAACCCAACTGTTTTTCTATCCTTATAACCCCATCCCAACCCATTTGAAAACCTTACCCCACTACCCGATATATGTTTATTTAATATGTATTTTTCGGTATTATGGTTGCAGTGAAATGTACCACTCTGAAATTTGCTTCGGTAAATTGACTGGGTACCAATATTTCTTCCCATGTGCTGCCCCCATAAATATTTGGCCAACCCATAACCTCTTAAATTTAACAGGTTCAACTAAGTGGGTTTCTGGAATACAAGCAATGGATAGTTTCATTCAATTTAAATAGTAAACTACTTTTTAACATTCCAGGAGGATATATCAAGAGACATGGGAGCAGAGTGCAATAAAGAAGAAAGACATGTTGATAAAGTAGATAAGGGAAGGGTAGCATTACAGAAGTAGCATTGAAACTTATCCTCATATAGCAATAAGAATTCAACTTATGATGCAGTTTATCCTGAGGGGAGACCAAGTAGCAGGAAAAGGGACAAGAGGGAAAGGGGGAGACAAACAACAACATGAATGTAAACCATAAAAAGTAGCAACTTCCAAATAGAAATAACGTTGTGGCTAATAGGAAACAGCCACACCTGATAATGTTTGCATGAAATATAGTGGGGGTGAAGAGCCCAGTGAGAGGAGGTTAATTGTGGCTCCACTCCGACACCAAATATCCTTTATACCCAATGAACTTTGTGCACCATGAGTTTCTGGGGAGAGGGAATTGAAGTATAGATTTCCTCCATCCTGTGGGATTGAATAAACGGTCTGAGGTCACTGGGGTTTTCAAAAGTAGCAGTATGACCTTTCAGGGTTACTTTCAAGATGCAATGATGAATAATGCCATATCTTGATTTGAGTTGACTTACAGCTGGTCTAAATGTAAAAAGTTATTTCCTCCTTGCAGCCGTTTCATTGGATACATCCTGTGAGATGAAGATTTTTCTGCCGTCCCATATGAGTTGTTTAGCTTGTTTCACTTTATTCATTATGAGATGAATAAGTTTGTAATTCAAAAGAGCAAAAATAAAAGTTTGAGGAGTTGTTAGTATTACGCATTGAGCTGACAGGTCCCACACAATGTGAACTTTGAATATTCGGAAGATTCAAAAGGTTTGGAAGCATGGTAGTAAGAAACACAATAGGGTTTTCCTTTTCAACACCCTGTGGAAAACCAACAATGTGAAAATTGTTCCTTCTATTTCTGTTTTCTACGAGATGTAACTGTGGTTTCTAGCATCACCACTCTGTTGGTGACATCCTCTGCATCACGTACTCGCCATTCGACTTCAGAAGTTCTTGATTCAAATGCATACCATGTATCCTTCAATTGTTGCAAGTTGACATTGGTGGCTTCCATAAAGGGCTTCAGGGCCCTTATTTCCATTAATAAGGTTTGCATGGCCGGATCCATATTTTCCACTTTGGGTGTTGGCGACTCACTCTTTTTCCTTTTAAATATATTAGATGATGTGGGAGCAGCTCCCTTGGCTTGACCCTCTTTTGAAAACGCCAAAATGTGTTTGCCAGCACAACTAATGACACTTTAAATGCTGGTAGTATGTGCAAAAGCACCCGTACTTCTTCAACACCAGAGACGGTATACAAGACACGTAGGGTATGAAAGTTAACATTAGGAATAGAATTTCAATTTGCGACAATAGTATGGCACACCTGGTTTTGTGTGAGAAGTAGCAGAAATTACTCTAGTAGTAAATTCCTCATATTAGCACCCAACACTTTATGAAGAAAATAAAAGCATTCTGACGGCATTACATCACTCCCTTTATACCTAATAGCTGGCAAAAAGACCTCACAGCTTTGAGGTACTGGAAGCCATAAATGTCTTCATATTGGTCATGAACTGCACTTATATATTATAATGCAAATTGGGATTCATGGGCATATATGATAACAATAGTACATTTAGAGTACACTGCCATATGAAATTCAGATTTCTTAATAGTATCCCCAGACCTGAATAGTGGCGCAGACCATTAAACCAGTGGAGAGATGTTCAAAGACGTCTCAGATCAAGTCCATTATTTCTCCCAACATATCATTGATATTTAGATGAATTCCGAATTCCTTAGAGATTATTCTTCACTTAGAATTCATAAGTGGCATATACGCATACATCCATATAAAGTTAAAGTATTTAAAGTTATCCTGTGGTAATCTTAATTCTTTATGGTAAACTCTGCTGTTCAGTCTTGTAAAAAGTAAAAGTAAAGTGAATTATATCTTTCTTGTATGCATACTGGCAGGGAGTCTGTGTTGTGGGGGAACAGAACCTCCAAAGGTTTATCCGTAGAGCAAGCCTAGCTTAAGCCGAGACAGCGGACAGGAACGTTAACTTTCCAGGTCACGGACCCTGCTACGTGCAGGCCTGCCAGCGGGCTTCAGACAGAGATGAGGAAAAACCATAAACACATCTCCCAGCACTTTCGAGGAGAAGCCTCCGTACGGTATGAGGAAATTTTGTTGTGAAAAACATGAGAAATTACATTAATACGATATATTACGGCATTCAGAGTGGGATTTCAGAGTCAGCCTTCCATCCTGTATGGCACCAACCCACACCCATCATTCCATGATCAGTCTTTGGAAGTAGCCAATCCGCGGGTTGCTGTGTCAGTCAATGTATTTCCTGTAGCCAAAAAAATGGCAGCAGGGAAAGGGAAAACAGTCAATTTTCCCATTCCATGGCAGCCATCGGTAAATTGGGTGGGGAGGGGAGGGTATTGTTGGGGGTGTGGAGAATGGGTGTGGCCAAAACACTCACCTGAATCCCCAGTGCGGGAGGACGGCAGCCTCCAGCCCTGTGGAGGCTCGGAGCGGGGATTACCCTGTTCCGAGCCTCCTCATTAGCTGAGGGGCTGCCACCCCTCCGCCAGGGACATCAACGAAGCTAAAGCTTTGAGGGATTCTCTGCGAGGCATGGACCGGGCGAGGGCCAATCAGAATGTTTGTTACATTCTGGTTGACCCTCACCGGGTACTAATACCAATTGAATTAACGTCAGCATGTGCATTTTAATGGTTAGTAATTCTACCCGACGAGCCTGATGCATGTTTCAAAGAGTCTTTGGGATTGTCCAACCCTGCAGCCATAGCCCGAGGGATAATCCTATAGCCCCTGGCAGTGGTGTAGCGGCACAGTATGCCCTCAGTTACCTTCCCTGAACCTCCCTCTGGCCTCATCTATCACTTCAGCAATAGTCCAGGAGTAACGTTCCACGACCAGGAGATAGTCTTCGCCCACCTCACCGTTCCCCTTCATTCACAACATTACCTTCTGCTTTTAGATGTAGTAATTCAAGCTGTTGTTCTTGTTAAATTGCTAACAATTGTGTATATGCACTTAGAACATGTTTTGATGTTGGTGGACTATAGAATAGGAGAAACGGTTTGCCACAATCCATATTACATATGGAGTATTGCACTGAGATAAATATGAGTCTGTTTGTTGTAGTATGTTTAACGTGTGACAAAGAAATTAAATGAATCCCAACTTTAAAGAGTGGAAACCTGGTTTTCCTTGCTGCATAAAAAAGGAACCAGTAAAAAAAAAAATCAGTTTGTCTACAGTTTTCTTGCTAAATTTGCATCAAGCTCTATTAGTTCTATTCGCTTCACGCTTGCAGAAGAAATGGCAAAACCAATAATAATAATAATTGGTTATTTATTACGCGCTTAATACCCAGAGGTTTCGAAAGCGTGGCCCCAGGGATTGAAACTGTGTTGCTCCATGTCATCTTGTTTCCACAAGACAAGCGCATTGCCCCCGAGCTATCCTCCCATTAGACACATTACAACATTCTTTATGCATATGTCTTTACATGCTCAACATACTATGATATTGTTAGGGAGAATTCTCGGAAATGTGCTAATTCCCTTCTACCTTAGAGACCCCCAGCTCGTTTTGCTGGACTTTAGGACTTTTAATTTCTAACCTGGAGAGAGTGAGACCCTTTTCCCACTCACTCATGCATTTTTGTTTAATTTGGACTCTTTGTTTCTTTTGACTTTGGAGTCTTACAAACTCCATAGGCATCATTTTTACATTGCGACACAAAGCACCTTCAGTGCAGTGATGCAGAGAAGTCTCTTAGATTTCCCAAAGCTTTAAATAGCTTCTCTTGGTGACACTACTGTTTCCAAGAGCAGTGAAGTGAAATTTACTTTACTTACATTTTGTAACTTTCTAGACCCAGCACACACTATCGTACAAAAGGGTGCTGGAGGGGTTACTTAGTATCCCATTTGTGTAGTTTCTCATGTAACATTTTCATGTTACTCTTTCTACAATTAATGGCAGGTGGCAGTAGTATACTTTTTACTACCATTGTGTGTTTTTACTGTGGGCTGCAATCGCAGCTGCAGTAAGGCGCCCATGGCTGCCCATTTTGTCAAAAGGCCCCTATCTTTTTTTCACCATTTTTTTGTTGGAAAGGTCCTTCTTGAGATTTACTCTGCACACTAAACCAGATTTGGTCCCTTTGTTCATTTTGTCTTTGGCGGGATTCACGAGTGAAGCCCGCCTCTGGCTCCAGCGTGTCTGGCAGGGGCAGGAATTGAGGGAGGTGCCCAAAACTCCCTGTGCTTAGTCTATTTGGTTACAGGAATGCACCCGAAGGTGATTGGCTGGAGGGCTGCCTTGCAGAACAGCAACCCTGTTGTGTGATTGACAGCTAGGCTGGAATGAATGTGAGAAACCTGCATAAAAGGCAAGGCGTTTTGGGTTGGAAGGCAGAGTCGACCACTGGACGAAGGAATCCAAAGAAGAACTTGGAAGAGACGCCTGCTGCCACTCCTGGACCGTTAGTTTGCCCGGTGAAGCCCTGCTGCTCTGCTGAAGTTTCAAATTCGCCTGGACTAGAGGAGCCCTGCAAGGACAACGTCTCTCCTTGGGATTGGGGGACCAATCAACCCCAAAGTGTATTCATCTGGACATCCTCTCAGAGCTGGCTGTACTTCCATTGCTGCTGCAAGAACCGAAGTGCCAGGGAGAGGAACACCAGATCGAGTGCATCGCTTTTAAGGAGGACCCAAACTCCAGGAAGATCCTCCGGACATCCATGAAGCAGGACTGACCAAGCCTGAGCCACCTCAACAGAGTGCTGGACCCCAGATTCGATGAAAGTCTAGAGTGGTATCCGAGAGACCGCAGTGGTGCTAATTGCTATAGACGCGAGGTGCTGAAACTGCAAAGTGCCGCTGAATTGAAGTTTAACCTTTGCGGCTGCCAACCTTTCCATTGTAGTGCAGGTGCCCACGGACGTCCTCCCACTTGTCCCCATGACTGAGGCACAGGAACAGGATCTGCAGAACTACACAGGAACAGAATCCAGCGGGAACCATTTCTTCTAACCAAAGGTACTGTAGCCTTACTTGTTCTCAGTTGAGACTTGTCTTGGTTGCCATTGCAGAGTTGCTTGCACCTTTGCCCCTCACAAGCCCCACAGCTTGTGGCCCTTCAAGTGAATCTTATTTCTACAAACCTTTCTAAAGACAGCGTGAAAGCCTTTTACTTACCTGCAAGAAGACCTTCAGCTCCGCTAGACTTGCTCAACTGACATTGATGGTCCTGGCTCCCCGACTCTTGTTACCTCTGACTTTGTGCTTTTGCCTTCCTCCAGGAAAGGGCTAATTTACTTTGCACTGGAGGGTTTGGATGCTCTAAATGTACCAGTGATAAATCAATGTCCACAGTGTCCTAGCTATTTAAGTCCCCTGAGGGTGTAGGAAGCGTCTGTGTGCCATCCCCAATGGGTATCATCTGATTTAGAAAAACAGTGTGTTTTGAAGTGTACTATAGGTTTTACATGTTTTGCCACCTTCTGAAGAAGGCTTATATAACTGACTGTTTAATACATTAATAATTCTTTAATCAAGAAATCTTGAGTATAAGTGTTTATTTGAATAACTGTCACTGTGAAACTCTGTGTTGCAACCTTACAGCTAAGCCTGGCTGCTCAGCCACACTACCAACCTGTGTAGTACAGACTTATACCAAAGGTTGGGTTCCCTGTTGCCAGGAGGACAAGGTTGCTGTAGTCTCCCAAAGGGTACTGCACAAAATCTTGCCTAACAGATGTTATGATAAGTCATTTCTAACGAGCCTGTACACAAGTGTCTCTAGGTGCGACAAGACAAGGGAGGACATAGGGAGGACAAGACGAACAAACATACTAGGCCTTGTCTCATTCAGATTGTGTAAGTGCAGAGAGAATGGAAGGGGCGAGTGCAAGGGAGAGAGAAGGGGGGGGTGCAATCAGGGCAGTATTGCTCTAAGTAAGTGTGGCCAGAGCCAGAGAAAGGGAATGGGGAGTGCAATCAGGGCAGCATTGCTCTGAGTAAATGCAGGCAGTGCAGTGCGGCTCTGGTTAAATGCAAGGAAGCAGGGGGCTTAAGAGGTTACAGTTACAGCCCCCTGAATGCATGTTAGGCCTGGAGGCAGAGCAGGGGAGACTGATCATGGAGGAGCCTGGTACCCAGTGAGACTCTGAGGGTAGCCAAGCAACCAGTTACCACAGCAGACAGGTAGGTCAGCAAGTGAGGGAGGGACAGAAAGAAAGGGAGAAAAGTAAGGTCTTGAACTGCTTCTGTAACTTCAGGTGATCTGGCTCAATTTTAGGAGGGGCAGGGATGCCATACAAGAGGGATGCACCTGCAGAGGAGAGAGATCTACCCCCCACTCTCGGCCTGGGGAAGCATCTGACCCTCAGAGTGTTGGATGTAGCTTGTGAGGGAAGGTATTTTGGAAGAGAGAGTTGGCTGTAGTGCAGACCCCAGCCCCAGAAAGCTTTGTAGATGATACAGAGGGTCTTGAACCTGATCCTTGCAGCCACTGGGAGCCAGTGGAGAGATTTCAGGGCTGGAGAGATACAGTCCCTGGGCTTGAGGCCAGGGATAATTCTTGCAGTCCTGTTCTAGATTAGTTGCAGAAGGCGGAGAGTAGAAGAAGGCAGGTTGAGAAAGAGGCTGTTGCAATAGTCCAGCAAAGAGAGACCCATTGCTCTCGAGACAGTTTGCTTCTGGGGGAAGGTGAGAAAAGGACAAATACCTCTGGGGAGGTGCAGCTGGCAGTGTGCCTTCTTGGCAAGGTCTGTGATGTGAGGAGAGAAGGAGAGAGTGCAGTTGAAGATAACACCAAGGTTTTTTGCCTCACAGGATGGCGAGGGAAGAGGGCCCATGGAGGGTAGCCAGAGTAAGAGAAGGAAAGCGGGAGCAGGGGCCCCAATGTGAAAGATCTCCATCTTACTGGCATTAAGGCAGAGATTGTGGAAGGTGCACCAATCCTGAATCACAGATATACAGTCAGGAATGACCGAGAGAGGAGGCTGAGGGGAGCATGAAGGAGAGTGGAGTGTCATCTGCCTAACACTGAAAGTTAAAGGAGACGGTAGAGATCAGGTGGGCCAAAGGGGCCAAGTATTCATTGAAGATCTAGGGTGAGAGGGCAGAACCCTGCGGAACACAACATGTGGAGAGAGCGGTGGTAGAGAGAAAGGACCCAAGTTGGACCTGTGAGGGTCGGTCGAGGAGGAAGGAGGTCAGCCACTCCAAGGCCTCATCCGTGATGCCCAGGTTCTTATGGAGTCGATTGATCAGGATGGCATGATTGACCGTGTCAAAAGCAGAGAAAAGGTCAAGGAGGATGAGGACAGAAGGAAGGCTGCAGTCAAGATTAGAGAGCAGATCTTCACGGGTGTTCAGAAAGCAGTTGTCGTGCATCTGGCTGCTCTGAAGCCAGACTGAAGGTCATGGAGACAACCAACAGACTTTGTTTGGAGAGTAACATATGAGATAGCCAGGTTTGTCAGGAATTTGCCTAGGAAAGGAGTGAAAGAGATTGGGTGATAGTTTGCCCAGGAGGTAGGATCGGCAGAAGGTTTTTTTGAGCAGGGGGTGCACAAGGGTGTGCTTGAGGAGAGAGGGGAAAGATCCAGTGGTGAAAAAGTGATTGCAGAAATTGGCCCAGGCTGGAGCGAGGGTTTCAATGTGGTCCTTGATGGGTCAGGAGCACCTGTTTGGACAACTTGTCTAGAAACATCGTCAGGTGTAATCAGAGAGAAAGAGGAGAAAGGAGGAGGAGAGGAAGAGGCGGCCAGAAGGGGACTGAGAAAGAAGGAATGGGCAGCTCCTTGCAGATTTTAAAGAGTTTGGCTATGTTAGTAGAGGCTGTGGTGCAGACTTGGATGTGGACTCTCTTCTTCGACAGGACAGGCACCTATGGTTCTCATGGTCTGTATTGCCCTAGGAACAGGCAGGTTTGTCAGGGGATGCGCCCGAAGACCTCCACTTCCTCTCAGCCACGCTGCACTTGCGTTTCAGGGCGGCGAGGTCGGAGTCAAACCAAGAGTTGCACTTTCAGGTAGGCTTCAGGTGGATTCACAGGACAGGGGCAAGGATTTCCAGTGTGTTGGAGATAGAAAGATGCAGGTTTGAGAGGGCTGTGTCAGAGTGTGAGTCAGCCACAGGAGTAGGGGAAGCAGAGAAAGTAGAGGCAAATGCATCCACTAACAAAGACTTCATTGGTCGAATGACCAAGAAGGTAGGTGGCAGTGCCGGGGTGGGCTTTGCCTGAGGGACAGAGTTTCAGGTGAGAGGAAAGCAGTAAGTGGTCAGTCCAAGTGAGAGGAGTGGTGAGAGGGTTAGAGAGGAGATGGGAACATCCAAGGTGTGTCTGGCAGAGTGTGTCGATGGTACAATTGCGGAGAGAGAGAGACTGTTGCAGAGGTTGCGAAAGAGCCCAGAGGAGGGATTAGAAGCATCCAGGTGAATGTTGAGGTCTCAGAGGAGGGGAAGTTGAAAGGTAGAAGCAAGGAGAGAAGAAGAGAGGTCAGCCACTCAGAGGAAGAGGGCAACTTGGCCAGGTGGTCTGTAGATGGTGGCCACAATCCGAGAGAGACCAGGAGAGATGGAGAGCCTGAAGACCAGGCATTCAAAGGAATAATATGCCTGCATAGGAATGACTGAGGCGCTGACCCATTCCATAAACATCAGAGCTACTCCACCTCCGGGTTGGTTGATTCTGGGCTCGGAGAGGACCTTGTAGCTATCAGGGAGGAGAGTGTCAAAACTCATGAAAGAACTGGCCGTGAACCATGTCTTGGTGAGAGCAAGCATATCCAGGTCAAGTTCTTCGGAAGATGACAGATGTGAGAGGAGTGTTTGACAGCAGAGCAAGAGTTGAGAATAGCGACATGGAGCAGGTTGCCAAATTTGATAGACTTCTGGGGTGGGGGGCTTGGGGTACACCAGTGGGAATGGTATGGGAGCCCGAGTGTGGGCAGAGGTGGACGCAGGAGATGGTGTAGTACCCAGAGAGGAGGAGGAAGGAGCCAGAGAGGTGACGTATGAAGGAGGTGGCAGAGGAGCCAGAGAGGTCCTAGCAGGAGAAGCGAGAGAAGGAAGGAAGTTGATAAGGTGCAGGAGACGCCTACCGAAAAGGAGGAGATTGGGCTGAGGGCCCTGGACCAAGACAGTGCCATTCATATAGACATTAATGATGGTCTTGGAGGAGTGGTAGGAGGCCAAGAGGACCTCCCATCAAGTGCCACCATTAACGGGAGAGGAAGAGATAGGCGACAGAGCCGAGACCAAATCTTAGGGGTCCATAGGTCTGGAGAGAGAACGACAAAGAGGATGTCGGTAAGGGTCTTTCTGGAGGAAGCGCTGATGTGTGTATCAGTGATAGGGAGGCCAGGGTTGGAGACCAGGCTATCCCTCTTGAACCTTTTCCAACCAGACATAGTGGGATGGATAGGAGGAGATCGAGTAGCAGTTTGAGAAGATGGGAGAGATTGAGCGCACCATAAATGGTGTGAGGAGGCAAGAGGGAGCAAGAGGGAGAAAAGCATGACAGCCCAGAGCCGAGCACCATGGGTGGCAATAATGGGAGGATTGACACAGAAGGAGGCACACAGGAGGCACTGAGCAGGCAACCACATGGGAACGCAGGAGCAGTGTGAACGAAAGACAGGGGAGGGGAGGAGCGCACTGTAGAAACACCCAGATTCAACTTTCCTAAAAAGAGGAAAAAGGGCCTCATTTTTTAAAACCGCAGCAATGCAAAAAGCGACTTTCCTAGGGAGATGTGGGGGATGTTAATGTTAATGTTAAAGGATATTTGTACCGTGCACTATCAGCACCAGAGTTGTCCCCTGGCGCTCTGGCGGATCGGAAAAGGAAAGGGGGTGAAGGGGTCAGTTAGTGAGAAGGGGCAGGATAAGTGCAAGAGAGCAGTGATGTGTTGTTGGCAGCATCAATTTGGTTAACCACATTCGCTGAACTTGGGGGTGCTTTCCAGTCATTAGCTTGTGCGTCATGTTGTGCGAAGCTATGTGGGGTTTGTTTTGTTGTTGCGGTGTAGTGAACCTTGTGTGGTTTGTTGTGCTTTAGGGTTGTGTTTGGTTAGAGTTTGAGAGGTGTATCCAGAGGGATGACTAAGCAGTACGAGTAACATGGTATCCAGTTAAATTTTCGAAAACACATTTTCGAAATGCCATTTTGTCGAAACAAAATTAGCGAAAATAAAAATTCCAAATGTGTTTTTTTTAATTTTATATGTTTTATTTTTGTTTTGTTAGTAAAAAAAGTGTCAATAAAAAAAACCGGTGCGTTAGGGGGCGAACCCCCATTTAAAAAATAAAATTTAAAAAAAAACATTCCATTTTTTTTCCCAGCATTTTGGTGTTGAAAAAATGCCATTTCGAAAAATGTGACGTTTGAAAATGTCACTATAAACTGAGTAACATACACATTACAGGTAAATATGTTGAGTGAGATAGTCAATCATTTACGAAGGTAAGGTTTTATGCCATTATTAAATACCTATCTGTAGGTGCAAAAATAAGGTTGGCCGTAAATGACAAATTTATGCTGGTCGTAAATCATGTGAGCAATGAGTGCGGATCTACTAAGAAAGTGCACTGATGCCTACATACGTAACTGTATGTGTAATTGTGTTTTTATTCTAATCTTTTTATGGTGTATTTATAACCTGGGGCAGGCTTAATTAAACTTTATACGAATAGAATACATTTTATTTTTTTAAATAACAATTTAGTATGGTAAACTTCGAAATATACGTTTGTCTACACCACCACAAATCAATTCACCTACCACTATCCCGCCCAATGCATTCTAGTAGTACTAGCACACAAGGCTTCCACCTGCAGGCAACTTCTTTATGCACTTGGAAACAAATACTAGAAACAGGCCCACACACTGTAAAGCTGTCAAGCATTCTCCCCCTCTATCCACTAAAGCAACCTACTCACCACTTTCAGACCTGCCTGACCTCCTGTAGCCATTATCTTACCTTCATGACAAACTGAAACCCATCAGCCAGTCAAACACCTGACAAGCCGGTCAACACCTTCTATACACTTCACTCTGCAAACTCACATGCATATGAAAACAAGCATTTACCAACTGGGCACCCAGGGCCTGGAACACCACAACTCTTCAAGTACACATTGCATCCTCCATTACCACTTTCACAAACAGCCTCAGAAAATACCTGTTTCCCTGCACCCCACTGCTATCACTTGTCCATCCTCATCTTTCTATCCTTTTCTGAAAACATTTTGTAACTTCTTTTTCAACTCCCAACTTTTCAAACTTGGTAACTTCTCAATTCTGTAAGAAAGCACCCAGATGCCTTTGTGCTTGGCGCACTATATGAGCTTCAAAATAAATAAATAAACCATGTAAGGCACACTCCGGGACCCTCTGGTATCTTGGAAGGTGGGCGAGAACACACCGAAGACCCTTCCCCAGGTGCTGCAAATATTCTAAGCACTTCCCAGACCCTCCCTGATCCCCCCTAACCCCATGCCATCCCCCAGCCCCCACCCGCCCCTCGAGCCCCCGACCCTGACCCCACTTACCTGCATTCTATGATGGCGGCCAGCACGTTCCCCGTAAAAAGGAAAAACACATGTGTAAATTGGATGAATACCCAGGGTGCAAATAGGAATCACCCCCTTATCGGGGGTCATAAAGAGGCCGCTAACGGCCCTGAGCCCTTGCTGAGGCCCTGGCTTTGCTCGGTCTTCCTAGGCTCAGGATGGAGTGCCGCCACTGGCCCTGTAAATCCCCCAACGTGGGGGTGATAGCTATAATGGTGCACATAATGAATGCTAATAGCATACCATTACAAATGCTGAAAAAACCTCACATCACTTGGAACACTTGTGCACACTAAGTTACATCCAATTGAGTTCGCAGCTTTAAACACTTGCATTCTAGTACCTTAACCTCCTCCGACATTTCCATCAGACTGACTATCTATGCAGTACTGCTAGCTTATTAAGCATGAGGCGTAGTGTGATGAGTGCCCTGACAGGTGGGGTGAGATTTGGAGTAGCCATGGGGTCCTGGTGCTACCACCCAATGTGCAATGCTGCCCCAGGGACTGGTGTCGGTAGGACACCGATGATTGTCACATCTTACCCCAGTGACATGGCAGGGGCTTTTCACAAGAAGACCACTCATCATACTGGACGTTTAAGGGTCCATTGTAATATGAATATAGCTATTAGCACCCTAATCATCCCTAGTTGTAGTGTCCCCCTGAGACAGGCTTAACCCAAGCCTTAAGCAATATAACGGGAAGACTAGTTCCTGGATGTCGAAAGCTTTCCAGTTTCCATATACTTTCCACGTGCAAGAGAAACGCACAGTGCTTCTCTGAACTAAGAATTAAAGATGGTGTTGCTAGCCCAATATAAAGGCTTGGTTTGCGGTCCCGCACTGACGAATGGCATGTAAATCACAGTCAAACAGATTAGGCAATAGCATTCACACACCCAAATACACGAAGTATGCTAAGGAGGGGCTAGGCACCCTTATTAGGAATGAGGTTACTCAGACTGAAAAAACAGCAAAAGAAGGGGAGAGGAGCGAGAAAACCCAGAGACGTTTTTATGGGAGAGCAAAAGGGGCTCTTGCCCAGGGCCCCCACCTTGGAGTGGGGCCCCCACAAGGCTGCCTGATCTAAAGTAAGATTCAATTGTTCACCAGACTTAAATAGCACACATCAGGAGATTTTATGGCATGCTGATGAGGTGCTAAACCTATTGCCCGTCTGTTTTGACAACTACATTCTGCCTTGATCAATTAATCATGCAATGCTTTCTGTGTTCACTGTGGAATACATAGTTTGCGTGTTCCATAAGGCACAACTTCTGTAGCATTCTTTCCTTCTTGTGGAAATTATGTTGATCATGTGCAATAGCCAACGTTGACATCCATATTGATAAATTGAGTGACACAATGGTTCAGAAGTTAGCTCAGTGTGTTGAGCACTCATTGCAGAGATATGTGTACATATGAAAGATTAGAAGAGCACATTCCAGCAAAGCTGGCTGAACCTTTCCCATGTCTACAGTTATAAACCTACCTGTTTTGGGCTATAAGAGGTGCTATTATCAGCAATATTCATGCACCAGATAGGCACCCCCCCTCCAAAGATGAGCATAAACAATTAGTCCAAGAGGTGATTAAAATACTGTGGAAGTGTTAATGCTTGTATCCTGGCTTTGCCAGCAAACGATAAAGTGATCCTGGACAAATCATATAATATCTCTTGCATTACTGTGCTGTCTTCTGTGAGGTTAGCCTTCTTGCATGCTGGCGGCATTTCTTGATATTTCTTCCTATGTAGGCCATTTGAGTGGAAGGGGTGGTAGAGAGGAGAGAACGGACCAGATGTTGTATGCCCTGGGCAAGCATATTTTAAGGTCTGCTTCTTTGACACAACAAACGTTTTGCTTTTTGTATAAAAGTCAAAGGTTTTTCTGCACGTTTATGAATGACAATTCCACAAGCCATTGTTTTGGAAGTATTTAAAGTTTAAAAGTACAAAAGACATACCGAGATTAAATCTGTTAAATCACATTGATTGGTATGTTGGTACTTGTATACTTCCCTTGATGATGGAGAGAATGAAGCTAGAATCCTTCCCATTTTGCGTAACACCCTTCTGTAATATTTTGGTTTAAAAATTGTCAGGTTTGGAAATGGCATTTATGTACTTTGCAAGTCAGTTTTATAAAATGAGATTGTTTTAGTACATGGTAAGAGCTGGAAAAGAAAGTGCTCAAATTGCAGAGTTGGAACAAATCCCAGCTTCACACTTTAAACAATGTATGATCCTGGGCATCTCATTTAATTGTCTATTGCCTAACCTCTCAGAATTGCCTGGCCCTAAACCTTTCAAAATTGTCAGCCCTTCAGAGTGATTTACTTCAAAGGGTATGATCTTCATAAAAGCCTCAATCATGGTTTCACTGGCTATAAGGTTGCTTCTACTATAATAGTGAGCATTGATATATTGCACACCACAGGCACTTGTTCCATTGATCACTAATGGTAACACTATTTGAAAACCATGTCCCACTTCTAATCTCAGTCTGGATAGAGACACCTTCCCGATAGCCATGCTATGCTCGCTGTAGCTTTCTCCTTCCTTAAAATTGGTCTACTCTATCCATGCATTGAACACTTTTGCATTCTCTGAGGCAGCTAATGTGAGTTACCTGCCTATTTTGGGTAACATGTAACTTTGCATACAGTCCTGCATTAATACTACAGGCTGCATACCTTCCCGGATGCTATTGATAAAATGTCCCCTGTTTCTATGCTAGAAGAGAAGTAACCTCTTAGTAGATTGCTAATATTGGCCTTCAAATGCTACTTGTTTATCATTCTGATTAGAGCAACAATTAAGAGGTTAAGGGGAATTAAAGGGAGTAAACATGCTTATTTTGAATGCTGCGAGGTGGCATATTAACCTATGGCTTATGCTCATGGTGGGGGGGGGGTGGTGCCACCATATATTCTTGATCACTTAACTCCTTTGGTTTGGTAGAGGGGGCCCCAAAGATGTCCATGCCCAGGGACCCAAAAATGCTTAAGATGGCCCTGGGAAAATCTAAGGAGAAAGTGGCGAGTCAAGAGGAGTGGAAGAACGAAGGAGGTCATATCTAGGGACTGCAGGAGGAGAAGGATCAGGAGGATGACAGACTATGAGTGAGAAGAGTAGTGGTTGGTGGGATAGACCCAAGAGTAGTTGAGGTGGGTATACATAGCCTAGAAGGGTCTAAACCAGAAAGAGGCGAACCAAGCACAACTCTAGCCTGTGAGAGGTAGAGAGGGGGAACAAGCATGTTCCAGATCACAAAGGAAGTAGTACTACATGGAAGAGGAGATTTAATGAGAGGAAAAGAAGAGATCCCTTCGAAAACAAGATCAGCCTGACTCATGAATGGGGTAGTGACAGTAGGGAGTAGGAGAGAAAATGAAACAACATGAAGAACAATTTAAGTGGCCCTTCTCCTGGGTGAAACTCTTACCCCAGTGTCTGTCAGGTCTTCCTCTTGTGCCACTCTCGGCATAAGGTTCTAGTCCACTCCCGACCCAGAGACCCACGTAAAAGGGTCCCATGAACCATGAGAACCATAGGGGTCATGATGAGTGGAAGACTTTATTGTCTATTTGTAAAAGACAACCATTCAGGGAAAAATCCAGAAACCCTAAAGAAGTGTCACTTAAAGCCTTCCCGACTCAAACTGACAAAGGTATGGGCACGATCCGGGATAGAGACTGTTGTACCACATAATAAGGTTTATTTGCACCAAGAGACATTGTGCTTTTTTGAGAAGCTTTGTATACAATGGGTCAGCCCTATTTTCTGTTGACTGGTGGTCTCACTCAGATCTGGGGCTTACATAGTCACAAACAACCAACCGTCGGGCTACTGCTCCCTCTTATTGTGCAGGTAAGTTCACTTATCTCTGGAAAAAATGCAGTCTGTGGAAACCAATACTGCAACATAACCTCTACTTATAAAAGTGTGAAGTTGGAAGATTTAGAACAAAAGCATGCAAAACTTTAATTTGAAAGAATGGAAGAAGAAACTGCAAAGTTTAAACAACTCAGGCTAGACTAAAATATATGGAGACTAAAAAAGATATATAAATCTATAAAGGAGGAAAAATGTACCCTCATTTGAACACAGGGTTCTACAATGACCAAAACAAAACAGAAGCCACTGGAAATCAAAGTAGAAATGCTCGCAAAACGAAAAGATGTCTAGCTTTCTCTGACACATCGAACAGCATGATGGAAGAGACACAGACAAGATCTGATGCACCATCCACTCCAACTGCACAAAACCAGGACCAACGGCAACAGTTTTTTCGGGGATGAGGCAGAAGAGGCAGAACCAGAAAACAGAACCCGCAAGGCAGATACAGGATGAGAACACAACAGTGGGACAGTCGGATGCACTGGGAGTGGCAGCACCCATCCTCAATCTTACTGAATATAATATTTCAGGAGATGAAATCAGCATATTTAATAAGGGGTTACTTTTTGTACCTATTGCAAGAGCCAATTACTTCACAAAAGAAGCAGAACTGAGGCGCATTTTCAGAGTTTTGAAATAAAAATATTTATTTAGAGATGCCGTCTCTACGAATGGAGTAAAGTTCTAAAAAGAACTGAGTGTCACAGGGTTGAGACCCCCTTCGACCTTTGTGCCACCTATTTCTGCAATTGGGCCAAACATTTATACTTTCGAAAATAGAGTGCTACATGAGACTAAAACACTTTTAGCCAAGAAAAATCAATCACGAGACAACCTCAGCAAAAAAGAAAGAGAAGCCATCAGCAGATTAGACGACAACCCAACTTTCTTGATTAAGCCTGCTGATAAAGAAGGAGGCATAGTCCTATGGAAACGTGAAGATTACAGGGCCAAGGCACTTAGACTTCTTCTGAATCATGAACACTATTGTGAACTGTCAACGGACCCAACACCTCTTCTACAAGAAGAAATCGCTAGCCTGCTGGACTATGCCCATCAGGAAGGATGGATAGATGATATTGAAAAACAATTTCTGAAACAACTCCTTCCATTGATGCCGGCTTACTATATTCTGACGAAAGTCCATAAAAATGTGACAATCACCCAGCAAGCCTATTGTGTCAGCAATTGGTTCCGTATTGGAATCACTATCTCATTATGCTGACTTTTTCCTACGGCCATATGTTACAAAAATGAAGTCCTATGGACGCGACTTTACTGAAGTGCTGAACATCATATCTGAAATCCATGAAGACCACAAATCCATCCTGGTGAAATTGGACGTGGAAGCACTTTATAGAAGCATATCTCCAAATGAAAGCATAGAGGTGATGCAACATTATTTAGACCAGTGCACTACTACCAAAGAAAAGGTTCCCACTGAGTTTATAGTGAAATGCATTAGATTAGCACTTCCAGAGAATTTCTTCTTGTTTGAGAAAAACACTGTTCAAACAAATACAAGAAACCAGTAAAGGGGCCATTTTTGCACCAGATATAGTGAATTTATATATGGACAATTTGGAGAACAGATCCTTTCTCTGTAAATATCAAAACATGGCATTGTTACATTGACAACGTTATCATGATCTGGTGTAGAACTCTGGACAAACACATACATCTGTGGTCTTAATGAGATCACCTTGTTTTCCTTGCAGGTGTGACAGTAGCACTTCATGCCCACAAGTTGAAGAAAGCGTGAGTGACCACGCAGTTCTAATTAGTTCCCCATCACACAGAATATTAACCACCCCCAAGTGAAAACTAAATTCAGGTCAGTAGCTTTTTCTGGGGAAAATAATTTGAGGGATTTTTCACACTCAACTTTACTACACTCAGTAATCCGTTGTTTATACTTATATTCCCACAGTTTTGAAAGACAAGATCAAAGGGTAGCTGTACGATTGGTACACTGCTGTCCTGATAAAGGCCTGTGTATAAACCATCTAAAGAAGAACACCAGGAGAGGGCGGAGCTTCAATAAAGGGCGAAAACATCCCGTGTCAACCAGATATTGTGTTTAAAATCCTTTCCCATTGCGGAATATATATAAATAAGAAAGACAATCTTAACCGCAGGAAAATCCTAACTTGCAGAAGCTAAAACAAGATTAGGGAACAATAAATTTGGAGGATTTAAAAACAGGAGGTCCACAAATGTTAGACTAATCTGCATATTCATTTTCAATCTGCAAAAAACAGAACAAAGGTATCAAATATGGTTGTCGTTTTGCATATTTAGCACTTTGAACTAACCCACAGAAAACACTGTGTATATTGTATACTATGCCATGTATGTAATCTATAATATTTGGTATTTTGAAAGAACATATAGCACTTTTGAACTAACCTCCAGAAAACACTGTGTATATTGTATACTATGCCATGTATGTAATCTATAATATGTGGTATTTTGAAAGAATTGTATCATCGTGCCTGTTGTAAAACCACATATATTGTTTTTTTAATGAGATGCGTTTGAAAAAATTGTCTATGTTAAAGTAGAGGTTATGTTGCAGTACTGGTTTCCACAAACTGCGTTTTTTCCAGCAATAAGTGAACTTATGTGCACAATAAGAGGGAGAGGTAGCCCGGCACTGGCTTGTTTGTTTGTGGCTTTATTGAGAACTACAGAGATTTTTAAAATAAAAAGGTTGTTGATTTCATTTCATTTTCCCTGAGTTGCTGGCACAGTCCCAGAAAACCCATCATCTGAAAAATTGTCCTACTCTAGAAAGTCTGGCCTATGATAAATTTAAGTTCATGTTACCACAGACCCAAATCTGCAAGCTTGTTAAAATAATATGCTATAATTAAGTGTGGTGTGCTTGGTTCACCTCTCTCAATCTTTCCCAAACTCAAATATGTTTACTTTCCATCAGCCATTGGAATTGCTTCCACCTCCTGAAATATAGGCAGTGTTTTCCATTCGTTTTCTTTTATTTCAAGCCCTAATCACCCTGATCCTTGACTGAAAATATATACATCCATTCGAAAGCTATTTTCCAAACATTGGTACAGACCAGAAAAGTGTAAAAGAAAAGAAGAAAACAAGGAAGACAGCTGCCTACTAAAAAAAATTACCTTTTGACTGAAAACATTGAAGACAGCAAAAAAATGCCTCTTTCCCAAAAAAAAAAAAAGAAGAAAATATAATAACAAAAACATTTCAAATGGAAAACTGCTCGGCAAATGGACGGTACCAATCATGAAACAATGTCATGCACAATGTGTTTCTTTTTTCCAAAATAAAAAAAGTGAAACAAATGGCAAAATAAACAATCAGAACAAATTCAATGGAAAAGGAATATTAATTTGAAGAAAATACTTGAACAACACAGCTTGAAGAGGAAGAGTAAAGAAAATTCTATTTGGTTTTAAGTGAGAGAAAAAATAAATGAACTGAAAGCGGAAAGTAATTCTACTATGAATAATGTTCTGAAATTAAGTGTACTATGTCAGAACAAAGGTGCTGACTGGGTCAGCAGCTTGCTGACTGTAGACTTGCTCAATGAGGCCCCGATTTAAGTAAACCAGTATATTCAGTTGTTCCTAATATAAAAGGATTCAATTACAAAAAGGATGGGGATTTTAAATAAGGATGATTTGGAATGAAGCACAAGAGGCCTAGTGGTCTGTTTCTCTGTTTTCCCTGCAACAAAATGGCTCCAGGCTGGAAATGATGTCCCTGGTGCATCATTTCCTGAACTACCAATATCCCAGAATACAGTATTGCTATAGAGTATTATTTGAGCAGAGTCGAGCCATCGAACACTCATCCATAACAGGGGCACACATGCTTGTGCAAAAGTGTCGAGCATTTTGAGATTCAGATCCAAATGGTTTGAATCTTTCGAGCTGATTTGAACCCCCACTGATAGGCTTGCATCTGACTCAAGCCGGCTTACCCTTCCCTACACCATTCCCTGCTATCATTGTTACTAGCATGCGTTGCTTCTGCAAGATGGAGGATTACTTTCACACCTGGATTCAGTCTTCCGATGACTGAAAACAGGTCAGGTTTTCAGGATGTCCAACATGAATATTCAATACATAGTTTGTAATCAAATTACCCAAACGGATATCATCGACATATTCAGAGGTTTGAAGGCTCTACACCCAGGGTTGTCGATTGCACTCTTATTCCTTCACGATCAGGAGGTTATTTAACAGGAAATTCCAAACTCATTTATTTGGAGACTAGAAAACACAAATTTAAATGTAATATTACAAACCGTGCCAACACTTAAGACTAGTGATATAAAATCTACAAAACGTATGGCACAATCTAGGAAAATATATTGCAAAAGTTGGACCCACAACAGCATCTCAATAAAAAATGCTACCAAGCGAATAGAATAAACAGCCCAAAGTTCATTGCACAGAACAGTCAGAACATTGCTGGTGAAATAAGCGTAGCCAAGCCAATAGAGAGTGGCACAGCAAGAGCCAAAGCAGCTTCATAACAATTAAGTAATCTGGGACAAAGTCAACATGCAAATCTGAAGGCGATCAAATTTAGGGTCAAGTCATTTACGGGTTTCTGGTTTAGTGTGATGTAATGGCATTCCCTGTGCATCTTGGCACAGAACAGTCAGAACATTGCTGGTGAAATAAGCATAGCCAAGCCAATAGAGAGTGGAACAGCAAGAGCCAAAGCAGCTTCATAACAATTAAGTAATCTGGGACAAAGTCAACATGCAAATCTGAAGGCGATCAAATTTAGGGTCAAGTCATTTACGGGTTTCTGGTTTAGTGTGATGTAATGGCATTCCCTGTGCATCTTGGCACAGAACAGTCAGAACATTGCTGGTGAAATAAGTATAGCCAAGCCAATAGAGAGTGGAACAGCAAGAGCCAAAGCAGCTTCATAACAATTAAGTAATCTGGGACAAAGTCAACATGCAAATCTGAAGGCGATCAAATTTAGGGTCAAGTCATTTACGGGTTTCTGGTTTAGTGTGATGTTATGGCATTCCCTGTGCATCTTGGTAAAATAGCATGCATACACTAACATAGCACATACAAACACAAACCCACATTATGCATAGAGACTAATTGGCAAACTCACTCTTCTCTAAACTAAATGGGGCAAGCACTCATTGGAAAAGCTTAAAGATGTTTGAACTGTTCACTGGTTCAGAAAGATTGCAGTGTCCTATATCTTGGAGAAAATAACAGTGCCTTCAATTACTTCTGAAAACTTTCCCTGAACCCCAAAGGAAAGACAGAGACTCGTATGTGCAGTACATTTTCCTCAGAATGATTGGATAGTTCATTTTATTTTATGGTTCACTTGTTAGGCGCTTATACAGGAGGAAATGCTGTTTCAAAGCGCCTATGGAGCAACAGGGATGGGGCAGGGGATGATAGACAGTGGGATTACAAGGATAAATAATTAAGTTAATTAAATACAACAAAGTGAGGAGAAGCGGGGAGGGGAAGACAAACCTACTATGCCTTGTGAGTGTTCAGAATGTGCAAGTGCAGAGGGGTTAGAGGTATGGGATAGGTGCTGTGGTGCACATGGAAGTACAAAGAAGAAAAAGGTAAGTGCAGCCTTCAATGGGGAGGGTGAGCCGAAGCAAGTGCAGAGGATGGACGGCCACTGAGGTAAGATGTGGGAGGTCAGGGCCCCTGGATGCATTTGGGCCCTCCACATCAGTCACGCTACTGTGTGATTAGTAGGGGAGAGAGGGAGTAAAGGAAGAGGTGAGGAGGAAGGTCTTGACGCTTTTCTGAAACTTTAATGAAGTCCTGCTCAAGACGAAGAGATAAGATGTGGGAGGTCAGGGCCACGAGGTTAATAGTTAATAGTGTCATCTATTTAGAATGACTCTACAACTAAACTTACATTAACTGCATGCCTCCTTAGGTCTATCACTATCAGCAAAATTTTCCCTGCATCTACCAGGACAAAGCAACGTAGTGGCAGAAGACTGGATTCACTCAAACAAAAAAATTGGAACTTAACATCTGAGCTTCCTGTAGTTCAGAAATGTTGTAAGGATCATGATGACTTGGTAAACGTTCTCTTGCCAAGTCATGAAGGGCACCAATTTCAACATAATCAGAATAATGCACCCAACTAATAGACTAATGTCATGTCTAGGCTCCCAGAATGAAATGTTAGCATTATTCCAAAAGATGCCCATTACTCCTGTTTACCATTACCTCTTCTGCATCCACTGCCTCCAACCACCCACCTGCATGTCTGAGCTCAGATATGGCTTACATTTGCGAGCAGCATAGTACAAATTAACAACAAATAGAGCTAGTCTCCTTTGTGGTCATGGCAGGCGGCATGCTACCTAGAAAAGAGGTCTTTGCTTGTCTTTATTAGCACACGGGACGGGGGAGCAACCAATCATGTTGCTTGGATCGCAGGCTGCTTCCACCGCCACGTCATATTCTCCCCACCCCTCTTCCCTTCATGTTAAATTTCCCGTCCCTTTGACCCCCGCGTATCCTGCCGCTCAGTCTCCATATTGGCCGCGATGGAAATGGAAAAGGGGATCTGTATTGTGCCCCGCCTTCCAGATCCATGGCGGCCATCTTAAGAAGGTATTTTCTTTCAATGAACGGGATGATGACCGACGCTGTTAGAATCTCTCCAGCCCCACGGGGTAGTCTACTTATGCAATCAGGTCCTTCCCCACTGATTAAATGACACATTTGTTCTGCACCACTCCCAATCCCTCATCCTGCCACAGCAAATACTGTCCAGTTATCTAGGTCAGACTGCTTTTGTTGTTGCCCAATATGTGGTATCTATAAAGTGCGTATGCATACGTGTTTGTATGTGCTGATCCATACCAATAACTGAGAGGAACCAGGAAGGTATCTTGTTGCAGATTCCATGTAAACAAACAATTTGAAGAAGTTGGTGGTAGGCTCTAAAAATTGGATTATATGTTTAGGAAGATTAGACTGTTTATTTCTACCCAAAAAGGTATTAAAGGCTTTGATCCACTTGACCTCATGTAAAAGCTTGAAACGATGTGGGAGGAATGAAAGAAGGACTGGTGAAAATCAATGTGAGAGCGGGCAACGCTTGACATCAGAATGAAGTTGTAGGTTAAGAGTTCAAATAGTTTTGAGGCAAACAAAGTAAGCGAAACAGGGAAGCAATTGCTAAAGATTGTAGGTGGCATATTTATTTTATTTAAGCATTGATTAAATCCTGCTTAAAAGGCACATATATAAATATTTCTTGAGTGCAGAACTACCTTCAGGAAGCAACGAAGTGCTTTACAATCATAGAGGGAAGAATATGGTGAGGGAAGCAGAGAAACAAGGAAGTGAAGAGCGAACAATAAGAGAAGGGGATACTAGGCAAATGTTCAGCAAGGGATCTAGAAGCAACCAAGGGAGAAAATAGTGGGGATCCGAACACTCACTACATTTCAGAGATGCTCTTGTACAATTCGATTAAATAGGAGGTAGTCATCCATAAAATGCTGCTTGCTTTTCAAGATTCCCTCAATTAAATCATTGTGCCATTAGCTATAAAAAAAAGGAAAATAAGGTGCTGTTTGACATTAACTATAACTTAATAATGAATGTCAAAATTGTCTTTACAAATGTTTTGATGGAAAATTCTTTGCTGTTTAAAATGTGCCCTCTTAAAACATCGCTTTACATCAGGCTCAACTGTAAAGTGCCCAGGTCAGCTCCTAGGATGAACTCTGGAAAGCCTAACACATAATACACTCCGCTGTAAGCAGGGCTGTACTGGCTCACTGGGACACCAGGACTTTCCCCAGTAGGCCTCGGGGGGCATAGGACCTTTTTTTCTTGCTTGGGATGGTATCCTGGTCTCCGGGAAGGATACATAATTATGACGGATGAACAACCAGGCCAGCCTGGGTAGTTCGATATCACACTGGCTTTGGCTAGGGCATTTCTCTTCTTCGGCTAGGGCTATGCTTGCTGTGCGACTGCGCATTTGTGAGGGGCACCGCCCGGGGAGCGTGCCCCTGCTGCCGCCCTAGACTGTCTGCTGACTGTGCTCACATCACATGATGCGCACATTGCGCAGGTGCAGAGCGCTGCCCAGGCGACAGTGCTGACCCTGTCTCTGCTGCTGTTAGTGCTCAGACGAGGCGAGCAGCGTGCTCAGGCCGGCACAATCATTTGATTTTCATCTGGGGTGTTGCTAGGACTGGAAAAGATCAGGGGCTAAGCTGATGTCAGGAGTGGCGGGATTCGGGGATAGCTATGGCCTTTTGGTTGTAGTCCCTGAGCTTCTATCTGGGGCTACAACCAAAAGACCGGGGCTATAGCCCCTTAAGCCCCCCTAACAACACCTCTGATTTTCAGGTGAGGCAGGTGCAAATCCGTGCAATTGCTAAATATAGGATATATTTATCAATTGCATATATTTTTCTATTTTGGGTTACACATTTAGAGGCTCCGCTATTGCTGGGTCAGCTGCCTGCATGTACATGCTGATGTTCTTCTAATAGGAGGATAAAGCATTACCTGGGCACCACTAGATTTCTGTAGAGGACTAGTGCCCTGGTGCAATGATAGGAAGGAGGAATGGCGTATAGTCAGCTTGTGGAAGCCCAGTGCCAGTATTTACAAAATGGAGATGGCGCAGTAGCAGTCTGCACTCTGCCTTGCCAAATTGTTCAGAGCGCCCTTTATTCAATACAAGACCAGACGAGTTGCAGGGTGCAGCATATTATGTTTACATTTGCCTAATTAGGAGGCGCACAAGGGTCGTGGGCAGGTCAGTGCCATTAACAGGCATTGATTGGCAACACTGATCGGGGCCGTGCCCGATATGTACGCCAAGAAGGCCAACTTTAGTCAGCATGCTACTGGGTTTATGAAGTGAACATGTTTATTGAGACAGGTTTTATTGGTTCTTTCTGACGTGGGCCAACAGCTGTCACAGCTGTCACCTTCTGTAAAAAAAAGGGGCCTTCAAAAGCTTGCTGAACGTAAAAGACGACACATGTGTCGATTGATGCGCCCCTGTTTTTGCCCCTCTCTCCATATGGTGTAGGCGCAGTCTCCGGGCAGTTACCTTAATTACCATAGAAATAATCATACAGTAATTATGGAAACAGCCGGAGCGCACATTCAATCTATACCGAGTTGGGGGCATGTGAGACGGTTATTCTCATCGAGCATTAATTTTCGGGTGACATGTGTACTCTCTGGAGAGATTAACGCTGGGGGAAGTGTGCCCCTCTGGGACATTAATACTAGAGGGGGAAATGCTTCTCTGAACCCCTTTTCGAGTGAGTCTCTGGTTAATATGAGACGTGGTCCCCTGGAACAACCAATGTTCTCATAATGGCGGATTGCGGGGATGAGCCCCAGTTATGTGCCAGTGGCAGTGGTTTTAGAGCGGCTTCCCTCCTCTTTTCTTAGGAGCTTAGAGCGGGTTGTAGGTCACTCTGCTTAGGGCATCCCCTGTGCACACCTCTGTTACACGGGGCATGCTGGGCCGCGTTCCGAGTGGGTTGCACAGATGCCACCTGCCCTGTCCCTGGTGCTGAAAAGAAACTTTCTTACACTTTTCATGAAAAATAAATGTATCATTTTGATAAAATATTTGTTGCAGTGCTGGTAAAAATGTTTTAGTAAGTTGTGGTTTTCGATTCATGTTAAGGAGGAAGTGAAGGGAATGGAATAACCTGTATTTAGGTACAGAACCGTAGGTTTTATTTTGCCTATGGTGGGAAACAGGGGCTTGCTCGGTGTCTGTGTGTGTCCCCACGCTGGAGCATCTGTATTCCGGTTTCAATCCTGGTTCTGACTGGGCTAGGGCTTGGGCACCAATAAGAAAGTAGCCTACAGTCGCAAAATGCAATTCCTCTTGTGACCGAGTGTTCCTGTACTACCTGAGGAGGGAGCTTGTGGTAAATGGTCTTGCAAATTATGCATCTTAAAGAATATTGTTCAATAACGCAAGTGTTACTAGTGTAAACCACTCGCTGCCCATCAGACTGGCCAAAACTTGGCCCACACTAGTATGAATGACCTTCACTTCTGGCATTGCCCTATAGGCCTGTCCGAGCCTGGAAGTGTGCGTCTGTGCCATCCTTTGGGAACGGCTGGTGTTGGTGGCCCGCTCTGAAAGTATGTGCAAGAACGACCTATAGTCTAGTGAATAGGCCTGCCATGTCCACATGCTTTGAAAGAGTTCCTCCTGGATCTGAGCCATCTTCTCCTCCGGTCTCTAGCACTGCCCACGTGTGCTCTTACCTCCACTATGAGTGCTAGATGGGTGCCCTGGATGACAGTATGCCAATCTTCAACAATGATCTTAAGATGCGCGTTTTTGTGAAGTGTGCCTCTCTTCTCCGGGACTCGAGACGTGGAAGCATGTTGGGATTCCTGAGTATGGGTGATCATGTCAGGTTTTTAGCCATGCATTGGTGGTGCATGGGCTTGTATAGTGCACTTTGGGTTATTGGTAGTGTGGAGGCAAAGGAGAAGATTGTGGGGTGTGTAGCAGTATGTGGGGTACTAGTGGTATGGCAGTAGATGGTTGTGGGGTGCCGTTCGTGGGGGTGTTTTTGTGGTATTGGGAAAGTAGCCAGGTCAAGAAGGATGTCTGGCAATATGTATGACGGGGAGGTGGGCAAAGAGGAAATGTGGATAGGAAAGTGTAGTTGTTGGGTGGTATTGGTTGCATGGGAGTGGGGAACACGTGTAATCGAAGGAATTATGTGGCAATATTTGAGGGGAGTTAATGCTGACTTGTGCAAGGCACAACTCGAAAGATGTGGGAGAAAGTATTCAGTACATGGAGAAATATGGGTGTTGTGGAAGCAAGGTAAAGTTTAAGGGGGCATGTGTGGTGTGTGGGATATCGGTGGGGTAGGGGCAGAAGGGAAGCATGGTAGAGGGTGTATAGCGCTTGGGAGAATTTATAAGATAAGGGAGCAGGTGGGAGGTGTACAGTGTTATTTAAAACATGACTTTTTAATCTGTATATATTTAAAATGTGCTTTCAATGCCTCATTTTGACTAATTGTATTCAACATTTTTTTAGGGGATACTTCCAATCCCCTCATAGAAGAGTTGAGCTCACATGCTGTGCTCGCTCATTTGGTGAAATATGGGGCTACTTTGGAAAAGAAATTGCATGGGCCTCTTTTGGTTCCCAGTCCAACCCTGGCTGTAAGTACCCCTTTAATTAATTTATCGTGTGATACACAAATACAGCATGAAGCGACAATCTAAAATGGCTACGCTATGCCATAGAGTGTTCATGGTTTGCAAAGGATAACTTCTCATAAACAAGCAATGACAAAGCCTACAGTTTGGGCTTTTCTATAGGCAGACACAAGTATGCCAATCCAATGAAAGTGTTACTACTTTGTACATAAAATACAAATCAATTACTACTGCAAGGAACTGGCCAATCACTTGTGTATAGACGCGTTATAAATACCATATCATATCATATCAATCCTGCTGCAGTCTTTACCTCTCCTGTCCCCTCCCAGGCCCTCTGCATGGCTCTGGCTTCTCATTTCATCTCTAAAACTCAGGTCATCCTGTTCTCTCTCTCTTCCTCTTTCCCTCCTCTACTCCCTGCTCTTCCTCTGGTCCTTCTTTGGCCACCTTTATTCCCTTCTTCTCTGACTTTCCCCTGTTCGCCCAGGACGAGGTTTCTATACAAGTCCGATATATGAAAGTCTCATCAAAACAGGTTCATCCCTGTTCCTCCAAAACCATCAAGGACCACATTGCCTCCCTGGCTGACTTCTGCAACCACTCCTTCGCCACTGGAGTCTTCCCTCTCCCCCTAAGGCACACCCTTGGGCACACCCTTGGGCACACCCTTGGGCACCCTCTTCCTAGGCAAAGTCCTGGAAAAGCTGGCCATCTCCCAGCTTAATCTTCACACTGAATCTGGTGGTTGTCTTCATGACCATCAGTCTAGCTTCACAGCTGCCAGAAGCAGGGAAATTGCTCTCCTGAAAATCCATGAAGACCTGCTCTCCAACCTTGATTCTAACACCCCTTGTGTCCTCATCTTACTTGATCTCTCTTCACCCTTTGACATGGTCAACCATGCCATCCTGCTCAACCGTCTCTGTGATAACCTGGGCATCACCAGTCAGGCCCTGTCGTGGCTGACCTCTTTCCTCTCTGATCGACCCTCCCAGGTCCAACTGGGGTCCTTCCTCTACTCTATCTCCATCTCTACCTGTGGTGTCCCCTAGAGTTCTAACCTCTCTGCCTGGCTGTTCAACCAATACCTGGCACTTCTTACCCACTGCATTGCCACTCTCTGCCCCAAATGTCAGTGCTATGCGAATGCTCAGCTCATTTTCAGGCTACCTTTGGCCACCTCTTCTCCATCTCTCATCTCTGACTGTCTGTCTGCTATCCAGGAGTGATGTGCCACCAATGATCTGTGCCTTAATGCCAGTAAGACAGATTCTCCTCATCGGCACACCCACTCCCTCCTCTCCTGTCACTCTCTGGCCGGCCTCTCTTGGTACTCTTCCTGCTCCCACCTGCAATGCTAAAAACCTTGGGGTCATCTTCAACTCCACACTCTCTTTCTCTCCTCACATCTCTGACGTCTCTAAGAAGTCACACTACCAGCTGCACCTCCTCAGAAGTATTCTTCCTTTCCTCTCTTTCCCCCAGAAACTCACTGTCTCCAGAGCTCTGGTTCTCTCTAGGCTGGACTATTGCAACAGCCTTTTTCTAAATGTGCTTGCTTCTACTCTCTGCCTCTGCAACTCATCCAGAACAGGACTGCGAGACTTGTCCTTGGCCTCAAGCCCAGGGATCGAATCTCTCCAGGACTGAACTCGCTGCACTGGCTCCCAGTGGCAGCGAGGATTAAGTTCAAAACCCTCTGTATTGTCCACTATGCCTTCTGGGGTACTTGGGCCTCAATACCTTCAACTCTCTCTTCCTAAATATCTTCCTTCTCAAGCTCTTCAATCATCCGCTTCCAACTCCCTCAGGGTCAGTCACCAGCAAGTTGGTGGTAGATCTCTTCGGCTGGGGCCTCCCTCTGGAACAGCCTCCCTGAAACTTGAGAACCATCTCCGGTTCCAGAAGCACCTCAAAACCTTCCTCTTTGCTTCTGCTTTCTCTGCTCCTCTCCCCTGCTGAACTCCTGGCGGAAACTGTATTGGTAACCGGGCCTCCCTCTGATCTCAGGCTCAAGTTCCCTCCCCCGCCAGTTACACACCTGCACTGCCTCCCTGGCAACCCCCGTTCTTGGGGACTGTTTTCAGTATCCCTACAGTCCCCTACCTGCACTTGACACATATTGTATGCACTTACCCTTGCAATTGCCACAAGCTGGCCCCTACTTCTCTTATTGTTTTATTTATTCTATTACCCCATCTACTGCACTGTCCTCACCCACCCCATCACACTCTGCACTTTCCCCTCTTCCCCCTTCCCCTGCACTTGCGCGATCTTAATGACACTTGGCCTAGTAGGATCCTTGTCTCTGTCTTCCATCTGTTCCCCCTCCATTGTCGCATCGTGCCTTGAAACACTTGTGTATAGGCACGTTATAAATGCCATATCATATCATATACTAGTCTTGATAATTTCTATTTTAAAGAAAGAAATGAAGAAAAGCTAAGTACTTTAATTCAGGGCTGTGTGTTGAGATGCTGCACTGCTGAGAAAACAAAGGGCCTAATTCATGGAATGTTTAGCGCGTAGCAAAGTGACTTTGCACTGCCAGCAAACACGTAGAACCGGGTTTAATTCACAGAGCAGTGCAAAGTGTATTTTTGCAGAGAAAAGTTATTTTGCACTGCAAAAGTACTCTGCACTGCACTAACATTCGATGAATTAGGCTCAACGTCTTTCGGCAAAGCTTTATTACACCGAAAGCTGATTGTAAGCTGCTATTAACCCTTTACTTTTTGCTTAAGCACTTTTGCAGGTGGAATGTCTTTTAATTAACAGAACAACGCAGTAATCTCGCTTAAATGTACTCATTAACTTTCAGACGATTGTTTTTTTGCAGGCAGAAATTACTGTGTAAAATCACTTAAATGTAACAAGAGTTTAGAAAAGTTCGAGAATGTGCTACTGGTCATGATGGTGCAGGTATATTATTTATCCCTCTACACATAACAGAAAATAAATTCATACCCACTCACATTCTCTTTAACATTTACTTTGTCTTAGACCTCTCTGGTCCTAAACTAATTATAGACTCAAAAAACAAGGCTTCAAAAATTAAGTCTATACAACTATTGATTTATAGCAGTTGTTTTCTTTAACAAGTTAAATTAAGTGTTTTATTCACTATAAATAAAAAGCTACCCAAGCCCCGTGGTCTTTGAATTTGCATTTTCCCGTCATTTGATAAAGAAGATACTACTGCGATCAAAGAATGGGTAGACCTTCTGGTCAGAACATCAAAGGAAATGATGATACGGATAATTAATCAAGCAGCATTGACCCATGAAAGACTCTTAAAGGATATTGAAATACTAAAAGAGAAAATTAAACTCCAGAAATTATCTTTAAAAACTACCAAATTCTTGAATATCTGCTTGACTATGCCAAATAAATCAAACTCAAAAAACAAAAAAAACATTAATTAGGGACGAAAATGACTACCTGAATAACATAATCTACACTTTCCAGCGTAAATATGATTTGAACTATAGAGGACAAGGAAAATCGAATAAGAATCCTCAAACAAAGAGTAATACGTCCACACCAACCTCGTCAGAAACTACCAGTGAATTTGAAACAACACCAACTACCTCTGATGCAACTTCTTTGGACATACCAGAAGATAGTCAAGCCACCGGTTCAACTGAAACACAAGAAGTGAATCTTCCTTTTTTAGAAGAACTATTGAGACATCGGAAGAGCTCTTGTTTACCAAACAAAACCTACAGAGGCACTACAACAAACCCAAACTCCCTAGTAAATATTTTGCACCAATCCATGTCAGAGGAAAGAGAGGAAGAGAGGAAGAGGAAAGACACAAAAAAGGAAACCAAGGCGTCGAAACAAGATCACAAAAACAAGGAAAGAGGAAATAGACCTCATTATGAACCTTTCAGATTTCCGGGTTACCCCATCCCGTAAATCTGCTTTAAGTAAAAGGTATCACCTTTAGACCTACATATCGTGGCAATTACTTTCAAACACAATTAGACATCTACAAGTTCTGCAGAAAATTAAAACTAAAGGAATTCTTTGAAGAAACACCTATGATGAAGAAAGTAACAACTACAGAAACTCCATCACCATTATTCGAAATAATGGTGGAACAAACCATTGACCTCCTGAACTTAGGAGGAGGCTTGGAATATTCAAGAGAATTGTTTCTAGAAGAACAAGAAATAGAAACATCTATGTCAGAAGAAACCGCCCTTAGACCAAAATCTACATTTATACCTACCCTTTCATCAGACAATGTCATTGACATGTTTCATAGGGCGGTTAGCAATACAATCAGAGCAGACCATCTAAAAAATTCCCATTCCAGATCCAATTACAACCTCACTTTGGAAGACAAAACGGCTCTAAAATTACTAGCACAGAATGCTTCAGTCATCACAAAACCAGCAGACAAAGGAGGAAAAATTATCCTTCTAAACAGAACAGACTATGTAAAAGCAGGTCACCAACATCTTAATGATCATACCTCTTATGAAAAACTAACAACTAACCCCATACCTGATCTTGAAAATGAGTAGAACAACACAATCAAAATCTGGTTTGACAAGGACTTACTTACAGAAAATGAATATCACTGTTTAATAACCAAGGGCTCCATTATGTCCACCATTTACTTTTGCCTAAAGTCCATAAACAATACACAGGCATACCACCATTTCGACCCATAATAAATGGTATTGGATCTATAAGAGAGAATATCTCCAAATATATTGATAGACATCTGCAGCCTCTGGCATCTGGACTAGCCTCATTTGTGAAAGATGGTAAACATGTCATTCAACAACTTAACCACATACCTTGGGAAGAAAACTGTCAGTTTGTGACTTTGGACGTAGTCTCGCTATACACCAGTATTCAACATATGAATGGATTGACAAGCACGGTCTGTGTCCTGCACACAACAAGATGAAATGATTTTGTCTATGCTAAACTTTTCACTTAACAACATCTTCATTTTTGATAACAATATCTATAGATAACTACAAGGAACCGCGATGGGGTCCAAATTTCCCCCCCCTATGCAAATTTATTAATGGGCTACTTTGAACTACAAATTGCTTGGACACATCACCTGTTCACTAAAAATGTCAAATTTTGGGGTTCCTTCATTGATGACATTTTAATCCTCTGGGAGGGTGATGGAAAAACTTTAAATATTTATATCAGCCATCTCAACCAGAACAACTATAATCTTTCTCTCATCAAACAAGTTAACCCAAATTGTATTGAATTCCTTGATCTGGAGTTATTTTTTCAAAACAAACAGATACATTCATACACACAACTTTCATCCAGAAACCATCTTCTTCATGCCTCTTCTTACCATCCAAGACACACCATAAAAAATATTCCATATGGTGAAATGTTAAGAACCAAAAGAAATTGTAGCCTGTCGAATATCTACCAAGAAAATCTAGGCAAACTTGAAATAAAATCCAACTAAGGATATGAAACAAAACCAGTCAAAAAAGCAATTAAAAAAGCAGAACACATCTCAGGGCATTATCTACTAATGGACAAACCCAAGAACACCAACAAGGAAATCCCTCTGTCCACACATACATCAAGGAAAGAAAGACTTCTTACTACCAAATTGCCAAACAAAACGGATTAATCGGTTCATCAACTGCCAATCAGAATATGTAATAACATGCAATTGTGGCAAGATTTACATTGAAAGCACCATCAGAATGTTAAAAACCAGGATCTTTGAACATATCCGAGCTATACGCAACCAAGATCTCAGATACCCCTTAACTGCACACATAGTAACAGAACATCAGAACTTCAAAATAGAGGATCTTACAGTGTTTGGACTTGAAAAAGTGGAAAAACTACCAAGAGGAGGAAACAAGAAACAGATTCTGCGACAGAAAGAATACAAATGGTTTTGTACTATGGACTCTTGTATATCTAGTCTAAGTCATGATTCTGATGTGTTTTCTTGGTTGTAAACCACTATTCAGTGTTTTATTTGATGATCATATGATTGTATATATAACATTTTTGTGTGCTGTTAACATGGTATTTGTATCTCTACGGTGTTCGGACACTTCCAATAAGCACCTGTACCGCCTTCCCCCCTTTTTTACACCTTAGCATTTTCTTTTTATACCTTAGCATTTTCTTATTACTCTTTTTCCTCTTTTTTCTTCTAATTTCCAACATCTCTCTTTATTCCACATAGTGTACCCTTATTCTATATTCTTTCACACCTTTACCCAACTTAAGTTAAGGTACACTATGCTTATTTACTCCACACCATAATTACACATCTACCCGTATAGGACATAAATTCTACAGTAAAGGACTTATATTCTCTCAAAATCAGAAACTAAATCTACACCTTTTTTTCCATTTTTCTCAATTATTTCTCATTGTTTTGCTATTAGCCTAATACAAACGTTTCATATCCTCGCAATAGCAGAAAAAGCTTACCACCCGAACATCTTTCTCTTTACAAAATGGCCGCCTCCACTTAACATGCGTAATGACGTCATCACGCTATGATAAACAATGTGTTACGTCATCACGCACCACACGTCATGTTCACGTGATTTCACGCACATTTAAGCTCGAATTGCCAGTTCTTTTCTGTGCCTTCGCGGGACAGCAACAGGAAACCAGGCTTATCATGGCCTTGCTACACTACATTTTTCTTCTCTTTTTCTACTAAGGTAAGATACTTTATTAACAAATCCTTACCATTATCTTAGTACTTATTAGAGCACTAACATATGCCTTTCTCAATATATATTATTCCACTAAATATAATCTTAAATGATTCCCAGATAACCTGTCAGTCTGTCTCATAAAACAACCAGCACAACTTCTGCTCTTTACCTTTCCTTTTTTTTCAATTTTTTTCACTTCTCTTTCCTAAGGGCAACCTTCCCCAGCTCATTAGTAATCTTGGTTGAACAATACTGTAATTGAAAATTTGCAACATAACTATATTGGAATGAACTATTGCTGCTTACTGCAACATCATTGAGAATTGGCGAGTCTCAAACACAAAAAAAAACTTTTGCTTTGCTAACTACCAACAATGTTAAATATTCTAGTCATGAATTCCTATTTTAAAAACTTTTGATTTTTTTTACTTTCCTTCCTATAGTTACTTGTTCTCGCCTGAAGAACCATTCACACTTTAGAATGGGGAAACACGTGTCAAGAGAATTAAATGAAAAATTAGAATTATTAGCATTCAAAACAGAGTGATCTAATCTTAGGTGTGAATTAACACCAATTTGAGACTACTTATACAAATTGAATGCCCTACAAAAAATGTAAAGCAACCTCTACTCCACTTCACCAAGAGAAATACAATCTTGGAGTTTTTCTTTTTCTTTTATTTTCTATTGTAAAAAGTGATGCATTTTGGTAAATTCATGCATACAGAGGTGTGAAGCAACACTATTTTGTTAAACTGACCAGTCAACAGAATTAAAAGAGCACCAGCTCATCATTGACTTCACCTGTTGTCAAACTCTTGGTTTCTAATATTTGACTCACCAGCAAGCTACCAGCATTTGTTCCTATTCATTGACCTTATAGGCTGGCGCATTGAGAAGTTCTCCCAATATATCTTGTCTGAGCCCCTACAGCCCTTCAACTCACCACCACCCACACCAGGCGCACACACACCTTATCCCAACATCCTCCTTGCACATGGCATGCGCTTCAGTTGGGAGAAAGGAACTCTTATCACCAGGTTACCAATTTATCTTGCCTTTGGCTCACTGCAAAGTGTGTAGGGTACCCCGTAACCCCAACTGGTCCTTTATCTCTGCAAAAAAATTAAACAAATGTTTTTGATTTACCAATATGTCAGAGGTCTGCAACCTTTAACTCTCCAGATGTTTTGGACTACAACTCTCATCAACCCGACACAGCATTTTCAATGTTGAGGGACCATGGGAGTCGTAGTCAAAAACATCTACAGAGCCACATGTAGCAGACCCATTTGCTATGTAATGGAGCCATTTTTCCTAGCCAACATTTTAATTGAATAGCGGCTATAATAACTATTTGCAAGAAAGGTGCTTGCTGCAATGCTCGATCAATATGTGCTCATTTGTGTTTGAACGAAAGAAATGTAGTTGAAGGAACCACTTATGCATCAACATGTAAAGAATTCAATGAACATGGGCAACGAATCATTCTAATAAAAAGCCACTACAAAATATAATCTTTCAAACACAAATTGTGTGCGTGTCGGAATGGACACGCCATCGAGTTCCCCTTTCAGACTAAATCAAACAGAGATGGTCGATTTCTGACAAAATGGGGAGAGAAAAGGCGCACAGGCACTTCCATTTAATGGCTGCTCTTCCGAGGCAGGTGAGAAGACATAAGAGGATCTATTATGTGAGATGAGTGTGGCCCAGGCGGCTTCAGCCATTGAAATCAAGAAAAGACTAAACAAGTCGCC
Source organism: Ambystoma mexicanum (assembly GCF_040938575.1). Taxonomy (NCBI): domain Eukaryota; kingdom Metazoa; phylum Chordata; class Amphibia; order Caudata; family Ambystomatidae; genus Ambystoma; species Ambystoma mexicanum. The sequence continues at coordinate 330,484,798 of NC_090935.1, forward strand.
AGACAAGAGGCATGCTGTTGATACCGTTTAAACAGTGGCTTGCGGCTGCATTCAGTGCATTCTGCCAGCTCTCATCGATTTACTGAAATATGTAGCTCCCCCTTCTGCGTTCACATCGAAGCACGTGCATTGATTTAAACGTGCAAAAATGCATTGTGTATGGAAACCGGTCCGCCCACATTCGAAATGTCAGACAGTGTGCAACTGCGAGCATGCTCCATGCTGTATAACAAAAGCACTTCCTTTTCGGAATAATAGAAGTTCTTGCTTTATTTTTCTCCATTCTTATTATTTGGAAGACGATTTTCCAGGTAGCAAAGCTGTTATGCTATATTCTGTGCACTGTCAAAAGCAAGATTATTAATAAAATGATTATCAAATGTCACTGCCTAGCTTGCCTTCTATAAGCCAATTTATGTTTTGTCTTATTTTTAAATGCAAGTGCCTATATTACATAACCGCGACGTAGTCTCTGGTTCAAGGTAATCAAAGTTATCCCTGGTTTGGGGCGCTGATGGACAATAGCCATCATTATCACCGAGTGGAGAGCATTGTCCATTAGTGAGCGGTGGGCGGAGCTGAGGCTCTGCTGGCAGTAAAACCCCGCCCACAGAGACTTCTGCTCTGCGAGAAGGGGAAGAGCGCCTCTGTAGGAAATGTGCAAAATGCAATGTTCCCTCCACATGCTGATTCAGCCGCACTGTATTATGGCAGCTATGGAGACAATCAAAACACTGCTGAAAGTCGGATCTGCCATGAGCAGGGCCCCCGCAACCACGAGCAGGTCTTAACTTGGGCCCCCAAACAATATTCCAATGATTGGAGGAGTATGGGGAACACAGGCTCCAACCTCATTCAAAGGGTCTGAGGGGTCCCCTTATAGAGGAAGGGGTACACGATGCTCTTCCTCCAGATCTTATTTCAACGTGGGCACAGTACCTCAAACGTGATGACAGCATTTTGCGTCTCATTGCCAAAGCCAAAGGGTCCGATGAGCTTTTCATTTCCAGCATTTTAACGCTAGCATGCTAACAGTGGGGCATGTTATGGGGTCCTGTTGGAGGATGGCAGTAGTCTTCCCTCCCTTTTAGGGCTCTCATTTTCAACCATTAGGTTCACTCATACTCGCCCGGCTGAAGCTGTACTGTTTGTGGGACTCAAAGCACCCACAATGTTGATGGATCAAGTTTTGCATGAGCTGCCCCACTCACTCCTCCTGGAACGGCCTCTCATTTTACCTCTTGGCCAGGAGGAGAAGGGTTCTCATTTTTAACCAGTTAGGAGAGAAAGTACGCTCCACTTTATCCAAAATAAATCGTTTTGCTCCTATAGATTCAACAATGATAGAGTGACTAGAGAGAGGGACAGAACTGTGCGGCAGATACGTCGCCGGTGTCCTTTGGGTGCTTAGTGTTGCCTAATCTTTTCTTTCACCACCCCCATTATATTGGGCCCAGGTGGCATCTTGGCTTTAGTATTGGCTCCTAGGTACCGTCTGGGTCCTAGGAGGCAGCACAGGGTGACCTAGTGATGCTGCATTGGTTTGCCTCACACGTGCTTCCATGTACCTGCCACCTGTTCATTATGCCTAGGTTTTGCTCTCTGTAACCCACGAGCAAACCTTCATAATGTGTAATTAAGACATCTGCTTGCAGCAGTGCCTCGATGCCTTTGGGCTGTAGTGCGCTTTACAAATACAAAAATAAATAATAAATACATGTGCTTTAACACTACCACTAGTTTAATTCCTGGTGGAACTTTAATTGAAAGTGGTGAATGTGTGTACAAGTGACAATGCACTCTGAAAGGCACCCAGACGTGGGAGGTCAATGGAACATGGGTGAGTGGGGGAGGGAGGGAGTCTGTGCAGAGACTTTGTATTCTTTTCTCATCTGTGTGATTCACCTCCTCATTCTGCAGGCCTGAAGCACGCCCAAAGCAGTTCCGTTATCAAAGCCCAGAATTTTGGCTTTGCCAATGTTTGCTTTGCTACAGGGACCAGGCCGTTATAGGTAAACTACTGCCCTCACTCGGGTTGAAATTCACACTCTTCCACTGTCAAATGCTAAAGTGGAATAAGCCATTTGAACTAAATTACACGGTCATTGTGGGTATGCATACTAGCCCAAATACAAGTCATTTGCCCAGAACCGCTTCTTTGCCTTACAGGGCAGTGCTATTTTATGCGTAGCTTAATGACCCAAATTGCATTCATCAAGACTGCAGAAAACTGAATTGGGGGTGGGACAAAGCCCGATTTGCATATGGTCTTTCCCTCTTTGGATTGGCAGGTGAAGAATGTTGGCCTGGAGGGTTGCCCAGAGCAAGGCCAGAGGTTAAGATTCAGTCTAAGCTTTCGAGCCTTCCCCCCCCCTTTTGCTTTGCTGCAGACCACTGAATAACTGGTTTCACTCTTTTCAGAGATCATGAGTGCAGTATAGTCTGACAACCTTGCAGTTGGCTCATTCAAACATATGTAGCAAACACCAGCAAAGTTATGGTGGGTTTAAAAAGGCTTGGGAAAAAAAAAGAAATCGCCTGAAATGTGAAAGTGGAATAAACCATTTGAGCCAAGTCACACCTGCCACAGCGCCACCCAGTAACCATCAAATGTTAAAGCTGTGTCTCACATGGTCTGAAATTGCAAATCACTTGTAATCCGGGGTTGGTTTCCCTCTGCGGTGAAGCAGGTGAAGCAGGCCGTGGACTCATTAGGAATGCGCAGAACAGACCGTCCGGCTAATCTAATCATTTCAGCCTTGAAACACTTTCGGAATGAGCCCCTTTGGACTAATCAATCTTCGCGAAACCTTCGCAACGCAGGAACATTCATTTTTCGCACATCGATGAAATGCTTTTGTCATTTTCTTGGCGAGAAAGTGCTCAATGATTGCTCGAGTGTTATTTTTTCCAAATGTACCTATGTCTCGGGTACACAGGTCCCAAGGCTATGCCTTTTCTGCTTTCAAGAGAGGTCACATGCAAATGCAATTAACTGAACCACTGTGATGGTGACGAGTGGAACAGTCAACTGTGTAAAATGCCTGCTTTTTCGGGATATGGCACTCGCCACAAACGAAAGGCTCGGGCATGACTTAACTAAGCAACCAATGAAATTAAAACCACTTGTACTTTAGTCAGAAAAACAGAAGGTCTTCCTAAGGGTTAAATGTTAAATGTTAGGGTGGATTAAGAAAGGGCATGACTTAACTAAGCAACCAATGAAATTAAAACCACTTGTACTTTAGTCAGAAAAACAGAAGGTCTTCCTAAGGGTTAAATGTTAAATGTTAGGGTGGATTAAGAAAGTGCCCTTGATGAAATGCAAACAGACTACTGCAGGCATGACCTGGAGCTTTACACCCCTGTCCTAAAAACAATCCCTCGCCACCCGGTGCATAAGCAATGTCCTGCGGTGTTGCCAAACGTTTGCATTATGCTGCCAGCATCTGTATCACTAGTGCTGTGCTGGAGGGTATGGCAGAATGCATGTTAATCAGCCTCCGCACCCCCAACATGTCTGTAATTGTAATTGTTTTTTTTGTAAAGCGCTTATACACAAATGAAATGCTTCAAAGCGCTTCAAGACCAGAAGGGAATAAGGGAATACAGTCTTCAATCTTAGGCCTTGAAGATTCCAAATGACCTTACAACAATAACTAGCATACTAGGGCAGAGGCATAGCTACTAGTGTATGTGTGTGAACAATGAGTGAAGGGAGGGCGGGGCATACAGAAGGCCAGGCCACGTGTCAGACTGCTTGGTGGTTGGTCATCCAATGCGCCTATGCATGAGTATTTCAGGCACGACCAAGCTAGGGAGGCAAGACAGAGGGAGGGCCGGACAGACTTACTAGGTCTAGTACATTCAAGGTTGTGTAAGTGTGCAGAACAGGAGTGCGAGGGAGGGGGACAAGTGCATCCAGTCCAGCAAGGGCCTGGGTTAAGTGCGGAGTGGCTGCCCCTCTCATTGAATATATTGCAGTAGTGCCAAGCAGAGTGCAGAGGCCCGGAGGCAAGTGCCGGACTGTCGAGGGAGCCTGGCACCTGTGAGGCTCGGAGGTGCACCAGGCGACCAGTCAGCGAACTGAGCCGGTTGGGGAAGTGAAAGAAGGAGGGAAAGAAGAGAAGAGAAAGGAGGTTAGCAGTGGAGAGGGAGAAAGAAAGAGGAAGAGAAGAGGAAGGTCTTGAGGAGTTTCCGGTGGAGTTTCTGGCTGGTGGAGTCTGAAACCATACCCACCCCCTTGAGACGTCCTCAGAGGGTACCAAATTCCCTTTCTTCCCCTTTGAAATCTTCATTTCAGGGAAGCAAAAGCTATGGGCAGAAAGCAATGGACAGTGTGCATGCTTTAAAAATATGAAGCAAGCAAATGGAACGAGGATTCTCTCAATAGCACAGGGCATACCCCACGGCACAGAAGATAACACCCCCTTGAGAATGCACTCCTGCATAGGCAGAGGCCGTCCATCTGGTATAATAGTTGGGGCCTTGCAGTCCATTTTACAATACCAAGAGGCACTCCCTGCAATGAGGGTGACATAATAGGTTTGGCAGTATTGTTACCACTATGCGGTCCTGCTTATTTACCGCAGAGTTCTGGGTGGTGGTAAGGGTGTGTTAATCCTAATATTTATAGTCCATAGGACTCCGTAGAGATTGTCGGAATTATGGTGATTAGTAATTCGGGAACAGTAAGACTGGCAATGTTTGGATTCACCCATTTCACGGCGGAATTTGGTGGGTAGGTAAATAAGAAGTGGCAGCAATGGAATTACCACAGGACATTTGCTGCACCTCAAAACACCTAATCAGACAGTTCTGTGTGAATGTCCTTGCCTAAGCATGCCTTGTAGAGCTAGAGATGGACAAGACACGGAAACAAGACGTGATGGGAAAGAGAAAGCCTGAAATAAGATCGAATAAGGGGTTTCATTATGTAAAATGCTGCCTTTCTCATTGGTGTACCAAATGTGGTACTCACTGTTACTACATGAAGTATTCTGGGCCAGCCACAAGCCTGCACTGGAAATACATAGATTAGATCATCGGTGCACTCCCATGCTGACTGATGAAGGAAATGTACAGAAGAGGGTCTTGTGCATTTACATCCACAGAAAGGGTGGGGTATGTGAGCATCTCTTCCATATCTGGAAAAGAGCCATTGAAAAATAGGAAATATTTTTGGTGGAGGTAACGAAAGTAGGTATGTATGAACAGTTTTGCACCCATTATTATCCAGTAAATAGTGTAGACAGCATTTCTTAATACATTTCACCTGGAGATGCACGTCCATAGTGTGTCACGGTAGAAATAGATGGTATTTAAAATAACAGGGTCCTTTTACCATTGCCGCTGAACTCATTAAGACTATCAACTTTACAAAGAGATTTCTTAGAAGATTTTCGGTCGTGATGCAGGATATTTGACTTTGCAAAATAAAAAGGTCATGGCTGGAAGGTTTTGAATTAATCATAACCACAGGCACGCTAGCATTAGCACGCATCTGAACCAGAGCCCACGTGTGATACATCTCCACAGTCTGTAATGCTCATTAGCATCTGGGCAAAAAGCAAGCATGCATAGGGCTGTGTTTTAAAGAAGCTGTTGGCTTCTCACAGCATCCCCAACAGTTCTCCCATTTCCCACATGCTGCCAACCACGCCCCTTTGCTATGGCCCGAGTCAGCGAAATAAAATAATATTCACCCTTCCCTTATACTCCTGTCTGCTCCCTGCATGCTCTCCTTACACAGTTGCCACAGAAATGCAAGCGGTCTCTATCGGGAGCCAAAGCAGCCATTTCCATGGTGGGCTATAGAAATGGAAGAGGCTCCATCTGGGGCCAAAGCCACCATTTTCCAAAGTGGTCATTTTATTTGTATTCGTTTTTATGTATTTATTTAATTTTATTTGTTTATTATGCGCCAGAGCCTGCACGCATCAGGGCTCAACATATATAACACATACAGGTAGAACAGAATTACAATTAAACAAACAAGAACGTCTTGAGATGTTTCCTAAAAGTGAGCATGTTTTCTTCCATGCGCAACTCAGGGGGAAGTTTGTTCCACCAACGCAGCATTGTACCGAAAACGAGCTGTCATTGCCTCCAACTCATTTACTTCTAGGCTTGATCACTAACATTGAGTCCCTAGACCGGGTAACTTAGTTACATTTTCCCAGAATCAGGAGTTCTCTTAGGTACTCTGGCACTTGTCCATATAAACATCTATGTACAATTGTACTCTTCTTGAAGCATATTCTGGCTTCAGCTGGGAGCCAGTGCAGCTACCTCCTGTGTACAGAAATATGGTCCTGCCGTGCCATGCTTTTGTTAATCCGCACAGCATCAGTTTGAAGGATCTGCAACTTTTTTGATGTAACCTTTGCTTGCTCCAACTAATAACACACGACAATAGTCGATCCTAGGCATAATAACAGCTCGAACTAGCATAGTCCAGTTCGGCAGAGAGGCATAAGTCTTCACCAATCTGAGCAGTCTCAGATGATATTGAGATTTGTTAATTACACTATTAAGATGAGCTTCAGTACCAAGACATGGTTTGAAAATCACCCCCAAGGTCTCCTTGGACACTGCCTGAATATCCCTTCCCGGGCCCTCTGCACAGCTCTGGCTTCTCATTTCGTCTCTAAAAGACAGGACATCCTAATCACCCTCTCGTCTTCTCCTCCTCTTCCAGCTTCTCTTTCCGTTCCCTCTGGTCCCCTGCAATCCCTTCTCCTCCCTCTTTCTCTTCCTTTCCTCTGTTTTCCCCTAAGAGATTTATAGACAAGTCCGATCTATGAAAGTCTCGTCAAAACAGGTTATTCCCTGTTCTTCCAAATCCATCAAAGACCATATTGACACCCTCGCTCCTGCCCTGGCTGACTTCTGCAATCACACCTTCACCACCGGAGGCTTCCCCTCACCCCTGAAGCACTCTCTTGTGCACCCTCTTCTCAAGAAACCCTCAGACGATCCCTCCTGCCTGGCTAACTATCGCCTGGTCTCCATCACTCCTTTCCTGGGCAAAACCCTGGAAAGGCTGGCCATCTCCCAACTTAACCTCCACACTGAATCTGTTGGTTGTCTTCATGACAATCCGTCTTGCTTCCGAGCAGCCAGAAGCATGGAAACTGCTCTCCTGAACATCTGTGAGGACCTGCTCTTCAACCTTGATACAAATCTCACATCTGTCCACATTTTACTCGATCTGTCTGCCTTTGACACGCTCAACCATGCCATCCTGCTCAACCACCTCCATGATAACCTGGGTGTCACCGATCAGGCCCTGAACTGGCTGACCTCTTTCCTTGCCAACCGAATCTCACAGGTCCAACTTGGGTCCTTCCTTTCCTTTACCTAACTCAACCTGTGGTGTTCCCCAGGGGTCTATCCTCTCTCCCTAGCTTTTCAGCCAATACCTGGCACCTCTTGCCCACTGCATTGCCGGTCTCTGCTACAACTTTCAGTGCTATGCGGCTGACACCCAGCTCATTTTCAAGCTCCCCTCTGCCACTTATTCTCCCTCTCTCATCTACGTATGTCTGTCTGCTATCCAGGAGTGGTGTGCCAAAAGGATCTCTGCCTTAATGCAAGTAAGATGGAGATCCTCATTGTCACACAAGCACCTCCCTTTCCTGTCACTCTCTGGCTGACCTCCCTTAGCTGCTTCCTGCTCCCACCTGCAAGGCCAAGAACCTCTGGGTCATCTTCGACTCCACACTTTCCTTTTCTCATCACATCTCTGACATCTCCAAGAAGTCAAACTACCAACTGCACCTCCTCAGAGTATTCTTCCTTTCCTCACCTTCCCCCAGGAGCTCACTGTCTCTAGAGCTCTAGTTCTCTCTAGGCTGGACTACTGCAACAGCCTCTTTCTAAATCTGCCTGCTTCTACTCTCCACCCTCTGCAACTCATCCAGAACAGGACTGCAAGACTTGTCCTGGGCCTTAAGCCCAGGTATCGTATCTCTCCAGCCCACAAATTGTTTTACTGGCTCCAAGTGGCTGCAACGATTAATTTCAAGACCCTCTGCATTTTCCACAAGGCCTTCTGGGTCCTGGGTCCAAACTACCTTCAACTCTCCCTTCGGAAATACCTTCCTACTCGAGCTCTTCACTCCTCCCCCTCCAACTCCCTCAGGGGCAGTCGCTTCTCTAAGTAACGAATTGGTGGTAGATCTCTTTTTTCGTCTGGGACCTCCCTTTGGAACAGCCTTCCTTCCTCTTTGAAACTTGAAGAGAACCATCTTCAGTTACAGAAGCACGAGAAGACCTTCCTCTTTGCTTCTGCCTTCTCTCTTCCTCTTCCCTGCTGATCTCTGTCTGTTACTGCACTGGGCACCTGGCTACCCTCTGAATTCAGAACCAGCTCCCTGCCCACCGCGCTCCACACCGACACTGCCCCCTGGCAACCCTTGCACTTGGGTCTGTCTCTGCAACCTTACAGTCCCCTTACCTGCACTTATTAGACACCCATTGTCTATGCTTAGCTCTTGCACTTTTCACCTGCTGGCCGCGCTACTTGTTGTTGCTTGTTCCCGTGTTCTACACTTTCCACTCCTCCCCATCCCCTTTGCACTTTCCCCCCTTCCCTCTCCCCAGCACTTGTGCAATCTCAATATCACTGGACCTAGTAAAATCAGTGTCTTGTCCTCCCTTGTTCCCCTCCCTTACCTCGCTGCGCCCTGAAACACTTGTCTATGGGCGTGCTATCAATAAATTATCCTAGATCATATAGTGCCCATCTGTGGTGAATCCCTCATACCGCCTCTCTAGTTTAGCATGTGCTTGTGTGGATCCAAAGATAAGGAACTCTGTTTTTGCCCCGTTAAGACAAAGTCTGTTTGCCGTCATCCAGTTTTGGACAGACTTCTAGATTTGTTCAATGTTCACCATGTCTTTCTCATAATCTCCAAGTGTCCTCTGCACAGTTTGTGAATCGCACACCTAGATTATCCAAAAGATACACCACAATTAATTAGCTCAGGCTCGGAGCACGCATACCCCAAACTATTCTCAAATTCCTATCCCCGAGAAAGGATTTAATCCAGTATATTGCTCCACTAGAGCACCCACCCTGGTCCAAATGCCTGTTGAGCAATTTCTCGAGCTCCACGAGATTGAAGGCTGCTGATAGATCGACTAGCATCAGCAGCCCTGATTTACTCTTGTCCATGATGTTAAGGATTTCGGCTTATAGATCCAATAGAGCACTTTATGTACCATGGGAAGGCCTGAAACCAGACACCCTAAAATGAAGCATCCTCTTACTTTCCACATGTTCCTGAAGCTGTATAGTAGCTAATGTATCAATCATTTTCAGCAAGGAAGCCACATTTGTTATATTTCTTAAATTGATTAAAACATTATGAATTTGCCCTGGTTTTGTTATCAAGGGGGTGACTATTACCTTTTTTTTTTAGAAGCTCTGGCACATGGTTGGTTCCAAATTTTGCATTGGCGAAACACACCAATAAAGGTGCATGGCATATTTTCCCATATGATAATAGCCTCTAGCAGTCCAGATGTTACCCTGGAGTGCTATTGTCAATAAAGCACGCGGGTAGGCCATTACCTGGTGTATGGGGCACGGTCATTCAAGCTTTATCGTCAAATGTTTCCCCAAACCTTAAGAATGACTGATACCGAGATGAACATCCATCCAAATCCAATATCAAAAGCCTCACTCTGATTTCCAATGCCACACTGATCTCCTCAGCTCTACTAAGCATGTGAAAGGTGGCATTACCAAAGCTGATGAATGCAAGAGTGCGGTGGGCTTTGACGCACGGCATCAAGGCCAGTCATGACGACATGGGAGAGGGAGGACATGTGGAAAAGTAGGGAGCACAAGTGGGGCTACTATTAATTATTAATGTATGAAAAGCAAGGATATGACTTTTTACATATATGCAAAAAAAGCAATTAAAAACATTTAAACATTGGTAACTTTATTATATACATGGTGATCAACACCTTCCAGAATTACCAAGTTATTTGTCGATGTATGTTTTTATATATCATAAGTAAATCACTTATGAAACACAACCCCTTCCCCAACCACAAATGTAAGACTGATGCTAGCCAGAAACTAACTCGCCCTTCAAAGCTCGCGAGAGTAGACGACCAATTCGAGTATGGCGATAGATTTTATTAATTTGAAAGCTGATCCGGGGCTGGCAGCATGCAGGCCGCAAATTTATTTCACAGAGAGTGAGTGCAATAGGATAATAACGGGGTTTGGCATGTTTTGTCATGTTTGAGCTGTGCCTCGTGGGAAGGAGGAGAAGGTGACGGGAATACAAACATTCGAGGAAGATGAGAAAAATACATTGCGACGAACAACATTGCTAGAGTACAAGAAAGTAGTGTATTCAGCTTTTAAGGCATTTCACAGAGGAGAATATTACCGTATTGTGAACTGTTGAAGAGCTCGATATTGAAGAAGGCGTAGTCTCCATTCGTCATCCCTTTCCGGTGAGCGGCCAGCATGATGTTCCGGACGGTGTCACTGCCGGCGCACATAATCACAACTAGAGAGGGGAGGAAAGGGACACACCGATAAGACGCTGCTCACAAACTACGCGCGGGCAATTGGCAGACGAAAACCAGCTCTGTTCCAGCGAGATGAGCTAGCCCTTGCTCAGATTGCAAATGAGAGCCGTTATTGACCTCTTTAACATATCAAATATCAACATGTACATGCTCTTGCCAACACAAAACGGTGGGCAAAAGGGTAGTTCCGTCTGAGAGAAGACCGTACCTCTTTGGAAGAGTGACAAAAAGGTTAACCTCAAATTTAAAAAAGTTATGAAAGGGGGAGTGTTTCTTTGATGTAAGGCAGCTTTGTGATAAAGCAGAGGAAGTTGACACAGCAGTTTATTGACATGACTTGTATCCAGTGGTAAGGGTCCACAGGGGTACTGGGGAATTTAATTGCTGGGATTCGATAAATTAGGGTATGCACTGGACTAGTCAATGGGCCTTATTACAAGTTTGGCGGTAGGCACCCGCGAATGGGCCATTACCGGCCCGTTATGAGTTGAATGGGCCGGTAAATGCCGGTATGGCCGGGCTCCCGATCCCTATTCTGCCCCATAGGGCAGAATGGTGGTGGAGAGCATGGTTGGACCGGCATCGTTTATAACGGTGCTGGTGCAATCACGAGTTCTGCCCGCAAGGAGAACTTGTAATGTGGCGGTATGGCAACAAAGGCGCCGGTAGCACTACCATCGCCGTTGTTGCCTTACCGCCACATTTATAATGAGGCCCAAAGTGCTGGGTTGTCCTTCTGGACTATCCAGACAGAGTCTATAGAAGGGTTGGCTTATGCCTCTCGCTTAGCTGAGGGGAGACTATAGAAGTGTTGGGCTGTGCTTCCGGACTGGCCTAGGGGGCTGTCTCAAAGTGTTGTGTTATGCTAAACAGTACACAGAAACCTTATGGCTTATGGCTCAGACTGCATCAAAGAGAGTCAACTGAGATCTTGGATTACGATTTCATCCAGTTAGGGGAGTCTAAGAAAGCAATGGGCCTCATTACGAGGACCCCTTACCGCCCTATTACAAGGTCCGCTCGCGGGACCCGCTCAGGACGCCTGGTTTTTACCAGACTCCTTTAGCGGGTCCCGTGAGTGGCCCATCATTAACGGGCCCGTTGTTAGCATGCTCCCCATTCCCATTGAGGGGAATGGGGATTGACCGGGTTCCGGTTCCCTGATTTGGGAAATATCGGGCCCTCCTAGGTCGGAATGGCCCGGTATTTCGCCATTCAGGGAACCCGGACCCGGGTTTGGGGTAGCCAGGCTCTTATTAAGGGCATGGCTACCTCCAAACTCGTAATGTGGACCAATGTGTTGATGTCCAGCCAGGCAAATCCACATACGTGCCAGAGAAGCCTGTGGCCCAATTGAGAGCCACAGTAAATCTGTTTTCATATAAGAGGGGAAGGCAAACCAGAAATAGGGGAAAACACATGGCCATTGGCAGGCTTGGACATGGGCCCTCATTCCGAGTTTGGAGGTAGCCATGGCGCTATTGCCATGGCTGCCTCCAAAATCGGTCTGACTCCGGTCTGGTGAAGGGAGTAATTACCGGTCCAGTCCGAGGTCGGCGGGACCGGGAATTCCCCATTCACCAGAGCCATTCCCCCATTCCCATTTGAGCCCCCATAGGGCTCAATGGGAATGGGGAAGGTGCAAATAACGGTACCGCAATTTGCGGTACCGTTATTTGCTCCCTGGACCCTTTGCGGCTCCCGCTGGTAAATCCGCAAAGGGACCTCATAGTAGGGCGCAAAGGGATTACCGGCACCGATGTCCTTAACGGTGCCCGGTATCCCTTTGCGCCCTACTCGGAATGAGGCCCATAATGCTGATATGGGCCAGTTCCATTGTCAAAGTGGGCCACTTTAATGAGTCATTGGGCCTCATTAGGAGTTTGGAGGTAGCCATGCTGTTCGTACCGGCATGGCTACCCCCAAACCGGGTACCGGGTCCCAAAAATAGGGAATTACCGGGGCATGCCGACTTTAGCGGGCCCAATAATTCCCATTCTCGGGACCTGGACCGGTACATCCCCATTCCCATTGAGCCGAATGGGGAGGATGCTAACAACGGACCCGTTAATGATGGGTCCGTTGTTAGCATACTGGTTTGCTCGCGGGTGGCGGTATGCACGTCTGGTCTGGACAGACGTGCATTCCGCCACCCATGAGGAAACCAGCAATGTGGCGGCCCGGAATGAACGGTGCTGGTATCTTACCGGCACCATTCATTCTGTGGCCACCAGCCTCCTAACGAGGCCCATTCTGTGGCTAGTAGTTTTGAGCAGTGAATACATATTCATTAAAATGCACAATTTGCATCACAGTTTATCAAAAAACTCCCCGTTCAGTGTCACAAAAGGAATGAGTAGACCATTTACAACGGTGGACCACTTTTTCGTTGGTGTCCGTGACAATTGAATGGTCCTGTCTGACCATGGCCCTTGGTAGGTAAGTGGGTGAACGAAAGTGACACTGAAAATTGGCAATCTATTCCCATGTGTTTATTTACTAGTGAAGTTCTATAAAAATGTTGCATATACATTCCAAACAATAACAAGAGCAATGCGTGCAACAACCAGCATTTGTAACTGATTATTTCCGAACATTATGGGCAATGACGGGCAGCTACAATTGTTTTTAATCCACCTGTGTTTTAAAGTCAGCAATCCTCGAGCATAACCATTAGGGGGATTAGTGAAGTCATCTGACATCGACATCAGCTTATGAATGTCATTATGCTGCTGATTAGACTTTTTGATACAGACCACCCCTATGCCCAGCCCGAATGGGAGCCACGCCCCTTATCTTCTTGGTCACAGTAAGACCCCCAAGCCCCAGGGCCCGTAGTGGAGCACGTAGGTAATGGTGATGCATGATTTATGTCATGGGCATAGGAGGGAATCACTGTGGCAAAGAGGTAGCTGTGGCCTCTGCACATATTCCAGCATAGAGAGGCAGGCATTGTACAATGGTGTGGCCACAGACTGTTTAGTCCCAGCTAAATTATCCTGGGCGGCTCTACTAGTCTAATATTCAGATAAATTTGGAATGTTTGGGCATTCAACGTGTCCTTCCAGTCTCCACAATGTTTAGATGTGCAATAATCTGCTCTATTTGAATGCAAGCAGATGGACATACAGAGTGGGCCTCATTACACGGACGGCGGTAACCATGGCGCTATTAGCGCCATGGTTGTCGCCAGTATTTTACCGATTCCGCCTTGGTGAATGGGGGAATTACCGCCCCATTCCAAGGTTGGCGGGGCGGTAATTCCCCATTCACCAAGGCCCTTCCCCATTCCCATTTGAGCCCCCATAGGGCTCAATGGGAATGGGGAAGGAGCAAATAACGGTACCGCTATTAGCGGTACCGTTATTTGCCCTGAAGTCCCTCAGCGGGTCCCTTCCTTAACGCGTGGTCTGGCCACACGTTGAGGACGGGACCCGCTGAGGGACCGCGTAGTATGGCGCTAAGGGATTACCGGCACCGGTGCCCTTACCGGTGCCAGTAATCCCTTAGCACCATCCATGTAATGAGGCCCAGTTACTTGTTATGGTGAGAACTCAGATATCCATTAAAAAGGACAGACGTGGCTGGTGAGGCGATTATATATATAGAGAAGCTTCCGTAGAACAATTTGATGCATTATTATCAGGAACTGCCTAAGGAACCCAGTCACTAAAACGAATCGCCCAACCCAGACCAAGAGTCAATGGAGGTAATTACGACCTTGGCGGCAAGGGGTTAATGGCGCCGGTAAAGGTGCCGGAGCCATCAACCCCTTACCGCCCCATTACGAGTCTGCTCGCAGGAACCTGCTAAGAATGCCTGGTAATACCAGACGTCCTTAGCGGGTCCCGCAAGCAGACCAGGATGCCAACACCAGGCCCGTTATTAACGGGCCTGTTGTTAGCATCCTCCCCATTCCCATTGAGCCCTACGGGGCTCAAATAGGAATGGGAATGGGGATGTACCGGGTCTGGGTTCCTTGAATTAGGAATTACCGGGCCCACCAAGGTCGAAATGGCTTGGTAATTCCTCATTCAAGGAACCCGGACCCGGTACCCTGTATGGGGTAGCCATGCCGCTAATAGCGGCATGTTACCTCCATACTCGGAATGACCCCCCAATGACTTCCAAGAAGAACCCAACTCTCTACTCCATGCCAACCCAGCTCCAGGGGAATTCTCTCCATCTTGGGCTTCTTCAATGCAGTGATCTACTGTTTTTGAATGAAATAGGTGGACATACATTCTTTTTATGGAGGAACACAGATATCACATCAAAGTTAACAGAGGTGGATGGTGAGGTGATTTATAGAGAGAAGCTTCCATGTAATCAAAGAATTGCCTTTTCTTGAACGCATTATTACAAAGAACTGCCTAATGACCCAAATCAAACGACTCCCAAGAAGAGCCCAACTCACCAATGCCAAGCAACCCAAATCCAGGGGCATTCTATCTATCACAGGCTTCTTCCGTCATGATTAAAGCTGCCACTAATGCAAAGTGCGAGTCTTGTGAAATGTGACTCCTCGCTCTCTTCTGTGTACCATGGGGGGTATTGATGGGCTGCCATCTGAAGGATGGCAGGATAGCTTGCCAAAGCACCACACAGGGAAAGATAGTCAGGATGGATCTTCCGAAACAGACCGCCACCGGTCCCAGGAAGGTCATGCTCACTCACAGTAAATCCCATTCCAGGGGCAGACATTTCATGGAATACTGCATATGCAGTAGGCACAAGAAGCACCAACTCCTTGTACTAGATATTGCTTTTCTGCATCAAGGTCTCACAGCATTGAAACGTGGCTGCAGGTACCTAGAGACGAGGGTTTCAGAGGCAAAGCGAATGAAAAGCAGAACAAGTACCTCCACTCACATCAAATATCTAAAAGCAACACGTAGAAGAGACAAAAAAGGAAATGAAAGTCACACAACCACCACAAACAGCCACCTAATCCTCCAGAGGTGCTAGCTAAAGGCGAACACCCACTGAGACAGTCGCTAGCACACAGGAACCTAATCCTGCTGGCATCCATGATAAAGTCGCCTGGGAAATGGACACCATGGGGCCACATTTACTCACAAATGCACCCTCATTAAAATCAAATATTCTACAATAGTAGTTTATAATATAAAATTGTGGTAGTGTGCTGAGAGTGCTCTTCCGCTGTGACCCACTGTAGATTGTGTCCTGCTGTGCTTTCCTGGACTACCGTGATCTTCATCCATCAGCGGCGACCCGTTTTCTGCTCCATATTGTGCTCTGTCTGGACTGTGTGGGGTACGCATTGCCTCTACCTTACATCTCAGAATTTCAATACACAGAGTCACATTTACGAAACAACACTTTTCATCTTGCTTGTCTCTATCTCTTAATAGAGCGCCAAGCCACTCCCCTATTTTCCAGAATCACCATATATAAGGAGGCGCGCTCGTAGGAGTGCATTGAGAGCGCTGTTCAGCGGAGTAGCAAGCAGCTGCTAGAAATACTGAGGTCTGCTATTGATATGTCTCTTTATAATTTAACCACAACTATGCCTCAGCATTCAGGCAACTTGTTTACCGGCCACACATTAGCTCCAGCTCAAGACCTAGCTTCAGAAATTACATTGAGCACCAGACCCAGGAACACTAAAAGGCATCACTCAAACTCGCTAACGGGCAACATTAGAGAATTTTACCAACCGCTGATGCGATGCACTAACGCTACTGCCATAGTACCATCAAATACCATGCAGCCCTCTCACTTAACATCTGTAACTGATTCCTCGTTAGCCACAAATATCAACCAGCATGTTACTGATGCAGAATTATTGGTATGCCCCACGCAGATGAGCGAGTTTTGACCAGAACCAGGGAAAGGATCTGATTGCTGATACCACATTGCAAATAGCATCACAGCAAATCATCGAGGGCATAATTCACACAACCAATAATTCACAAGTACAATTTCTTTATTCCCAAATTGTGAAAAACTCAATGGAAGTCCCAATGAATCCTCTGCAATGCCAAGTGCACTACCCTGTAACTGGAACCTTGAACCCAGATGATACAATTGTGAGATCTGCTGGTTTTATTTTACAACCTTCTAATGTTGAGCAAACCATTTGTGAAACACAAGCAGAGGACCTTACAAGCAAGCCTCCTCTAAATCTTTCAAACTCGCCCATTTTGTATCCTGAATCAGCGAACATTTCATTCTTCTGTGTCTTCCCCAATGTCTTATGTATAACCTACCCTGAGACCTTCATTTGGGCTTATCCACCCCCTCCCACTAAATCTCTTGTATGAAACAACCATAACTGCAATTAATACCAGGATTTATAGCCTAACCAAAATCTTGGAGTCATTGGAAAAATAAAACTGACCAGCATACATCTCTACTGAACTTACTATCGTTCAAAGTAGACTGGCTGGCTTCTGAAATGAAATATCATTAACATGCATGTTTAAATAATCTCTAAACCCCTACTTCAGCCCCTGCTCAATGCGAAAGATCTGCAGGGGGCGAAAGAAGACCTCCATGACAATCGGGGTAGGTTGACAGACAATTGAGGTAATAAAAATTTCGACCTAAAGTGACTCTCCTATATTTTTTGACCCCACTTCATTGGCTAGCATAATAGAGGTCACTGAACTAGAACAAGAACCATTATTTAAAGTTTTCCAGCCACAGAAACCCCAAAAGAATTATCCAGACGAAGTAGCAAAATTAAAAAAAAAGAAAATAAAAATCAAAGAATCAGCCTGATGCAACTAGATCAATCACTAGCAAATCTAAAAAATGTATTGAATCGTTGACCACCCCATTACGGATAGCAACTTCTAATGTCCAACCTAAAAGTGCTATGCATCCGGTAGTTGATCAAATTCATTTGAATGAAGAAATACAGGTACCAAACTCCCCCGGTATAGTGGCTGACCCATTAATACCCATAGGCAAACAGCAGGATGAGGATAACAAGTTATTGAATTTTTCATCATATTCCATTACTTCCCTCCCTCAAACAAGTAAAGTACAAGATTCCTCGCACCTTCCATTTCCTACAGATAATGCTAGAAAGAAAGGGGAGCTCGAGGATGACAATTCCAATTTCTTGACTATGGAACAAAAAAGATCCCGAGTACCTAAACAATCTACTAGTAGCATGCATATCACTGCTAACAGAGATCACTGTAAAGCTTACCATACTCTGAACGAAGAGAGATCTCTGCCCCCCCCACTGCACCCCCACAGGGAGTGGATAGGCACCCTGCATAAAGAGGTAATTCATCACTTAGACATTCAAACACGTTAATGTTAACAATGAATAACAGGCAAAGAGCTAATCCATTTCCCAATCGAACAACATTTCTAACTGTATTCAAGACCATAACCAACTTAAAACTGATACAATATCAAGATATTCAACACCATCAAATGTATTAACAACTCAAAGATGGATACTGTATGCCTATCCATACGTCACAGATTGTTAAGGATATACTTTGGACTACAAAGGATAAACTACAACACTATGGTTTTCATTTACATCCACAAAAACCATCAAATGTATCAAGACAGATGGAGACATTACATCCCAGGCACTCTATAGCTGACTTGCTGCCAGGTATTAGATTTGAGCCCATTTTGATTAATTGTGAATGGCATTGAGGCCGGTTAAAATATGAAGTTTATTTTAAAGATGCTCCTTCAGAAACAGTTCAAACAACATGGTTGTGGCTGAAATAAGCCATTAAGGTAACAAATCGTAGCAAAAACGACTAATGCCAAGATACCATGTCAAACTCGAACCCCTGGATGGATTTATGGAACACCAAAGGCTTTGAACATTTGCTCCATCACAATGGAAATCTGTCTCTAGCCGAATTTGATATTCTTGTTTTACAGGACCCCTGGGTAACCACTCAACCTATATGGCCCAACTATGAGATGTCCTGGGTACTGGCCACAAAACAGGCCAAAGGGAGACCAACCCTCTGTAGGCATGCTTACAGCTGTAAAATTGGATTTGGGTATTAAACTATTTGCATGGGCATCACCTCACCCTTTGAGCCAAGTAACACAAGTATCTTCATTAAATCCATTATTCCCCCTGGGTCTTCATGCAGCTATCCTGAATCAATATTGGAATCCGGTGGCCATTACGGATAATACATTTTTATGACCTGATAAATGAAATGCTAGACTTGATTGTTCATGACATGGATATTCACACAACAATTATTGTCAGAGATTTTAATATTGGATGCATTCCCATGACAAAAGGTGTGCTCTCAAACAGAGTGGTCAGATGGTTAAACCTAATGACAGCAAGGAACTTTACCATGCTAACTGGAATGATTGAAGTCGATATAGCACCTACGTGGAATAGAGAATCATCAGTTGCCATATTGGATTATGTTTTGATCTGCACATGCGCATTTAACAAAATCCACACTGTTGTAGTATTCTCTACCTCAGCCAGTGTACATAAAAAACATATTAGAAATCACTTGGTCACAACTAGTGCTCCCACAACTAGAATATTATACTTCTACCATTGAACTCTCAGAGGGCAGAAATAGGATATAAATTGACAATATGCAAACTTGGGTCCTTCTTAGAGCAACTACATCATGATCTCACCTCCTCATTGCTATCTGCACATCTATTTTATACAGAAACCTTGCACCTTTTTCTTGAAAAATTCCATAACGGATTTCGGCCAACTTTTACTCATAGCCATATGATCCTAATATCCAAACCTTGAAAGCTCAGATACGTAAAGACCTTAAAACACATTAAATTAGATAGTCCTAGAGAAAAAAATGCTAAATTCCACACAAATTATAAAAATGCCCTTAAGCAATATAAAATATTAAAAAAACAACATGATGGCAAACGGATGTTGGCAGCATTAGCCACCAATTTGAGTGCCCAAATTTGGGGCTTACTCAAAGAGGCTAACCCCAATGCAACCTCGTCCCTCTTGTCAAACGCTAATGCAGCTATTTTGTTCCTTGGCATAGACTCTCGCTTACTGAAACTGATTTCTGTTTTTTGTTTGTCTGTCTCGTGAGAGCATTGAGGCCTACGGGTGAATGGCGCTATATAAAAGCATAGTAGATAGAATATTAAGTGAACCAGCCTGGATCTCCAACTTTTCAACTTTCTTTGCTAATTCATCTCACCCCATCATTGTTCCCCGGTTGCACAAAAAGGATCTTAGCATGTTGGTCTTTGATCTTGCTGACATTAACCTACTAATCATCAACTTGAGTGCTTTGAGAGCCCCTGGTCTGGATGGGCTGTCTAATGTCAGTCTTAAAGGCCACCTTGACCAGTGGGCTGCTATTTTAGATTCAATATTCACAGACATCTTAGTGACTGGCCTAATCCCTCTCTCATGGAAACAATCCATCATCATTCCGGTTTTAAAAAAGGGCAACAGCAATGATCCTATCAATTATCGCCCAATTGCCCAATTGCCCCATTGGACATCCCCGGCAACATTTCTGCACGTTTAGTACTGTGAGAATTGAGCAAATGGCTTGAGGCAACATCAATGTTGGATCGACATCAATCTGGTTTTGTCAAAGGCTTGGGAACATGAGTTAACTTGCTTCTCCTGTGAACTATGAAAAAGAAAGTTTTAATATTGAAACACATAAAACCAGCTTTTATAGATTTTAAGCAAGCCTTCAACACCATTTCTATTGTGGACCAAATTAATTGAAGCAGGCTGCCCCTCTTATGGTCTAAATCTATTATATCAGTTCTACTCAAACACCTCCATTTAAGTAAAACTAAATCAACATGACTTATTAACTAAGTCCATCCCTACATACTGTGTCCTAAAGCAATGATGTATTTTAGCCTCCACACATTAATTTGTACATCAAAGACATAAATACATACTTAGAAGTGCCTAGATCTTGTCTACCGAAAGTGGGCAAATGTCCTGTGTTTTGGCTTCTTTATGCTGATAACCTTGTTTTAGTTAACCAGATCCCTATAGGCTTTCAGTGAATGTTTCACGCACTAGCAACCTATGCCCTATTAATTAACACTCAGAAACCAAATATTACACTGGAATGATACACAAAAAACCTACTCTGACATTATACAAGTTTCGTATGTGGTAGTTCTACGTAATTGACGGTTAACAATTTGCATTTCAGCAATTCAATACCAATTAATTAGGCAGATGCATCATCCCAGTCTTTCTCTTATGTCTCTTGTATTTTAAACTATGAAATTATTGATTTTAATTTAATGTATAAGGAAAGTGTTTTAAATTGCATTTACTAATCTTTAGTGCTCCTCTAAAAGATATTTGTCAGCTCTACCATTCCAATAACTAACTATTGTGATGTAAATAACTATTCATTTAAGTTTATCCATATGATAACTTCATATGAGGTTCTTTTCTAATTATATTTGAAATGTTGTGAGTCACAACCAAAACAAATAATTTTAACTAGAATATAAAATGATACCCCTCCCAGAATATTTGGCGAACATATTTTAGTGGTCATGAAAGAAAAGTCGCCTACCTGGAGAATTGTTCCAGGTGACATTATCGGTACTATCCAAAAAGATTGAGGTCAAAAAGACAGAATCCAAAAAGACTGAATATGGGATGCCTAATTTGACTGCATGTAGATGTGGGGGGGGGGGGCTGGTGAAGATAATGAAAAATGTGAAGAGGTAAGAAGGGGAGATCGGGGATCACCCCCACATATATATGAAAAGGGGAGAAAGAAAGAAAAAGTATGGTCTTTTGGGATTCGTTTTTTTCCCCCTCAGATACATCACCTAAATCGACATTATCACATGGAACCACCTGCAATAGGCACAGATACAAAAGCATGTCAATGCACCACACTCACAGGAAGCACCATCCAGACGCCTAGAGCCATGCAAGTGGGTATCAGGCAATTCTTTCAGCCTATCACCAGTGGTCGAAGTGGGCGGGAACGGTGCATGGTTTCGTTTTAAAATAAAAGTGTAGGAAGAAGTTGAAACTTTCACTTTAAGTGCACTGCACTGAGCGTTCCCCTACACAGCAGGAGCATGTGTTTTAGTGTCTGCATTGTGCGTGGGAGGGTGTGTGGAGATGCGTTTTCTGGGGAGCAGTGCAGTCCAGTAGGAAACATAGTTGTTCCACTACTTCTTTTCGTACACTTTCGACCACTGCCTATCACAGTGCAGGAACTGTCCCAAAAGACAACATATGAGGGAGCCCCGTCAGAGGAAGCAGGAGAATTCACACACATTCTCCATTTCGGACGTGGTCTTGTGCATGCCATTCCATTGTTTACAGGAGAGGCGCGTGCTGCTATGGTTCGGGTTTTGAAAGGTAACTGTAAGAACCCACATCCCCAGTATTTAGGAAAGCTCATGGCATAGAGTTTATGATTCACTTTGGGGAACTGTGACTGTATACCATGACCGGCCAAGCACCATTTCGAAGACTTAAATCTTCCTAAAAGTTACTAGACCCCAAGGACATGCATTTACTTTGATATAGACTTTGTCTGACTTTCAGGAGGTTTATGTCTTGAGCCTCTTAAGTCTACTTTCCCTGGAAACACGAATATGTATGGCTCAGCACTCCACTGCTAGCACCCAAACCCTCACACACACCCATAGTGTTTGAAACCAGAATCTTTTTCTTATTTTCCATGGGATAACTGAGTCAACAGGGTTGCTTGCTATAAATTATTCACCGGAGAATGACTTCAAAGCCTTAGGCGTGTGAAAAACCAAATTTTGGTCCCATGATCTGGCCTTAGTTATACAGAAACATTCCTGCTCGGGACCAAGCTCTGGAATCCGAAGCAGGAATCTAGATGGCCTGGAAATCTAAAGTGGCACTATTTCTGTTGGGCAATTAAAAAAGGCAGCGCTACTTGCAACATGCAAAGTGTTGAAGTAGGCGAGAGAGTAGGATGAGTATATAACATGCAGTGCGTTGAGACGCCACTTGGATACTTTGGTATTTTTTGATTAAATGATTTCTGTGATTATTTTCCAAATATGCAAGTTCCATGATTTTCAAATGGGATTAGGTTAAAGTTATCGCTGGATTATTGCTAAAACACTAAGAGCCCGATAGATGGAATTTATTGCACGGTTCAAAGTGACTTTGCACTGCTGAAACGTGACTATGCACTGCCGACACAAACCCTGATTCATGGAACTGTGCAAAGTGTATTTTTGCAGTGCAAAGTCATGTTGTATTGCAAAAATGACTGTACTGACTTTGCACTGCAAAATTTAACTTTGCACAGTTCCATGGATAAGGGTTTGTGTTGGCAGTACAAAGTCACTTTTCAGCAGTGCAAAGTCACTTTGAACCGTGCAAAGAATTTCATGAATCGGGCCCATATATGTTTGACTATTTTGTGTTCGTCAAAGTGAAGGAGAAAGAGCGAGATTCAAAGCTCAAGTAATCAAACGATGCTATTTGATCAGAATCATAGTTACGGCCAATTGCATTACATTAACAACATGATAATACAGTGGCAGACATGCCAAGCAGACACTGTGCACCTGTAAGCATTTCCTGACACGAATTACTGCTGTTCTCCAGCTGAAGAGTGTTCAACGAGGTCCATCACTATGCAAAAAGGGACATCGTGATCCTGGGGCAGATGGCGTCATAAATCAGCAAATACTATTGCTCCGCAGATCCCCTCTCACATCTGCGTAGAAGTTGCATATTACAGGGTTCACGGCACAAATGTACTCTGGGCACAAGTCCATAAAATGTGAAGTTACGTGACATACGCAATGGGAAGTGACGTTGCAGGAAGTGAATATATCCTAAAGTGGAATGTATATTTTTCATTCAGTTTCTTTCCCATTTGAAGAACGCTCACAGGGCAAATAACCATTTGTTTTTAGTAAGATAAGAGAACAGATGTTCCTATCACATTGCTGGCTAAGCATAAAACATGAGCACCTTCCTAATATGTGAATTACTGCAAAATGTCAATATGAGACATTTTACAGATTCATGGACTAACCTTCATGTTTTTTGTGGTTATTCACGCAGGCTCGTCACATTTCTGTGAGTGGTGCCTTGCACGAGACATGACGCTGAGCGTGGCCGAGGCCTGCGCAGAGGGCTGAGTATGGGGCAGAATTTGAAAAATGAGGAAGAACAAAGGAAAAAGTGGGCGTTACAAGGGACGGGCTGCAGGCAGTACATAGCTCGGCCAAAAATGCACACAACAAAGCGTATTCATGCATGTGAACGCGCAACCTATCGCCTGCGCACTTGCGCATAGGATTCGCAGCACAGAGCTGGGTTTGCATGTCGGATATAGAGGTATGTGCATGCAGATGGGGATCCGATCAGACATAGGGATGTGCGTATTTAGCGTATTGGGGTGCTGGGACGGTTTACGGGGGTTCACATGTAGATTTACCGAAATACGACAGTTATGATAAAAGGTATGCATGTTATCGGGGTACCAGTTACAGTTACAGGGGACTCTGTGCAATGTCACTGAGGTGCTGGCTTGGTTGTGGATGACCCCATGCATGTATCACGGCATGCATGTGGATGCCTCCGTGAACCCAAAAAGGTAGGTCAATGTGTCGGTTTTGGCTTTGTGTGGGAGTGTGTCGGGCCGTTCTGGCCACGGCTTGCGGATAGGTCTTCTTTGTGGAAACAATTCGATGAATATGCAGAGCATGCAGATTTCCTTCTGTACGCAGGCTCACACAGAGTCGTTCTCGGTGTGCAGGATTTCTGGCATCTCTGAGCACTTTTCCACAAAATGTGGTCCTCAGTTCAGTTAACTGCAGGCCTTTTAAATCCCTCAAAAACATCCGGGCGGTAGGGGGGCATGGCATCTACCCTTTAAAAAAGTGGGCAGAAGCCAGCTACCCGCATATACCTTTGACTTCTGCCCTTAATGTGACATTGCCCTGAATGTGACGTGTTTATTGTATTACGATCACGTGCCCTCATTCTTAGTTTTAGATGTGTTTTGAAGGAGAGCTGGTGCTTGCACCACATAGACGGACAAAACTATTTTGTAGGTGAGGTTTGTGCATTTGTGAAATAAAGTATCAGTTGACTTGCTGTTTCTTACATTTTCCTAAGAGAATGCCACAAAATGTCTTCCTCGTTGTCAGACTCAGCAGAGAGCTACGAACGATTGTTATTTGTACATTTTAGCAACTGTGATATCAACTTGAAGAACAAATCCTGACAGATTGTGAGATTGTCTGAGAAGCAATTAGAGGAAGCGGTTTCTATTCATTTGTCATTAAATGGTTGGTTATATATATATATATATATATATATATATATATATATATATATATATTCACAAGCACTTAACGGTTTAAACAATGCATTACACAATTTAAACACTGGAAAACAAAGGAAGTTATGAACGTTCGTAGAAAAAAGGAAGTCATTAACCAATTTTCCTCAGCCATCCACATTTATTTTTAAAAAAACATTCCATATTTGTCCTATAAAAATCCCAAATTGATCTCGGCATGTCTACTAAATTTTCATTTGAATGCAAGAAATAATATTGTTTCCAAAATGTTCTTGTTGCAAATGTTGTCCCCAAAGTAGGTTCCTTTGGTACCGAAAAGTGTGACTGTTCCCTGCTTACTCTGGCTAATCAGGTGCACGCACTAGGCAAACTAGGAGGCTGCTTATGGTGCGGGCCAGCAGGGGGTGCTAAAGAGTTGTTTTTTTACCCCTACTTTCATGTAGGTCAGGGAAGTTTCAACTTCTTGTGCATGTGTTGTCTTGTCTTTTCTGTGTGTGAATAATGTTTGCACCGTTTGTTCTAGTACTGTACCTGTTAGTGAGTAAAGGAAGTGGTTAGGCACACAATCATGAAACAATAACATTATGCAGAAAACTGAATAGTACTGGGACAACATTTTCTGGGCAGTTTATGAGAAAACTGACATTTTAAACATTTTAAAGAACATTTGGCCATTAAAATTGGTTAAAACTCCCTGCTTCACAGTGCACTATAGCCCCTATTTACAAAACCTGGTAGCATGCTCAAATTTCACTACTTCTACCTTCCATCTCATTGCGGCCTGGCCGGGAGGCAGAGCCACTACCCCATTTTTATATCTGGCCCTAAAGGCAGCCCATTGACCTGGTGAATGATTTTTCTATGGCCGATTTCCTGAAACAACTGATAGTGCTTGTAGCTGCTTGGGGATGTGGGGGCATGACTCCCTCATGTTCTCATTTCCATTTCTGAGACACCAAAGGAATTCCCTCAACTTGCCTGCGAATGCAGTTCACCAAAGGGTATTTTTCTGCCATCCGCGATATCTGGAAAGAGGATGTGAGTAGGCTGCCACCAAACAGTGGCGGTAGCAAAAGTAACAAGAGTCACTGCCACTAAAACCCTCTCAGTTTCAGTGACTCGAGCGCCTTTTCTTCCACTCTCTCTAGTGGAGGATTAATCGAGGCAGGGCAGAGGCAGAGATATGGCACGCATAGTCAGTGGTAGTTCCACTTCCAAATCAGCACAAGCACAAGCCTCCTTCCAACAACCTTTAGATGCCTACTGCATATAAGGTAGCTCAAAAAACCCCCAAAACCTCCTCACAGATGCACACACGTGTTTATGTGTGAGGATGGGCGAATGTGTGGGAAAGGGATGTCAGAGGGTCATTATTTTCAACTGTAATGTTATCACAGATGTTTCTTATGTCTGCCTATTTGTATTGTTACTCCTTCCTGATATGGAGCTAGTTTCTAATCCAGCATGAACAGAATACATATTGTGCGTAAGAGAGAGTAATTGAATGTTGCCTTGTTATGAAAAGCTCTAAAACATGATGTGAACATGGAGGGCAAGACATGCATGTAAAGCAGCAAGGAGACTGCTGTGAAGAGGGGATTGTGTAGTAAGGACACATAGGGTTGGTAGTGGGTGGCAGCAAAATGACCTTTCGGCCTATGGTGCTAGAAAGCCCTGCCCCGGTCCTGTGGGTAATGTATCTCACACCATCAGTCAAGCTCACAAGCTACTGGCGGAGCAGGCATAAAGTTAATGCTTCTCTGTGTAGGGGACTGCATAATTCCCTGGAGGATAGCTCAGCGGCAATATGCTCGCCTTAGAAGCAAGACGACACAGAGCAACACAGGTTCAATCCCCGGGTCCGCACTTTGAAACCTCTGGGTATTAAGTACTTTATAAATAACCTATCATATCATCATATCATAATTCCCACGAGAAACACCCATCAATTCATATAGCTGTAGAGAAGGTGGAAACTCTTCAGTTGTTCTCATTTCCTCATATTATCCCTCTGCATAGGTTGGCACTCTGCCGATCCACTGCCTACCAATACACATGCACCCATACCGTGGCAATCATGTGTCCTGTCGCACAATCCCATTGAATCTTAACGGACGGCATTTTGTGCATTCCTATCCTATTCCTGCTTCTCCATGACCCACCTTTTGCCCTGCTTACCTTTCTTCTTCCACCACACACTAACATATGCTTACCCCTGGCAGGGGCACAATGCACCATTTCCTTGACAAAGTACCGGCGGTGGTGTGCTCACTACTAAAGCTCCATGACATGATAGCCAGAAAAGAGAGTAAAGGGAGGGGAAAGGAAAGAGTAAAGGGAGGGGAAAGGAGGAGAACCTGTACCTTAAGGGTACTTGGCTTGGGTCAATGTGTCCTTATTTTTGTAGAATGGAAAACAAACCCAAATCAGCCTCCATTTCTAATGCTCAACTAGTATACAGAAAGCAACATGATCAAAGTGTGAAAAGACAAGAAACAGCAAAAGGTCAAGCAAGTCGAAGAACGGCTCAGTGCCGTTTACCTGGACTGTAATAGGGTTTCACGTTTCAATCGGATTTGACGATAACAGCAGTGGTTTCATGTGATCATATGGGCACCAGCAACATCGATCAAAATGATGGAGCCTGCCCTAATATTGATCTGCTCCCCACATTTTAAAAGAAGTGACAACATACTGAATTATACCCATCCCATCTTCTTTGCCACCCAGGCAACACTCTTGCTTGTTGCGGCAAATAAGAGCAAACAGCGCACAATTTATGCAACCCTTTTCATCGAGGGGGTACACAAAGAATCACACCTTATTCCACCTTCATAGCCCTCAAACAAACCTTCCCACGCTCACCTTAACCTTGCTTTCCTTTCATTCTACATGTTGAAGGTCAAAATGAATAGAACTATATTGATAAATATTTTTACAGGGGTTATTATCACTGGATTCTGTGGCTGGACAATGATGTTAGACATCACGACACAGTGAAAAGGGGCACTGAAAAGCGCCAGCCCTCGTCCTATGTTATGTTGTCTGTATTTATAGAGCGTACATCCACCAAAAAAGCATCTTGGCGCTATACACACAGCAGGCACAGGTCAATGGCCGAAACAGAGCTAAAAAGATGGGTCGTCGGTAAACGCCTAAACTGGGGATGGTTATCAGTAGCTCCAAGCGTAAACGGCAGAGAATTCCAAAGCCTAGCCGCGGCCGCAGAAAACCCTTGCCCTCCTGTTGTAGACTGCCTAATGCAGGGGACTGAGATGAGACAAGTATCTTGAGAGCGCAACACGCGACCAGGGCCATGAGGCCTACATTTTTCCTGTAAATATTGCACACCCTGGCCATAGAACGCCCGGTGGACAATACACAGAAATTTGAATTCTACCCATTGGGAAACCGGCAGCCAGTGCAAAGAGCACAACACAGGAGACATGAGAGCCAGCAGGAGTACCTATGGCAACTCTAGCAGCAAGATTCTGAAGGAGCGGCAGAGGCCGAATGAGAAGAAGTTGTTGGGCCAGAAAAAGAGAATTGCAATAGTCAATTCGACTGAGGACAAGGGCAGAACCTACCGGGGGAGAAGATGAGGGGGTAGAAATGGAAAAGCCTTCCAGAGAATCTTCAGATGGTAGTGGTCGGTTGACAAATACAGTTGACCTGATACTCAATTGAGAGAGATGAAGACATTCTGATGCCCAAGTCTTTAACTACGGGCACAGGTACAGGAAGGAAGCCCATGGTGGCAGACCCAAAAGGGGAAGTCCATAAAGAAGTGGAAGACGGAGAGCCCACCACTAGTACCTTGTCTTGTCCCCATTCAACTTAATCATTGTCACTCATCCAGCATCCCAGGGCCTCCAAGCAACCCCTAAGCGTTCCAGGAGAAACCACCAAAAACTGTAAGCTTACTGTCCGCATGCCTCAGTACCAGCAAGTGACCCAGTCACTGGACAAAACTATGAAAAACCTGGACAAGGACCATTTACTGCAACTATGTAATAATGACTTACGTTTTTTATATATGGCTACATGACAGATTCCTCCCACTTCTAGGAACTGCAAGAATAGCCTTGATAGCTACACAACTTATTGGTACCCAATTTATTAGCCTTGGAAATAAGTAGGGCCGAGTTGGACCTGTCAGAATTTAAACTTGCGAAGTGCATGCTTGTCCCACCTCAGAGACAAGCTCTTAATCAGTGAGCTATGGGCCAGGAAAAGAGTATTGCAACAATAGGATGCACAACGAGGAAGTGCACGTGTTTCATGCAGCCTATCCCCATCAACAGGGCAGGGTTTTACCCAGAAGAGATCTTCAAATCTGAATAAGCCAGGCTTGTCCTACTCGGTCCTCGAGGGCTGGAATCCTTATGGGTTCTCAGGATATCCCTCATTAATATTCATGAGAAAACATTTGCATAACTTAGAATCATTCTATGCAAATATATCTCATGAATATTAATGCGAGGTATCCTGAAACCCCAGCATGGATCTGGCCCTCAAGGCCTGGAGTTGCACAACCCTGGAATAAGTGGAAACTCCGTGTGCCCCACTGCACAGGGACCTGCCAGCACTACACTCATTCACAGGAAGATTCTTGGCCTGCAAAGTCTTCCGAAGCAGCACAGTTTCTCTAAACTATGCTGTGAATGTATTGCAATGTGAAGGAGTCAGCCTGTGACCTTGGTGGCCAAGCAGTCGTGGAGCCCAGTTGACCTTCCCAGACCTTGCAATAAGTGCCACAGTGTTTTATTGCTTGGAGTGTTCGTCCGCTGCGAGGACGGCCTGTGGAGAACAAACGCCTCATTTTCATTAACAGGGAAACATTATATTTCATTAAGAGGCTTCGCATCCCAGAGAAGATGGCCTGGCCTACTCTAATAAAGGGAACCATTGTGTGAACGGTCAAATGAAAGACTAAGAAATAATGCAAGCGTTCGACGCTTAAGACCATTTGAAGCTCTCCTATATAATCAGAACCCTGCGAATATTGCCACGCATCAAATAGAGAACTAAGCAAGCGCAATGGAGGATGCAGAGAAATCGCGCCTAACAGGTTAACATGTAAATGAGCTGTATGTGTTGTGCTACTTTTCGTACTTGAGGAATTTTGTTTACATTGCTTTATTTTGTTGACGCTTTTAACAGACTGGCATCCAAAAGTAACTTTGTGCCGCCAGCAGTGGTGACAAAGGGGCAGTGTATCCTCCAGAAGCGGAATCTAGTTCTCCTAAGGCTGGAGTGCATTTTTCTGCTCGCGAGTTGATTGGGCTAGAATCAGACTCTAGATATAGATGCGTGCCTATGTGTGAGCGTGTGTTTACATGTCCTCCATGCTTGTTTAGCAATATTAAAAAGGTCTTAGAAACTGCATGCCTGCTTCATCCAAAGTGATGACCTTATCCGAACCATGGACTTAAAGCACCTATACATTACTTTCCAGCTTTGTATTAAAGAGCCGATGTCAAAATTATGGCGAGTTAGGGTAGGCTCTCATCTTTACTACTTATTCCATCTGCTGAAATGTATATATTTGCTGTGAAAATCCATAGGGTTAAAACAAAAAGATATGCACCAAAAGATATCTTTTGACAGAAACGTTTTGAGAAAAATGTCTTGTTATTTTAATTTTGATATAATTGTTTTAAATACATTTGTTAAATGGATTTTTATAGAAATAAATTAATGAGTTTAAATGCTGTATTTAGATGATTTTATGTATTGATTGCTTTTGTATTTTGAAATATATTGAAAAGTTGTTTCTACAACTAAAGCAATAAAAAAAAAATATATATATATATATATATTTGTTTAAAGCCGAAGCTCATTAAGCATTAGATACGGTGTAATTGACGCAATGCTGGTATTTGCAAGGAAATGTGTCCAACAGGCAATGACACCAATTCACAAAAGCGCTATGTGGGTCGGAGGCAGTCGACAACTTTTCACATAACTGCATGAATACTCCGCAATTCATTAACAACACTTCCGTGCAGGAAGATGGACTAACTGCAGGAGAAAGTGCGACAAGCAAGCCAGCCACTGACATAGCAAAGATCCCAGCAGCCCATGCTTCAGCTGGTGGCGTGGAATAGAGGCGCTCCCCCTCAGGCTCCCCTGCGCATGCCAGACAGGAACCAGGAAGCTCTCCCTGCTTGCAGGGGTTTGTCTGCGTGGAGCACGGGAGCAGGAGTTCTGGAGTGATGTTGATTTGATTTTTGATTCATTTATAATCGCGCAACTGACGACCTAACCGTATCTGGGCACAGGTGTATTGATAACAGGAACTCATCTGATTGTGAGGCCATAATGATTTGAGGAATACTTCATTAGACAAATATTTAATATATCATTCAGCAGAAAAGATAAGTCTTTGCCGCCTTACGGAATGAAAATAGAGTTTTATGCTCTCATAAAGATCTAGGGAGACTCGAACATGGCACATGTATTAACAGCTTATCACATGAACGAAGTTGGCGGCCAGGCATGTAGGTCCTGATTTTATCCACTAGGTAGATAGGAGCTAGCTGATTCACGCACTTAAACATGAGGTATAACATTTTGAACTTAATGCGTTCTTTCACGGCCAGGCAATGAATAGAAGGTCTTAGATTGAAATAGATTGCCTAACTGCAGCATCCTGTGCCACCTGCAGTCTACGTAGTTGGAAGGCTGGGATTCCTGCTAGTAGCGCGTTGTCATATTCTAATCAGGAATTAATAAGGGTCCCTATGACTGTGGCCCGGTCCTTATCTGCTAGGAAAGGAAGAATTTGTCTGAACGTCCATATTGTATAAAACACACACAACTTTCGCACTAACCTGGGCACCCCATCCTGAAATAAATGTGTTTATGTAGCGCATCTGTGTATTATGTGTGTGTGTGTGTGTGTGTGTGTGTGTGTGTGTTTGGAATATATATGTATGTATAGGTGTGAGAGTGCATGTGAAGGGTGTGCATGTATGTATTGGTGCGAGTAAGCTTTTGAGTGAATGAAAATGCAGTCTGTATGCGTGTGTGTGAATATCCTGGGTGAGTGCAGCTGTGGAGAATGCAGTATGAATGTTCTGGAGGTGTGTGTGTGTGTGAGAATGACTTTGAGAGGAGGTGCATGGGTGAGTGACTGGTGGATGAATAGGTATGAATTTGATTATGTGTGTGTGTGTGAGGTGCTGAATGTGTACCGGGCCCGGGGGTGGGGGACTGGATCATTTTTGACATTTCCTTAAAAAGCCATGGCATGTGTAATGAATGTTGTTATGTGTGTGTGAAGTACCGATGGGTGTTATTATGTGGATGGACTGGCATATTGGCAGCCAGTCTAGCCATTGCTTACTATAACATTTCATTTTGCACTGGGCAACTATGATAGAACATGCATAAGTGTTACTAGATGGCTAGAATGTTTGGCGGGGGGGGGTAATAAAGACCTCAAGCCAACGGAACTGAAGAGCCATGTGAAAAAGGCCTAGCTGTCATTACAAAAGGAAAAGCAGCGTTTTAATTCACAATGGAAGAGCAAATTCAAAGGTCCTTTTCGCATGAAAAACAGGATTTGTAAACACTGACACAAAAATAGTTGTGCATGTGTGTTTGCAAGTTAAAGCAAGACATGAGAAAAATGTCCCTCTGCCCATATAAATATGTCGCTGTTGACAAAATGTAAGGTAGATTATGCTTCTCATGCAAAATGCCGGCAAAACATTTGGAAAGAAAATCCTGCTTGGTTGCCATGAAGAAGTTCCAAAGGCCTATTTAGGTAGACTATGTGGGTGCCTTTCTGTAAGGGAAATCCAGAAAAGACTCAAACAAAAATGTAGTCTAAGTGCAGATTGGAAAAGCACATCACGTTACTGGCTGAGAAATAAAATGCAGCATTTTCAGTAAAACTGCCACCCATCAAAAGGTAGTGCACTGAGACAATTCAGACTCACTTTTCAGCAAGAAATTAAAAGTGTATTTCATTAATGACTGAAAGAAACAGCCCTGTACTTTCAGCGAAAGAGAAAAGTGGACCCTGAGATCACACATATGTCAAGGAATCAAGACTGATGTTAGAAAATGCAATATGCAAGTCAATTTCAGCCCAGGACACATAGTGGGGCTCTGAGAAAAATTCACGAAGAACTCCCCCACTGAACTCCTGACTGGCATCTCAACTGTTTACAACTGCAATAAAATGTGTTCTGCTAAATGGTGTTGAAAATAGACTTTCCCTACTGTCTCTGAGGGCAGTTCTGAGCAGGCTAAAAGCTTGGGCTGGTGCATGACTAAAGTAGGGGGGAGGTGTGAACATAGGGGCTATAATAAAGGCTGAACTTTGGAGAAATAAATACAGAAAAGTATAACTTTTTCAGATAAGATGGCAGGAAGCTAGACGTATGAAGTGGAGGATCTCTGTGTAGCAAATGCATCCCCGGTTTATCATCTGCACTCTACAAACAAACAAGAGGCTTATCAACAGGCTGGATCAGAGAGACAAATGGCATGCAGGAAGGGAACCTCAAATTTGCACATATTAAAATCCCCTTTGTTTAAATGGACGGTTACAATTTTGGCTTTTACTCAGAAACTACAAATCACACTGTATACATGTATGTCTTATTTTGTAGACAATATAAAGGCAATTTTGGGGGTATGGGGAATTGTAAGGGCAAGAAACATGTGTTCCTTGCTGCTTTTAACATGTTCTGAATTCCGAGAGTTGGCGTGCTGGTGGAGAGTAAAATTAGGAATATGGGTAATAAATTACATGTTCCTAACTGTTATGTTTTTCGTAAAATCGGTGTGAACAAATCCAAACTGCGTGCAAAAAGGGGTTGACCTGGCTGTCATTTTATTTAATTCCCCATGATTAGCTAAAGCAGAAAATGTATATACATCATGGCAGTTGCTAGTAAAATTATGAAGTTTTGCCACATAACTATTTTTGCCAAAATTTGACATGAGAACAAAGGAGATTGCAAATAGGAATTGCCAAATGTCTGCTTCAGACTCCCAAACCAATCCTTAGAGAGAGGCAGGAGTTGGGAGGAGAGAGAAGGGTAACTGTCTAATCCTATTTGGGAGAACTCTTTCAGGGTACTTCCCAAGGTTGTAAACCTGATGGTGTCATTGGTGCTATATTAAGTGGATGCGCTATGAGGAAGAGACAGAGCTGTTGAAATTTACCATCGGTGACAGCTGCTGAAAATTACCATCTGACAACTGCCAGGAAACACCAAAAGGAGAATTTGAAGAGATTGCCTCTGGGTGGAGCTGTCCATTTCTGTGAGGCCTAAAAGCTGACTGGGGCCTATGATGGAGAGCTGGGGACCATCCAAGAGTGGAGTGACTAGACCCCTGCCCTGTCCATACAGAGGGTCCTGACATGATATGGCTTTTCTGAACTTGAAACTGAGGTGTTCTATGTCAGTAGAATTGAACCCTTTGCAACCAAAAGGTGGGGGGGGATCTGCAGGCCTTAAATCCTTTCCCTTTATAGTGGGTGGGAAGGGGAAAAACTGTGCATATTTAGTCGATTTAACAAAAAAGAATATACATTTAAATTAATTCCCCTTGGCAGAACACCACATGGTGATTTTTGATAGGATTCAAAATAAACAAAGCTCATTCCCAGTGTGCGCTGAAAACTATAGGATGTAATTTAATTGGGCAATCTTTCTGTTCAGCTCCCCCCACAAAGTCCTTTAAGCGCAGGGGGTGTGAAATCCAAAATTCCCAAATCATCCCAATTTTGCTATCAAGCTTCCCCAACACAGGCCTTTAAATGGAGGTGGTCTATAACCAAAATTCTCAAGTCATCCCAATTTTTACCATCCAGCTTCCCCAACACAGGTCTATAAGCGGAGGGGTGTTCTGGAACCCTACATTCTGAAATCATCCCAATTTCATTCTCCAACTTCCCCAACACAGTGTGGGGGTCTGAAAACAAACTGCTAAATCACCCTGTGTTCATTTTAAACCAATTATACATAGCATGCATGGCTACGTCCATGCTTCAGTGCCTATAAGAATCGAGTTTCGGACCCTCTGCAACAAAGCCCTTGCAGGACAAGGCCATTGAGTTGAGCAACACAAGTGTGCAAGAGGCGCTGCATGATTATACGTAGCAAGCATCGCTACATCCACGCTTCTTTGCCAATAAGAACTGAGGTTCGGACCCTCTACAACAAAGCCCTCGCAGGACAAGGCCACAGTGTTGAGCGATGCAGGTGCGCCCGAGATGCTGCCCTATTATACATGGCACAAATCGCTACATCCACGCTTCCATGCCTATAAGAACCGAGGTTCAATCCTCTGCGGCAAAGCCCTTGCAGGACAAGGGTGCAGTATTTAGTGATGCAGGTGTGCAGGAGATGCTTCCCGATTATACG
Organism: Ambystoma mexicanum; assembly: GCF_040938575.1. Taxonomy (NCBI): domain Eukaryota; kingdom Metazoa; phylum Chordata; class Amphibia; order Caudata; family Ambystomatidae; genus Ambystoma; species Ambystoma mexicanum. Next base: position 330,520,037 of record NC_090935.1, read on the forward strand.
TAGCACAAATCGGTACGTCCATGCTTCTGTGTCTATAAGAACCGAGGTTCGGACCCTCAGTGGCAAAACCCTCACAGGACAAGACTGCAGTGATGAATGACGCAGGTGTTTGGCAGTGATGAGGTAGCGGTGCAGACTGAGCACAGACGCCCTCACCCTCCTGTCTGTGTCCAAAAGGTAAGAAGGTGCAATGAGAGTTAGCTTTGCTACACTCCACACAACCCCTCCTGACCTGTGCCCCTTCTCCCTCTTGCATACACGCTCACACTTTTCGACCGGTCCTTGCACCCCCCCACACCCGCATCCCCTTGCATGCATGCACTCCCTCGCATCTTAGGCCACGTGTGCTCCCTCGCATCGCTGACCACATGTGCTCTCTCGCAACTTAGGTTGCTTGTGCTCCCTCGCAACTTTGGCCACATGCACCCCCTGTCTCTCTTGCCATGTGTGCTCGCTCGCATTGTAGCTACCCACAACCTGTTTCTGTCCCCCACGTTTCCACCTTCCTCTCACATCTCAGCCCTTTCCCTTTTCTGTTCAATTGTGCTGTACTTGACATTGTTTTGTGCTCCATGGTGTTTGGAATTAGATTACATTGCCTGCATTCTTTACTCCGAGGATTCTGTTGGTTTTGTGCCTTGTTGATGGTACTGACTTTGTTCATTCTCTACGGTGGTGATATTGTGTTGTTCTCTATGGTTTTGACACTGTGTTCTCTACGGTTTTTGGCATTACATTGCATTGCCTGCATTCTTCACTTCCAGGTTCACTTTTGTGCTCTGTGCTTTGCTGTTGGTTTCTGTATTGCATCTGCACTATTAACCTCTAGGTTACCTCTTGTGCTAGGTTCTCTGCAGTAGGTACTGTATTGCATCTGATTTCCAGGTCCATTGTTCTTGTGCTTTGTTGTTCTCACCTCCCTTGTGTCCCCTTCTTGTGCCTGCCTTCTGTCTGCCCCCCAGCGCTATACTCCCTCCTCCCCAACTTGGGCTCCCTTCACCACCTCATTCCTTATTGCAACCTTTATGGTGCTCTCTGTCGCACCCATCTTCTCGAATTGCTTTTATATTGACTATCCTATCCCTCTCACTAAGTCTGGCCGGAGGAAGCTCAAAAGGGACATCCTGCTCTCCAACCCAGGCCTCCCTATTGCTGATACCTATACCAGTGCTTCCTCCAGACAGACCCTTATAGACAACCTCTTTGTTGTTGCCTCTCCAGGTCTATGGACCCCCATATGGTCTCTGTTCTCTCTCCTTTTTCCTCTTCTGCCATTAATGGTGGCACCCAGTGGGAGGCTCTCTTGGCCCCCTTTCACTCTTCAAAGACCATCACTAATGTCTACTTAAATGGCGCCATCTTGGTCCAGGGCCCTCACGCCAATCTTCTCCTTTTTGATAGACGCTTCCCGTGCCTTATAAACTTCCATTCCTCTCCTTCTATCCCCTCTTACCCCTCTCTGGCTCCTCTGTCGCCTCTTTCCTCAGCCACCTCTGCAGCTCCCCCTGCTGCTTCTCTGGCCACCCTATTGCCTCCTTCCTCTGCCACCCTTCTGGCACTCTCTTCTTCCTCTCCGACTACCCTGCCTTCTCTTCCTTACTCCTCTGGCATCTCCAACACTTCCGCAGGGCATACCTCTGGCCTTTACCCCTCCACAGAAGTCCTTCAAAAGTTGCAAACTGCTCCACATTGCTACTCTCAACTCTTGCTCAGCTGTCAAACATTCCTCTGACATCTGCCATCTCCTGGAAGAGCTTGATTTGAATGTACTCGGCCTCACCAAGGCTTGGTTCACGGGCCGGCTCTATCACAAGTTTTGACACTCTTCTTCCTGATGGCTACAAGATCCTTTCCAAACCCAGAATCAACGGGCATGGTGGGGGCGTAGCCTTGAATTTCCCAGAGTGGATCACTGCTCCGATCATTCCAATGCAGGACTACTCCTTTGAATGCCTGGTCTGCAGGCCCTCTATCTCTCCTGTCCTCTCTCTCACAGTGGCCACTATCTACAAGCAGCCTGTCCACCCTGCCCTCTTCCTCTCTGAGTGTGCTGACCTCTCCTCCTCCCTCCTTGCCTCTACCTCTCAACCTCTCCTCCTCAGAGACCTGAACATTCACCTGAATGCTACTAGCCCTTCTTCGGGACTGTTTGGCAACCTCTGTGACTCTCCCTCTTTCTATTCTTCCCTCTGGCCCAACTCACTCTGCAGGGCACACCCTGGATGTTTTGATCTCCTCAAACCTCCCCTTCTCTAACCCTCTCCCCATTCCTCTCTCTTGGACTGACCACTTTCTCCTTTCCTCCCACTTCTCTCTCTCTAACTCTCTGGTAAAGCCGACTCCAGCAATGCCACCTACCTTCTCTGTCATGCGAACCCATGAGGCGTGTTTCAGTTGAGGCTTTCACCACCACTTTCTCCCCTCCTCCTGCACCTTTGTCTGACTCACACCCTGACACAGCCCTCTATAACTTTCATCTCTCTATCTCTAACACTCTGGATGTCCTTTACCCTGTCATGAGGATCCGCTTGAAGCCCAAATCCAAGTGCAACTCTTGGTACACTCCGACCTCACCACCCTGAAACGCAATGGTAGGGCAGCTGAGATGAAGTGGAGGGCATCAGGTGCACCGCCTGACAGATTGGCATGCCGCCTGCTCCAAAGGTAAAACAGACTCTCTGTCCTCTCTAAGAAGAAAGCCTACATCCAAGCCCGCATCTCTGAGGCTTCTAACTACTCGGCCAAACTTTTCAAAATCTGCAAAGAGCTGGCCAATCCTGCTGCAGTGTCAACCTTTCCTGTTCCCTCAAAGAGCCTCTGCTTGACATTGGCCTCTCACTTCACTACTAAAACCAGGACATCCTGTCCACCCTTTCTTCTACCACTCTTGACCTGTCTGAGGCTGTCTCTCCTCCTCCTTTCTCCTGCTTTCCCTGGTTCACCCCTGATGATGTTTCTAGACAAGTTCGATCTATGAAAGTCTTGTCAAAGCAGGTTCTCCCATGCTCATCAAGAACCATCAAGGACCACATCGACACCCTTGATCCAGCCTTGGCTAATTTCTGCAATCACTCCTTTGCCACTGGAGCCTTCCCATCCCCCTGAAGCACTCCCTTGTGCACCCTCTTTTTAAGAAGCCCTGTGCCGATCCTTCCTCTCCGGTTAGGTACTGCCTGATGTCCATCACATCTTTCCTGGGCAAACTCCTGGAAAAGCTGCCCATCTCCCAGCTTATTCTGCACATTGAAACTGTTGGTTATCTCCACGGCCACAGATCTGGCTTCAGAGCTGCCAGAAGCACGGAAACCGCTCTCCCGAACACCCGTGAAGACCTGCTCTCTAATCTTGACTCTAATCTTCCTTCTGTCCTCATTCTCCTCGATCTATCCTCTACTTTTAATACGGCCAACCATGTCATCCTGCTCAATCACGTCTGTGATAGCCTGGGTATAACATAACAGACGTATTTGTAAAGCGCACGCTCACTCCCGAAGGAGAAATTTTGGCAGTAATAACAGTCGTTTATTGTTACCCAACATAATGGTACTTATTTTATCGACCTCAGAAGGATGAGGGCTGAGTGGACCTGCTGTGACCATGAGGTCAAACACAGGCCGCTGTAGTGGATGCATTAGTCCACTGAGCCACAGACCCTGTATCACTGATCAGGCCCTGGCTTGATTGGCCTCATTTCTCACTGATGAACCTCTCAGGTCCAACTTGGGTCTTTCCTCTCTGCTATCTCTCTTTACTTGTGGTGTTCACCAGGGGTCTAATCTTTCTCCCTGGCTTTTCAACCACTACTTGGCACCTCTTGCCCACCGCATAGCTGCTTTGTGCTCCAATTTTTGGTGTTATGCAGATGACACCCAGCTCTCTTTCAGACTCCCCATCAGCCACCTCTTCTCCTTCTCTCATACCAGACTGGCTGCAATTCAAGAATGGTGTGCCACCAACGATCTCTGCCATAATGCCAGTAAGCTCATTGGTACACCAGCTCTCTCCTTTCTGCTCTCTCTCTCTGGCCGCCCACTCCGGGCCCTTTTCCTGCTTCCTCCTGTGAGGTTTAGAACCTTGGTGTCATCTTTGACTCCACCTTCTCCTTTTCTCCTCACATCTCTGACATCTCTAAGAAGTCAAACTACCACTGAACCTCCTCAGAGGTATTCTTCCTTTTCTCCCTTTCCCCCAGAAGTTCACTGTCTCCAGTGCTCTGGTCCTCTCTAGGCTAGACTACTGCGACAGCCTCTTTCTAAATCTGCCTGCTCCTACTCTCCACCCTCTGCAACTCATCCAAAACAGGACTGCAAGACTTGTCCTTGGCCTCAAGCCCAGGGATCGTATCTCCCCAGGACTGACATTTCTGCACTGGCTCCCAGTGGCTGTGAGTATTATTTTCAAAACCCTTTGCATTGTCCACAAGGCCTCCTAGGGCCTCAATATCTTCAACTCTCGCTTCCTAAATATCTTCCTTCTGGAGCTCTTCGCTCATCCGCCTCCAACTCCATCAGGGTCAGTCACTTCTCCAAGCAACGAGTTGGTTATAGATCCCTTTCTTCGCCTGGAGCCTCCCTCTGGAACAGCCTCCCTGAAACTTGAGGCAAACCATCTCCGGTTCCAGAAGCACCTCAAAACCTTTCTTTTTGCTTCTGCTTTTTATCCTCCTCTCCCCTGCTGACCTCCTGGTTGAAACAGCAACTGCACTGGTTACCTGGCTACCTTCTGATCTCGGTCCCAGGTCCCTCCCACATCAGTTGCACACACCCGCACTGCCTGCCCAGTTACCCACGCACTCTGAGACTGTTTCTGTATCCCTACAGTCCCACTACCAGCACTTGTTGACACCCGTTGTCTGCACTTCTGTGCACTTGCCACCTGCTGGCCATTATTTTTACTTTTGTTTTTATTCTATTCCCATGTATTGCACTGTCCCGTCCCCTCCCCCCGCACTTTTCCCCTTCCCCCATCCCATGCACTTGCGCGATCTGAATGAAACCTGGCCTAGTAGGATCGTTGTCTGTCCTCCCTTTGTTCTCCCTCCCTTGACGTGTTGCGCCATGATACACTTGTGTATAGGCGTGTTATAAATGCCATATCATATAATGTCACATCAACTTCAATGTGTCCAGGGCTCTGGTCCTCTCCAGGCTACACTACTGTAACAGCCTCTTTCTCAATCTGCCTCTTTCGTCCCTCCACCCTCTCCAACTAATCCAGAATAGGACTGTGAGACATATTCTTGGCCTCAAGCCCAGGGGCCACATCTCTCCAGCCCTAAAATCTCTCTGGTGTCTACAAGGATCAAATTCAAGACCCTCTGCATCATCCACAGGCTTTCAGGGACCTGGGATTGTGGTACATCCAACTTTCTCTCCCTACGTGCCCCAGTCCTTCTATCTCTAACTTTTCTCCAAGCAGAGAGGAGGGGGTAAATGTCTTTCTCTGACAAGAGCCTCCCTCTGGAATGGACTCCCCAATGCTCTCAGACTTGAGCTGGATCTCCTTAAGTCCCGGGAGCTTCTCTCAAAACCTTCCTTTTCTCCTCCTTCCCTCTCCCCCTTCTTTGCTAATGCTCCTGTGCGGCTGCAATTGCCTTCCTGGCCCATTCTTAGTCAAACAGGGGTCAGGCCCTCCCTTGACCAGTCTGCATCAGCACCCACTTACTGGCACTTGCCCTTGGGCTCCTTTCCCTGACTAAACTACAGAGTCGGGTCTACCCCTCTTCCTCGCACTAATGACCCTCGTCCTGTTCCCCCTGCGCACTACTGGACTACTGAGTCTGCCCCCCTTCTTGCTGTTAGCTAGCGCACTTGCCCTCCTGACTCCCCTTGCCTCCCTCCACCGACTCTCTTCCTCTGACTGCTCCTCCCTGCAATTCCTGCTTGCTGCACTTGCATGATCCGAATGTCACAAGACCTACTTGGACCGTTGACTGTTGGTTATCCTCCTCTGTTCCCCCTCCCCCTTTGTCTTGTAGCGCCTGGAAACCTTCTGCTGTATAGGTGCCATTTAAATGTCCATTAAAAAATTAAATATGATAAAGCACAATGAAATATTAGAAAAAGATGGCCGGGGCCAATGAGCTACTCATTTAGGAGGTGTGAATATTTTTCTATTAATGATGATGTTATAGTAGATTACTTTTTCTACCAAGTATTGTAGATTTGCATATTATGCATTCTGTGGAGAATGGCCACTTACTGCAAGAGATAGCATTTATTTACAAGGGATAGTCAGGGTCTAAACACGCCTTATAAAAGTTTGAAGGGCAATCTGTTCCTAAGTGTAATAAATACAAAGGCTATGGAAATCTCGGCGCGTTGACAACAACAAAAAAAACCTTGATGTATAAATGCTTTACAAATGCACAATAAATAAAGAACATAAAAATAAAGAACAGCAAAAAAGAATGTGGTTATTTATATTAATTCACCAACTTTCTTGGCAGGTCAGCTATTCAATTCAAGAAAATATTATAAAAAGCTACTGAAGAGCAAAAACAATATTTACCTTGAGAAATAATGGGACATTTTAGCAGGTGCAGCAGTTACAAATAATTGTAAACTCTTTTCGAAACTAGTCGCTAAAAGCTGGGAAGGGAAAGGGAAGGCTTAATTACACGAGAGAATTGGATGTCTCACTTCGGAGAGAGGGTAATGATGATGGAATACGTTTTTCCCAGGAGGAGATAACGATCGCCATCTCCTCTCTTAAATCAGTATTAAAGCAGTGGGCGCTGATGGCCTAGTTTTGGACCCGTTTACCAGTTTGCCACAGTGGTGGGCTCCGGTTTTTTAAAAAGGTATTTGATGCTGTTGTAAAGTCGGATGTGCAAACAGAACATGACTACAGAATGTATTAGACATCAGTAAAAAAAGGTTCTGGTTGGGACGGAAGCCATTTTCACCTGCTATGCCCCTTTCTAATGACATGCCCTAACAGGTGAGGCTGGGCTACTGCAACAAACTACCTTTAAAAAATAATCTTTCAGCAGGGAAATCTCTTATAATCTTGCGTTAGCATGTCATGGAAAAGGGGATTCCCATCAGTCAGACTCTCCGTCAATTATCATTGTGTGTAATACTGACCTTACTGCTATGTCATTTATTGATGCTCATGATCAACCTTCCATTAATATGTGAAGAAGGGCCTTATTCACAGAAGCGTTATATGATGGCACAATCCCATAGGAAAACGTTCTGTGAATCAGGCACTAAGTGTTTAATCAAATATGTTTAAAAACTGTTGGTAAAGATGCTTGGTTTGGTGCAGTAGTGTTGATCAATGTTGACTTCTTATGTGATGTCTTTTGGTTTACATTTTGGCTGTGCAATGGAAACATGGTTCTTGCTTGTGACATTTCAATATGTAAAACACACAGTCTTTTCTGGAAACAGAATTCTCAATATATTAACCTGACTGACCATAGTTTTACTTCTTAAATAATGCTCTTATTTTGGTTCCAATATTGAAGCAAAGACGAGTGAAACACTTTTAAAATAGATAGAAAATGTAGGTCCATTATTTTTTTTAAAAAGAAGAACTGTTTTGAAGTCCATGCAATGGTTTCAGAAACTCATTGTGAATTTGTGTCAGTGAATGTCTGTGGGGGTGCGTTTGTGTGGCAATTTTGTATTGCTTGTCGAATTGTCTAGAAAAACATATTGGCACACTAGTGTACGGCACTTGGTGACACTTAGTCAAGGTATAGACAGAAATGTACAGTGGATCCCACAAAATGTGCTATGCCATTCACTGCTAGGGCCAATGTTTTATTAGTACTTACAGCTGCTAAACTAATTTCACCAAGTGTTTCAAGGAGTCAAAGATGGCAACTGGTTTGTATTGCAATAATTACGAAGATCTGTTGATTCAGTTTCCTTAAGAAAAATAAACCACCAATATACATATATCTTAGAGTGTTCCTTATGTAAATGTATGGATTTTTCTCATGTGTATCAAATATGAAAATCACCTACACATTGGCAGAGAAAATGCTCTAATTTATCTGAAAACCCTGGTGGTTTTCATATGACTAAATGTGCCTACCATTCACAGTACTTGCCAACAACATTTGAACTATCAGCTTACACATGACACACACTTTGTCCCAAAAGACCTGTTGTCTCAGTGAGGGATCTGATTGAATGATGTATTCCTCACATCCTTTGTCATGGTTAATATGATTTGCCCCTTTTGCATGCTAAATAAAAGTTTGAAATCTTTGCTCCTCTGCGTCACAGAAACAGCTCACATTTATGAATACAATGTTGCCATGCATCAAATCATCTTTATTAGGAAGGTCAGGATGGTTTCAGATGCTGAGGTCACTACACAGGAGTCTTTACAATGGGATGCTGTTGGAGAGGTTCATAATCCGGGATAAAACACCCCTACTGCAAAGTGGTTCCATACTCTTAGTAAATAAGGTTGTAGTTGGGGAAATTGACCAATAGCCCCCAACATGTGGGGGCCAAACACAAGGTTTAACCAATACGAATGATCACACATCACAATACGTCTGCAGTGGCGGTTGAAGGGGCTATTTAAACCAACCCCCAATGCGAAATATGTGGTCAGGGGGGAATTAAGACAAGGAGAGTTGATGCGAACAACCAGATCTACAGAATGAGAGAGAGAATCAGCAGACCTGTTTTGGGGATGCAAAGGTTATTTTTGCAAGCCCAGCCCATATTGGTAAAAGGCTTGGGGTATCCAGTTTTTAGAAGCTGGGCCACAGACTCTAAGAGTAGTGGATTTGATTACTGGTTTCCCTTAGATTTTCCATGCTAAGATCCAGACAGGCAGATCCAGACCAGCTGAGGGTGGCCCACGAGTTTAAGCTATGTCCCGTCCTATGTGTTACTAAAAGCTTTTCAAAAGTAAGAAAAATTGACAATTCCATGTGTCTTTAAAATGTTACAGCTTTATAGAATCTACATATAGTTCAGGGAGTTTTACCTCAGCAGGTAAAGAAAAAATTGTTTCCATTGAGGATAGATAGCAAAGGCAAAGGTTTATTTGGATCTGTAATCTCTGTAAATTTTGCAATCACAGATTGACAGTGAAAATGCGAGAAACACATTTGCTGCAGAATAAACTCAGTTGAAAGTAGCCCTCGATGATAATCTCTATGCATATTCCCTAGAGAACTGGGGTTTGCACAAAGGAAATGGGATCATAGACATCTGTGGCTGCAGACATCGCCCATTCAGTGGCTGCTAAGAATTTGCTTTCATTTCAAACCTAAATCACAGTATCATAGGGCTAGTGGTATTCTGACCAGAAGTCATTACTCAAGTTAAATAGTTGTGATTAGCATATACTATTTAAAATTGCCTAAGCAATGGTTTTGTGACTTATCCAGAATAATGTACCAGGTACAATGCAAAATATCTTGTAAATGCTTTTTGCAATTGTTTCCGGGCAGTGAACACATTGTGTCAACGTGATATTCAGAACAGTGTGGCTATTTGGAATAGGCAACATGATGTCTATTCTATATGGTTTCCCTATAAAAGAGACAGGCTGGATTGTGTCTTTCTTGTGTTGCTAAAATAAAAACGTGAACTAACCAACTTACCCTACATGGCAATGTGGACACCACCTGCGTTCAAAGCATGTTTTGTATTTAAAAGATTTATTACAAACGTTTGCGTTTGTCTCAGAATGTGTGGTGAGATTGCTGTATTGTAGAGCCAATTAACAAAACTTTTCTTGGCCGTACACGAGTCTGAATGAAATAGTTGTGTGAGTTGCCCTGAACCGTGATTGCCCATTAAATATCTCCACATCACACAAGATGAAAGTTAAGAATTGGGTCATCCACCAAGCTCGGCAAGCTCGCATCAGGAAATGTTTCACTGTGATATGAGTTAAGAATTTACAGTTGCCCTGGGCTGATGAGTTTCATTGTGAGTGGTTTCTGCTGTTTATATGTGAAATGTTTCTACAGTAATTATAATAATTGTTTTTTTATAACAGGCTTAATACACATAGGTTTCTAAGCGCGGATCCAGGGATAGAACCTGTGTTGCTCGTCTTGCTTCTAAGACAAGTGTATTGCCCCTGAGCTATCCTCCCGAGACGCAGACTGTACTTGCCCACATGATAGTTCCCGTTCCAGGTTGTAGGCACTCAAGCAATTCTGGTGATTGTTTTTGCTTTCTGGGACACGGAGTACTGGTTTTATAATAGGAAGAAGCTACCTGCATCAGACTTTCAAGGGATTCCCCACCAAAAGCAAACCTGAGAGGTGGGTATGTGGCAGGAGGTGGGCGTGTGGATTTTACATGTGTGGTTGTGGTTTGTATGTGGAGGCATGTGTGGGTACAGTGCAGTAAAGGTATGTTTCTGTTATTTTTTCAGTCTTTCACCTATGATCCCTGGAGTTAACAAGGAAAAATGGGTGCTTCACACAAAACAGTTGATAGAGACATGGAAATCCTTGACAACATGCTGTTCATGGGTGACAGATCTGTCAAGTTTAAGTTCTTCAAATTTCAGATGAGAGGCTACATGTCAAATAAACCACAGACAAAGCAACCAATGACACTCTGTGGGTTCTCCAAGGATGGCATAGGTCCCGTTGTCATGTATGAGCGAATAACGGATGCAGCTTTTTCAAGGAGTACATTAACGGTTGGTTGATGGACCCACATGTGCAAGAGAATTATCCCAAGGGCACTACACAATTAAGGCTAATACAGGACACCAACATTAAAACATTTTATTCTACGGGTACATTGAGAAAAAGGGTATTTATGGGATCAGACTATGAGTACCTGGACTTATTTGTATTTGTATTTTGTTTATTTGTAAAGCGCACCTTGCCCTGGGGCATCTGGGCGCATGATTTGAAGCAATTGGTTGCACAAGGTTACATGGTCACAGACATTCAAAAAGCGACTTTCCATCTGAAGAGAGTACACATAGTGGTGCAGACAACAAAAACATACAAAAGAAGTTCAAAGTGCAATAGCAATGTAAAAAAGAAGGTAGTTACAAAGAAGGTCCTGCTAATTAGGTATACTACAGCAGGAGTCCAACACTAAGTGTATCAGGATACAGTTAGAGAGGTCAGGATGGGTTGTGCATATTACAGCTTCCCATGGGAGGCCCGAGTGGTTACGGGCGAGGAGGAGGATGCATCAAGTTCATGAAGCCAAAGTTTGGCTTCGATTTTAAAGGCATGAACGGAAGGTTCAGTTCTGAGAGTGTTACATAGGGAGTTCCATAGTTTAGTCACGAGGACTGGGAAACTATATCCTCTGGCTGTTTGAAGCTTGTAGTGAGGTATGGACAGAGTGTGAACATGGGCACCCCTCAGGGGTCTCGTAGCAGTGTGTCGCAAGAAGCGGGTGGAAAGGTAATCAGGGGCCAAGTTGTTCTGGGCCTTGTGTGTTAGAACAAGAGTTTTGAGAGATATGCGAAGTGCGGCAGGTGGCCAGTGAAGGTTACGTCTTGTGTCAGAGATGTGTGATCTCCTGGGTATGTTGAGTGCAGCCCTTATGGCATTGTTCTGAGTGACCTGTAGCTTGTCCAAGTTTCTTTGGCTAGTCCCTAGGTAGAGGGCATTACAGTAATCAATTGTGGGTAAAATGAGAGTTCTGGCAAGGATAGTGCAATTGTCCGATGTCAGGAAGGGTCTGCAGGTGGTGATGAGTTTGCAGGTGTAGGATGATGCTGAGACAACCGCATTAGTTTGTCTGTTGAGGGACAAAGTGGAGTCTAAGTAAATGGCAAGTGTTTTAGTGACATTGGATACTTTGATAATGTTCACGTCAATGGTAAAAGATTTGCATTCAGGGTCCAGGTTGGTGGGGGAGCCTAGGATGAGCAACTCTGTTTTTTCATCATTGAGGCAGAGCCCATGATGTGCCATCCAGGCCTGGATGACTGTAGACTGCATTGAGTGCTTTGGAATCAGTTGCATATTCGCCTGTGAAGGGGATGAGTATCTGGGTGCTGTCCGCATAGTTAGTGTAGGAGACACTGAGATAGTCAAGCATATCAAAGAGCGGTTTTGTAAACACACTGTACAATGTCGGCGACACACAGTATCCCTGTGGGACTCCACAGGGGACGTGTGCTGGTTCAGCTGATGACGAGGGTGAAAAGACCCTCATGGTTCTGTTAGCCAGGAAGGAACTAATCCAAGATGTGGCTGAATCCGAGAAGTGGGCAGCTATCTTAAGGTGGTGTCAGAGGATTTGGTGATCGACCAAATCAAAAGCTGCTGAGAGATCAAGGAGAAGCAGCAGTGCCTGCTTACCCTTATCTTTCAGATCCTCAATTTGTGTTTTTAAGTCTATCAAGGCTGTCTCCGCCCATGTCTGGGTCAGAAGCTTGATTGTCTGAGACCTAGTAGGTTATTTTTTTTGAGGTAATCCTGAATTTGAAGATAGGCCACCCGGTCCAGGATTTTAAGTAGGTAACGCACCGTAGTGATGGGCCTGTAGTTGGATGGGTTACTCGGGTCTAGAGAGGGTTTTTTGATAGGTGGGATAACCAACGCATCCTTGAGGTTATTAGGTACAGTACCAGATTTAAAGAAAGCATTTATGCAGGTGGTGATGAAAGGCGCAAGATCATGTGCAGCCTCCTTTATGACGGGCGCGGGGCAGGAGTCCCCTTGGCAATTGGAAGGCTTGAGCTTCCTAATAATTGTTTCAACTTCCTCAGTGGAGAGAGGTGCGAAGCTGAAAGGCTTGAAGGAATGTTTAGGCGTGGGGATTTTGTACGACGGAGGGTTACCTGTCACATCCGATAGGTGGCTTATTTTGGTGTTGATTTTGGCTTGAAGTAGGGCTATTTTGTCTAAAAGAGCCTTTTGGATGTTGGTACACCAGGCAGTGTCAGGGGTGCATGTGTCAGAAATGGCATGGGTGTGGGCGGTCACAACAATGATTTTCTGTGTAATTCAGCATGAGCGTGCATGCTCCTAGCAGTTAAGGGGTTAAGATAATGTTGGGGCAATCACTTTCCTTTGCATGTGGACAATTCATTGAATGAACATTGTAACTGGGGTTTGTCCTGTAGAATATGCATAGGGGCATTTCTACCTTTTCACTTTTACTAAGCTGAAAATGTGTTAGGCAAACCAAACATGGTTAACTTTCAGAGGGGACATGTTAGGCAAACCAAGCATGGTTCACTTTCAGAGGACAACAGACAATTTCAAAAGGCAATGCAGCAAAACAGGTAGATGAAAGCATCAGAAATGCATCTGTGTTTTTTCTGCCAAGTGAAATATCAAAGGCAAGAATGGAAACACCCCAGTGAATTATGATTTGAGAAGTTACCAAAATTGATAAACAAAACATACTTCCATATATATATAGAAGTTACATTAGGGGAGAAAATGAGACCAGTCATGCAGAAGGTTGCTCCAAGGTGATGTGGCTGCACACAGATGTAGGCCCTTGTAGATTCCCTACATTAAATTGTGCAACCCAGTCTGACACTCACGAGGTTAGGCTGTCCCTGCAATAGGGCCCAGGAAAAAGACAATAATGCACCAAAGAAAAACAGAATAATCTGAGGGGGTGACTCAATGAGCAGTTCCCGCTACCTCTAAGACTTGGCTCCCTGGGCAGATGCCCAATTCACCCTTGCCTAAAGCCAAGGTTCGATTGGCCCATCGGCCTTTCGGCCCGTGGCCTGGCCGATATCGGCCCTGGATAGTGGGGGCTGGTTTCTGGCCATGCCTGGGCCGGTTTGGAGAAGAAAAAATTATGGTTTTCATAATTCATCAAAGCAAGGTAGCATATGTTACCTTGCTTTGATGATTTATTTGCATGCATGATGTGTGTGCATCATAAATTATGATGCATGCATCATTCACAAGCTGCTTCAGCATGCAGAGTTGAGGAGCCGGGGCCGCTGCCGTGCCGGCCACTGTCACCGTGCTGCCACTCCAGAGGGCATGGTGCACCCTGGAGTGGCTGTGCTGTTGTATTAGTGATAAATATGTATTAGTGATAAACAACCAATTTTAGAGTAGAATAAGCATCCATTTCAGACTATGTTTTTTGCCTTTCGCAACCTGCAGTAATAGCATGTTTTTTACCCTGTCGTTGTTTCGGTTACGTCATCACAAGACATTCCATCTCAGTGTCCTCGGTCACTTGACAAAATCCTTGTGCCTAAAAGCTTCTATACAGTGTAGAATTATTTGACCATAGCACATCAAGTGGCCATTGACTTCATTGTGCCACAATGAATGCTTTGTTGTAATGTTATGTTATGTTATTTGGCATTTATATAGTGCTCTATATATCATTGGTATGATCTCAATGTGCTGGTAGGTTGAACCCCCTCGGGGACTGCAGTCCACATAAGTAGAGAGAGAAGGTGTTGTAGGGTGTGTGGGTGCACCAGTTATGTGTCCAGCTGATGTAATTGCCAGATGGTAGCTGGTGTGGTGGTGAGGAGATCCGTGTGCACTCTGGTGGGTGGACAACCAGGCTGGGTTCTGGCTGTGCTAGGCCTTTAGGACGCTTATGTGAGCAGCTATGCCGGAATGTCATGGGATAGCTGTGTTTTATTAGAGTGATGAGGTGTTCATGGGGTAATGTTCATATGTGAACAGTTAGGCTGAATTGAACAGGGGTATAGCTGCAATCTAATTGTGTGATGGTGTAGAGTAGAGAGTAAGCATAATGATATGGGATGGGAGTGTTTGCATGGGTTTATGAACCAATCCAGCAGGAGCAACATCTAGGTTGAGGTTACTGATATTTGTTCCAAGTGTGGCACTTGCCGACATTTACCATCCCGTCTAGATGTGATCTAGGCCAATGTTCACAATTCTAACAAGGTTTGGCATTAACAACATTCACAATTCTGTTTATGTCTGGCACAGGCTAATGTTCACAATTCTTGCTAAATGTGGCATTGCTAACATTCACAATTCCATCTGGGTCTGGTGCAGGCCAATGTTCACAATTCCAATCACGTGCAGCATTGCCAACAATCACAATCCTGTCTGGTCCGGCGCAGGCCAACGTTCACAACTCTAGCTACGTGCGGCACTGCTAGCAATCACAATCCTGTCTGGTATTGGTGCACGTCAATGTTCAAAATTCTAACTTAGTTTGGCATTGATAACAATCGCAATCCTGTCTGGGTCTGGCGCAGGCTAATGTACACAAATTCTAATTAGGTGCAGCATTGCTAACAATCACAATCCTGTCTGGGTCTGGCACAGGCTAATATTCACAATTCTAACTAACTGCAGCATTGCTAACAATCACAATCCTGTCTGGGTCTGGAGCAGGTTAATGTTCACAAATTTTGATTAGGTGCAGCATTGCTAACAATCACAATCCTGTCTGGGTCTGGCGCAGGCTAATATTCACAATTCTAACTAACTGCAGCATTGCTAACAATCACAATCCTGTCTGGGTCTGGAGCAGGTTAATGTTCACAATTATAACTAAGTGTGGCATTGCTAACAATCACAATCCTGTCTGGGTCTGGCGCAGGTTAATGTTCACAATTCTAACTAAGTGCGGCATTGCTAAAATTCACAATCCTGTCTGGGTCTATCTTTCCTATCTCCCTGTTATGCTCTTCAGGATGTGTGTTTGCATATATGAGTTAATGAGTGTTCAGAGTATGGGATGTCCTTTGAGTGTGCTGCTTTCCCTATTTTGCCAACCTTTGAAGCCTGAAAGTAGATGCATGCAGGCTTGACATGCGGCCAACTTTGCACCAGACCTGCAGATGAACTT
This sequence comes from Ambystoma mexicanum, assembly GCF_040938575.1. NCBI lineage: Eukaryota > Metazoa > Chordata > Amphibia > Caudata > Ambystomatidae > Ambystoma > Ambystoma mexicanum. The sequence goes on from NC_090935.1 coordinate 330,535,774, forward strand.
GATTGGTCTGCTGTTAAATCTCAGTTACCAGTTTAATGGTATCCACTACAGAATAATTGCTCATTTTACTGTAGCCAATATGATAGCTCAGTGAGTTGAGCGCTCGCTGCTGCGATGCATGTTTGATCTGCAGGTTCGAATGCCAGCAAAGCCATTTCAGCCTTTCATCGTTCTTAGGTTGATAAATGATTACCAACACAGGTTGGGTGATATTAAATGCATATTTGTTCTTTAAAAAAAGAGCTTAGGCTTAGTGCTACACAATAACATTATCATTTGGCCTTGGACATCTGCTTGGATTCACAGTAATTTGACAATATGGATCTATACACACAGATATTAATGATACATATGGTGATCCATTCGTATATGAAATGTATATCACATTAGTGAAATTATAACCATATTTTTCGTAGTGTACTTAGGAACAATGCTATTTGATGTCACTTCAAATTTTGTCAAGGGGTGAAAGGTTGTGTTTCATCGCTTCCCGGGATATCACTTTGGGGTGGCGTCAAATTACATCACTTCCGGTGATGTCATCAGAGGTCAAGGGTCGTGAGACGAGGACACTTTTTTGAGGTGAGGGGTGGGCCACTTTTTTTGGTTGACCGGGCCTATTTCGTGTCCCAGTCCGACCCTGATTAAAGCCGGCCCTCGGAAGTAGGCACAGAACCCAAAGCTTACTTGCCCAAAACTGCATCATGACTGAATCTTCCTTGATCTTTGCAGTCCACACATACAGAACATTGATGGCTTCCTTGAAGGAACACGGCAGCCTTCTAATGAACACTAGAAAGAGTGCACTGTCCATAGGAATCCTTAGCTCCCTGCCCGAGGGTGGAGACGCAATCAGATTCCCTGCACAGAGGAACAGGGAACTGCTCGGAGCACATTCTCTGTCGAAGGTGGAGACGTGATCAGATTCCCTGCACAGAGCAGGGAACAGCACAGAGCGCGATCAGATCCCCTGCACAGAGTAGGGAACAACACAGAGCAGAACTGAATGGAGCACATTCTCCGTCAAAGGTGGAGAAGTGATCAGATCCCCTGCACAGAGTAGGGAACAACACAGAGCAGAATTGAATGGAGCACATTATCCGTCAAAGGTGGAGAAGTGATCAGATCTCCTGCACAGAGTAGGGAACAACACAGAGCAGAACTGAATGGAGCACATTCTCCGTCAAAGGTGGAGAAGTGATCAGATCCCCTGCACAGAGTAGGGAACAGCACTGAGCAGAACTGCATGGAGCACATTCTCTGTCAAAGGTGGAGACGCAATTAGATTCCCTGCACAGAGGAACAGGGAACTGCTCAGAGCACATTCTCTGTCGAAGGTAGAGACGTTATCAGATTCCCTGCACAGAGCAGGGAACAGCACAGAGCGCGATCAGATCCCCTGCACAGAGGAACGGGAAACTGCTCAGAGCACATTCTCCGTCGAAGGTGGAGACGTGATCAGATTCCCTGCACAGAGCAGGGAAAAGCACAGAGCGCGATCAGATCCCCTGCACAGAGTAGGGAACAGCACAGAGCACAACTGCATGGAGCACATTCTCAGTCAAAAGTGGAGACGTGACCAGATCCCCTGCACAGAGCAGGGAACAGCACAGAGAAGGGAAATGAATGGAGTACATTCTCTGTCCGTCGTACTTTCTAGTCTTACTTGGAATGCAAACTAAAGAGGTACACGTGCATGAAAACCTGTGTAAAGTCGGTTTCCATGGGATTTCACGCATCCTAGCATTTATGCAACGCCCCAACCCAAGGGTATCAGAGTTTTCACAGAGGAAAACAAGGCTACATCAAGTAGAAGCCAAGTGTAAAGTGTCTTTAGTCATATTTGTTGAATAACCAGGTTTTCAGAAGTCTTTTGAAAGCAGGGTAGGAACGTTAGTTTCTGATAGTTGGATGCAGGGAGTTCCGGAGGGAAGGGGCTGTGAGTGACACAGAAGCTTACGCCTCCTGCGCTTGACTTTCTGAAACGTGGGGTGACAAGGGAGATGCTTTCGGAGGATCGTAATGAGCGTGTGTATTTTACTGAGCACGCTTCTTAGTTCTATGTTGTTTTACCGATACTCGTTTTTTCAATGGATTTTTTACCAAATGAAATTCATAGGAAAACAAAATATTGCTTTTTTTGTTTATTTGGGGGTTCCCACCGAAAAAAAAAGAAACATTTCCCGATGTTATTTTCCCCAACTGACCCCTCCCCATACCATTTTTTTATTGTTATAGCTGAAAAATATCAACTTTACAACATTTAGAACACTTGAAACGTGTTCATCATTTCAAAGCATAAAAAGCATCACAGTATAAGATTACACACCTGTGCAAATACAGAACTAAAATAAAGTAAAATAAAACAAAACAGGACAATTTGCAATATAGAGAGCAACATTAAGTTTGTGTGTAGGGCATTCAAAACTTGAGGCCAGTTTTAAGGAGCTATACCCATTACCATAGTATTCTCTCGCAAATTAAGTTCAGACAGAAGCGCTAAGGTTCGAATTCTCACTTTGACAGAGAAGCCAGAATAGATCATCTGCCACAAAGCGGTGGAAGTTTTAACTTCATATTGATCGACAATTGCTTTATAATGACCCATACCGTTTTAACCCCTTACCCAACCCACCCCCATATGTTTTCAATTATTTTTTTTGAACGAGTGTGTTCTGTAAAAATTCCATCGAAAAAACGACTTTCCGCAAAAGGACGTTGTACCCTCTTCATGTGGGTTTGTTTTGGAATCTGGAATGTGGCCTCAGTAATGATGCAAAGAAAGCCCATGCCTCCCATCATGCCCTAGTCCTACTGAGGTTTGTAACCCTCATTGCCCACCTCTCCACCTCTGCTCTGCAGTGGCATGTTCCGCCTTTGGCACAGTAAAAAACATTAATTCCATTTCAAAATAGACTCAATTGATGAGATTTTATTTATCAGAGTCGCTGATTGCATAAAATACCTTGAGGGTGTGCTGTGATGTAGCCCTCTCAGCCAGAACGCCGTTTAACTTGTTGCGCTCATTAGCTGTGCAGCCGGAAATCATGCCACATGGGCCTGAGTGCGTGTTCACTCATTCTAATAGTGTTGGCCTGCTGTCGCGAGTTAGGAGAAACCCTTGGGCACGCAGGGAATTCTGGGAGACACTTTCCTGCACACTGGTCAGGGGATCAGAAAAAGGTGTATATATCCTGCCTGGGGAGGAGAGATGCCGCTTCAAGGATCTGCAAAAAGAGGCCCCCTGTGTAGCCCCTCTGGCAGGGACATCATGGGGGCTGTGGGGTGGCGGTAGGGGCATACTGTCCCAGGCCTCGCACTTGGGTGGGGCCTCACGGCATCCTCCACAGCTGACCTTCATGCCACACCTATGGAGGGCCAGGGAATGATGTCTCATGGAGCGCTGGCAATGCTGAGCGAGCTTAGCTGTTTAAAGAGGCTATTGGGTAGTAGCCCATCTTTTAGGTTGGTAACTAGGGCGGGGGCAAGTCAAAGTCTCCAAGATCTTGTCTACTGTGACTGAAGGGACACGCACACGTGCGCGCGGGAATTAGACCCGCAGGATGGTGTAGATTTTACAAACCGATTACGGAACATCATTTTCAGAAGGAGCAGTGACTCCTATCAAGCTAAAGAACCAGAAGAAAATGTACCTGCTGCTGGCCTCCCACACCACGCTCAGAATGAGTGTTACCGACCTTCCAAACCACTAACAGGGTGAGATGCACTCTTGCCAACCTGCCAAACCACACTCTGTGTTTGAGACGCATTTCTCCCCTTATAAAGCACACTTGAAATGGGTAAACTGTGAACTTTCCTTCTTCAAATGCACTATAACACGGAAGAGTGATATGTTCTGCATGAAGCCACAATAACACTGTAGAGAGATATTTAAAACATGAAACCACTGTAAAAAACAAGCATTAATAAAGCCAACAGATTTGGCTTTTGTGTAGCCATGAGATAGGCATTTGACATGCACTGCCTGAATGGTGATACTTGGCCATGATATGTCAACGGCTGCAAAATGGTGTGAACACCTGGGCATATGATCTAACACCTATGCACAAGCCAACACTGGTGGATTTGAGAATGCTTGTTTTTCATAGGACTTCAGTGCAAGGAACAGATACATCGACACTCACACTGCTTATAAATCAAGTGGATGAAGGCACACTTGGTTAGACATGTTCTATTACACCAGTAGCACAATTACAGCTGCAATTATTATTTTTATTTCCATTATTCTTATTAGGGTATTTATTGAGCACATACTGTGCTTCAGGAAGCAACCGACCGTTTTACAAGTCTTAGGAGAAAGTATAAAGTGAGGAAAGAGATACAAGGGAGCATGGAGCGAAGAATGGGGGAGGGGGAGGGTAGGCAGTATGGCAGCAAGGGATATACACGCAAACACGGGTGGAAACAGGAGGGAGCAGATCACCCAGTATCAGAAAATAAGGGGTATTGAGCCATTAACTCTCGGAAGACTGCTTAGAAATAGCACTGAAAGGCCCTCTACTGCACAAAGTTTGATGTTTCTGTTTGATAGAGGTTGCTCAAAGAGTTCTCGTGAGGTTATGTTTCGGTTGGGAAGATGCAGGTAGTGTGTTTGTATGGTGATAGGAATAATCATGGGGTACTCAATGGGCGGGGGGGGGGGTAAATAACCAAACACCTACAAGTTGTTTGCCTCTTCGAATACCCTATGAGTAATCTAGTGTAAAAAGTTTTGGCTTATAGGTGATGCTTAGGCACCACCTAATAGCCAAAACTAATAAGGGGTAATTCCTACCACACTGAAACAGAGAGAAGAATCCACATATTGCATGAAGAACACTGATACTGAAGTTAGACTTCCACCTTTGCAGAACATTTGAAAATGGAAAAGGTGCCCACTTCAAACCTCCCAAGCATCTTGCCGTGTGATCCACTCTGAGAACAATCAATCATGACTGGCCTAAGAATTCATATATTGACAGCCCAACAACTCCAAAGAACATATAGGGCTGTTGCATCATCTGTCATCATCTGTCAGTTGTTACCTAGAGCCTGGTGTGAGACTGTCAGAGTCTATCCCAACGCTGTTGAAGTCTGTATCTACAAACCGGCAGTAGTGTCAGTAATGGCTGCAGCCTCCCTGTGATGGATTGACTTCGGCCAAGAGGTCAAAGTGCCCACTCAGCCCTCACACTTCTACAAACCAAGAGCCAACACAATAATAAGGGCAAAACAGGCACAGTTAAGAATATACCCCATTCACCTTTTGTGGTAACGTGGGCCGAGGGAAGGCTATACGCTGAAGAGGCATGTAAACGTGGTTCAGTAGCAACCCAAGCAACCAAGTACAACAGTTCAAAATAAAGGAATGTTCAATGGAGGCTTCACAGGGTTCCTACTCAGACCTTCTAGCGGTCTTTTGGGGAAGTGTCTCATTTCAGAACCTAGTGGCCATGGTTCAAATCCATGCCTGACAAGAACTGCACCCCAGCATTCTAAAATAAATGTATTGTGCATAGAGATTTCCCAGGATTGTGGAGCTGGTTCTGAGATCCAGCGAGATATTTTTGGGCAGATCCCAGATCTGGGATGGTCCATCCTAATGACAACACTAAGTACAGAGAGAAAGAAATGACATATGAGGAAGGATACACAGCTGGAAGGTCTTGTTTAGTTACTTGCCTACCGAATGACTTCCCATAGCCAATTCCCACCCAGTTCCTGCGTGTCCCCAATCAAAACACCTGATTGATTGAGAAATGTATTTCACGCATGCAACAAACCTAATCGTATCTCGGCACAGTTGAAGTAACATCATCATGTGGAAATACCATCACCAATCATATGTCGACAGTAGCCTACAGTTCTTGACAAGTCAATTTAAAAAGATGAGCTTATAGCTTTTTTCAAAATATTGACAAAGATTCTGCTTTCCTTAGTTCCAGTTGGAGGCCGTTTCACAGTCTAGGCCCAAACACTGAAAACTTGCAATCTCCCGTGAAAACTCATCTTATCATGGTAATAGTGAGCAGGTGCTTGTCCTCGGATATTAAAGACGGAGTTGGTTGATATTGCATTAACGGTTACATGTGATTGTATAGAGGAAAAAAAACAAAGAATGCAGTTTTAAAGAACCCATTTTACTTTCATTGTTTTTTGGCGGGTCCCCCCCCCCCCATAGGCCCTCCTTTTTTCATACCTTTACCCCACGCCCAAAACTTCTATTACTATTCCCCACTACATTTGAACACTTTTTAAAAATGTGGAATTTATTTTCTCTGTTGTTTTCGGCTCTTTTAAACTTAATTCTTGTTTTTTATAAAATCATTGCATACCGCAACTTGTCCCTCAAGTATCTCTATGCCAAGCTGTTCTATTAAAAAGCCAATTTTTAACTTGACTGAAACCTGCCCGTCTCAGCCCATATCCGTTTGCCAAATGCACCCCAGCTTTTTCACTTTGGACACATACTTCAGTTCTGAACCCAGAAATGAGGGAGGAGGGGGGCTGCTCTTTGTGTCCAACAGATGTTTCGATCTGAAAATGATCACCTCGGTCTTGCTTGGGTAAAATTGTAGACCATTAGATGCCAGCCATGCCCCAATTTCTTCCAAACACCTACCCACCATAATGGAGTCTTCTACATCGGCAAGCCTGATATACAGCTGAGTATCATCAGCATAAGATTGAAAACTGATGTTATGTCTTCTCAGAATGTCCATTAGTGGGCAGAGATGCAGGTTAACAGAAGTGGTGATAATGCAGAGCCCTGAGGAACCGCACAATTTTTGTGTGAGAGTTTCCGGCAAGAAGCCCCCCAACTGCACCCGTTGCCTTCGCCCAGTCAAAAAGGAGACAAACCATTCAAGAGCACTCCCTGAAGCATTTCCTGTGATTTTTAGGATTCCAGTAGCACATTATGGTCCAAGGTATTGAATGCCGCAGATAGGTCAAGCATTACGAGTAGGGATAGTTTGCCTTCATTTCCCACTGGCAACAACTCGTCCCAACCGCGATCAGTGCTGTTTCGGTACCAAATTTAGGCCAAAACCTTGATTGAAGGGTTTCTAAAAGGCCCACCCTTTCAATATATTCTTCAAACTGTATTCTATCCGCGTTTTCTAGAATGTTGCAAGGCCAAGGAAGACCTGCAATAGGGCGGCAGTTCTGAAGGTTATCTGGGTCCAGGTTTGGCTTCTTCAGGAAAGGAGATTCCCGACAGTTTCAGTTCCGCTGGAACGGTCCCCTGATTAAATGATGCGTTGTCACAAAGGGGGGTTAGGTCTGAAGCGAGGCGCTTTGCTGCACATGTGGGAAGAGGGACGACACTGTAGTTTGTAGGTTTGAGAGCTGTTACTAGAGTAAACATATGCTCTTCTGACACTGTCTTGAAAAAGAACAGTGGAATATTAGAGTTGCCTCCTCCTTTCTGCAAAGTCCTTGGGTACGGAAAGTTGGAGGAAACCATTCCCTTTGATTCTCTTTGACGTTTAATGCTTTCCTGGATCGTTTTGATCTCATCCCTGAAGTAAACATTAAAAGCATTAGCCTGATCAACTGAAGGTTGCTGCCCAGGGAGTGCTGTTAGCTATCACTCTGAAGTTCTCGAATGTAATAAGTAGCTGCTGCAAACTTTCCTGCTAAGAAGTCGGACTTTGCCCTGAAAATAGCTATGTTAAACTTTGTTAGGGCTGCCTTTGCCTTGTCAGCATGTTCAGGCAATCTTGAGGAATGCCATCTTCTCGCAAGTCCTCTATATGTCCTCCTCATTGGAACTCTTTGAGCTAGCATTAATCAAGCCTTACCAATCAAACGGTCTGCAAGTGGTTTCTCAAACGAGTCTTCTGAGAGTTAATGACTTGGAGTTTTAAACACGCTACTGGTGTAATAAACATCTCTTGACCAGGTATGCCTTCAGCCACTTGATTTAAAAGCACCACGCCTCTTTCACTAGAGGTCCTGTTAAAAACAAGCATTGGCAAAGCCAACAGTTTTGGCTTGTGCATATTAGGCATTTGCCAGGCACTGCTATTAGATGCTCAGGTACTCAAACCATTTTGCACCCGCTGCCATCAGCGGCCAGTTAATACCAATACAGCAGTGCCTTTCCCATGCCTACAAGAAAGCCCAAACTGTTTGCATTGCCAATGCTTGTGTGAGGAATCAACTTCCGGGGCACCAGTGGTAGAGGGATGAATGTTGGTTTGTAAACCATCAATCAGCCCCAAACCTCTAGTACACCAGAAGGAGATCTGAACAGAACAAGTACATTATAAACCTCCTTGTCCAATGTTGGTAACGTGGATGGCAGCAGGCTTATCTCTGCATGGTCGTGGATTGTTGGAGGATTGGTGTTGTTTGCGCTTAATGGAAAAGGATGCGGTCGAAAGACTGTAGCGACCTTGACTGTTACAGTCAAACAACCAATGCATTAGGAATACACTCCCCCCACCTACCTATTTGCAGAACACCTCCATGGGTGCTGCCGCCGACTCCCCTGAATCCCTGCGGATTGGGGTTGTTTGCCCGTAACGGAAAGGTGTGCAGCCGATAAGACCGTAGCTAACGTGACCGTTACGGTCAAACAATCCATACATTAGGAATGCACTCGCCCCCCACTTACCTATTTGCGGCACACCTCCTTGGGTGCTGCTGCTGACTCCTCTGACTCCCTGCGACACTGGTTCTCTGCACTTACGTGCTTGGGAACCAGAACTCCAGGGTCCTTTCCATTTTTTTATCTTTATTATTGGAACACGGGGTACACCCCTGAAACTCCACTCCTATTATAGTGAACAAGTGGAGAGGGGACACCCACGCAACCCATGTTTGCTTCTTTTTTGAATATTTCCATCATTGGTTAGTTGCAACACAGACAAAAATACAATTATTAAATGGGACTGTCCAATCAAGGTTGTATAAAAATATCTACTTTATTATATCAACAGACAGCTCTAGAACACTACAAAATACAACCCACACAGTACAGGAACAAAGAGGGCAGACAGTTTCACGAAGGAAAGGGATGAACTCCGGATATTGACAGGAGGGTAGTCGGTAAAGCAATCAGTCTTAACTGTTCAGGGTTATTTGGTTTCAGCACCAAGGGAGCAAGGGGTTGTAAATGTCACTAGAGGCCTTCGGAGAAGGACCAGGGGGACAGAACCACAATGTACCTGATGCTGGAGATGATCTTGATGCTCGACACATCAAGTTGGTTCAAGGATGCAGCTCCGGCAACAGAGTTCAAGATGGGAAAGATCTGTGGGTATCAGGTGGCAGGCAGTTCGGCAAATGAGGCTGGACAGACGGCTGCAGGCTGGCCTACACGACGGCTCGGGGTCAAGAATCTTTGTCTCTCTGCTGGTTGGCGGATCTGGAACGCAGGTCGAGCTGTCTCAGATGGCTTGAGTAACTGGAGTGTGACAACAGTCAGTGGTGCAGCTGGTCACGGTTCGAGGACTCGACTGCCTCGTAAAGGTCCTTGAAAGATGGAGGTTGGTTCATGCTTATGTGGCACTCCTCCTAGCTTCTTCGCAGGGCTTGTGGCTTCCTTTCAAAACTGAGGAGAGGGTTTGCAGGTAACAGCCTTGTCCTTTGTTCAGGGACTCTCTGGCACTTCCCACGTAGGATGTTTGCTGCCAGTATCTAGCAGGGCATGCTGCATGCTGGCTGGGTACCAGATCTGGAGCTGCTGGATGGGTCCTTTGAGTCAGGTATCTCCCTCTGTTCCCTGTGAGATATGTAGGGGAGGGATCTTGCTTCCCTCTTGGAAATCCTGACATTCCTTCACTGGCAGAAGATGTAAGGCAGACTGTACCTTTAGCCAGTTTCCAAATGAGTCCTTCTTCTTACTCCTTTCGAAGTTGGTGGATGGTCTGTTAAGTGAGTGGTTTAGCCCTCTTTTACAGCCAAATGGGCCCCAGTGATTGGTGCAGGCTAAGCCCACCTTAATGAACCAATCCTGGGTCCCCACCAACAATATTCTGTTATGCGTGAGGTAAAAACTAGAGCGCTCTGCAACAGGAAAGGTAAGGTGTGACAACATATACTAAGTCCAACCCATCCTCCTGTCTGTTAGGAATCAAAGCGTCTCTCTGCTTAACTGGGCCCTCTGTGGCCGTTGATCATAGCATGAGTCTTCCTTGAGGTTTGTGATGAGAGCAGACTTCCTGTCTCCTTTAAATCACATACTTACCCCACTGAAAGGGGTCTGCTCTGCAGGAATTGCCTACGGTAATAGTGGACCCAGACATGCCATTGACTGCCTTTCATACCAAGGGGTGGGAACTAGCTTCAAGTTGATACATTGCATACCCAAGTGGTGTTAGTTCTGCCTTCCTCTTGTCCGTCCTGTGACCAAGACCCATCACAGGTTAGCCTTAATTATTTCTATTTATTATGCACTGCCACCAGCCGAACTAGAGAATAGGGAGGCAGATCCACGGGGCCTTTGATATTTTAATTAGGCTGCCCGTGGCTGGAAGAAGGTGTACCTTCCCCCTCTTGAGATGATTTGATGTACCCATGGCTGTCACATTCCAAGTGAACATGACAAGGGAGGACGGTACCTGTAGGCTGTGTCTTCCCAGAGTACACGTGACTATGCTTTTCCGTGCTGTGAGCAGGGTAAATGTGTGCGTAATGACCTCACACATTTTCGGAGGTTGATCTCCTCTCATTCATTTTTATTACCAAAAAAAAAAAAAGCCCAGGCGAGCGCACACTCCCCGTGCGGATGGTCAAATTCCTCAAATCATGTTTTGCTTTACCCTCGATTTACAGGACCATGCTTCATGGGTAAATCAAACATACTACTTGGCTAAACGGAACCACATTAAATATATGCCAGTCTAGTCAGTACTAACATTTATGGTGCACAGTTAGACTGGACATACCTTCTGTGGCATGGCATTTTTACTGGCTAGGAGCCCTTATATAGTAATACTGGCATATATTGGTGTAGCCTGCATGGACATATGTGGGAACAACCAGCATGAATATATGTTTATATGAGCATATGTTGTGGGCAAAGGCAGCACTAGAACATTTTCCTGTGCACGGTTGGTGACTTGCAACCATTGGGTTTGTCGATGTGCTTCCATAAAAAAAACAACAAAAAAAAAACTGCAAACTGTATGGATTTTTACCCCATTTGGCAAAAGTGCTATAAAATACATAATTTTAACCCAATGTTTCAAACATTTCCTTGGGAGTGAGAACCCCCCCTTCAAGCACTCCTTGCTTGGTTTGGGCTACCTCACTGCGCTCGGTAGATCCTCCATAATTGGCACAAACATTTAAGCCTCGTCAGTTCAGAAATTAACCAGCCTCCACTGTACACCATCAATCCGCTACTTAATGCTGGCGTCACCGCCACACGCTGTTATGCCATCCTATACTTATTTATGCAGATGATACAAAAGTTAACCTGGCATAAACTTTCAGTAGAGAAATCTAACTTGCTGTAGTTGATTTGTTGGTGTAATAATAAACCATGTTTGGGGTCCTCCACACAAACTCAAGGGGAGGTCTCTCGCGTCTCCAGTTTGGAGGCTGTGCCGCCGCTGGCCCAGTGCAAAAAACGGTAAGCGGGCCTCACCACACCTTGTAACAGCCCTGCCCTCTTGGAAACATTTAATGGGTCCTGCACACAGAACCGTGCGTGAAGGGGCCGCCTCGGAGACATCGCTGCATCTCCCTCACCAGTGTAGGTGATCACTCAGAAAGTGGGGCACGGGTCTGACAGCATCGCCTCTCCTCCACACTCCCGCTAAGCCCTTTGCTCTGGATACTCCCAATAGCTTTTGAAACCAAGTACATAAATGTAACAGCCCCATAATAACGCTCCTTCAATACATTGCACGCAAGGCATGCGCTGGGCTTTGAAGGTCGTTAATGCATAGCAGATGTGCGCATGGCACAGCAGGGGACTCGTGGATATATAAGACCCTCGATACTGGGGGTGCTTTGGTGCCGAGCCTGTAGACTCCAGTTCGCCAGGCGCTTCCCAACCCAGAGTGTTGCTGACAGGAAGCTGTCATGGGGCGGGGTGATGGAGGGTGGGCAGGGGACAGCGGGGGGGGGGGCGGGGGAGGCAATGACCCTCGGTGTTTAACGTGCATAGTCAATCCAGGAGTTAAGCCAGAATTGTGGGAGCACCTCTTCTGAGAACAGTGCCTGTTCTCTGGGAGGGGTCCCACTAGGGAGGATGTAGACCTAGGTTTTAACTCGGGTACCGTTCGCCGAGGAGACACATCCATGTGCATGTCAGCCTGGTCCGGCTACATTGTTTGCACATTTTGAAAAACGTATGTTTTGCAGATTTAAATCCAGCAGATCTTGGCTTCAATTCATATTGTGTGATCCTGGGGAAATCGTGCCATTGCAATGTCGTTCCATTCTCTTCTCTGCTATTATGAACAGAACCAGGCAAGCATGCGCTGCGTATATAAGAACTCCGCCTTTTGGAGGCGGACAGAGTCCATTTACAGACTGGTGTTCAGCTAACATCCCCACATAAGAGGCCAGGAATGTTGTACTGGTAGTTAACAAATCGATCCTGCACTAAAGAAGAGCCTCTATTTTTGTAATCCCTCCGTCCACATACGATAACAGGGTGTGATCCTGGGCAGACCACGTCATTTCCACGTGCCACGAGTTCCTTTACATCCCACGCTCGGGGCATGGATTACTTGGGGAAAGCGGTATGTGGTATTCAAAATAGTTCACATACAGAGTACAGTCACCTCCTGGAAGAAGTAAATAAAGAGCGGAGCTGCGGGGGTTAACCCGTGTTACGGCCGGCAGCCGCTGCTACGGGGAACTGTCATTTGCAAACATGTGATAGGCTTCGTGAGCATTCGCCGTGTTGGAGCCAGCCTGCAATATCTCCGATTACACGCATGCCGCGCGAGCCTGAGCTGCGAGCCGCGGGCCTAATCTACGGAACGCAGGAGCTCCCGGCCGGGCACGGCCCCAAACTGGGCACCGTGTCCCCGTTGAAGCCCCCTCTGCGCCCCGCGTCCCGGACTACAGTAGGTACACATGGTAGCCTCTCTGCGCAGGACTGCGGCGGTACTCCCTCTCCCCACGCCCCTCGCCGTGATCCCAGAGCAGGGGTCACCGCGGGAACTGTACTCCCGCTCACCGGCTAAGCCTCTTCCTGCGCCCCACATGCTCAGTTACAGGGGGTTCAAATGACGACCTCCCCTTGGGATACTACTGTAAAACCGTACCATGCCCCAAAGACTTGTTCTTAGCCCCCCACATCCTCAGTTCCACCAGATTAAAATGGCATGTTCTTTGAGGGTGACTAATCTGCCCCGGTCACCACCCCTTATCTTCAGAGAGCAGTGGTATCTCCAGGCACTGCACCAAACTGCACTAACATCTTCCTGGGAAAGCGCCCTTGTGCGCCCCATGTTCCCAGCTCCAGTAGGTTCAAATGGCATTCAATCTGAGGGGGACTAATCTGTCCCCGTCACGCCTCTCCCCTATCTTCAGAGAGCAGCGGACTCACCAGGCACTGCACCTAACTGCACTACTCTTTCCCCGGGAAAACTTCATTGTGCTCCCCACATTTTCAGCTCCCATATGTTCACATGGCAACCAATCTGAGGGGGGACTACTCTGCCCCTGTCACCACCCACTACCTACAGAGAGCAGTGGTACTGCACCAAACTGCTCTACCCTCATTCCGGGACAGCTTCCTTGTGCGCCACATGGACTCGGCTCCCGTAGGATCAAATGGCATCCTAACTGAGGGGGGCTACTTGTCCCTGTCACCACCCCACTATCTTCTGAGAGCAGGGGTCTCCCCAGGCACTGCACCAAACTGCACTACCCTGTTCCTGGGAAACCTTCACTCTGCGCCCCACCTTCTTTGCTCCAGGAGGTGCACATGGCAACCAATATGAGCGGGTCTACTCTGCTCCTGGCACCAACCCCCTATCTTCAGAAAGCAGGGGTCTCCCCAGGCACTGCACCTAACTGCACTACCCTCTCAGTGGTAAAGCTCCACTTCGCGCTCCATATTCTCAGCTCCGGGAGAGTCACATGGCAACCAACCTGAGGGGGGCTAATCTGCCACTGTCACCACCCACTATATTCAGGGAGCAGGCGTCTTCCCAGGAACTGCACCAAACTGCACTGCCCTCTCTCGGGAAAAGCTTCCTTGTGCGCCCCATGGTCTCAGCTCCAGTAGATTCCAATGGCATCCTATGTGAGGGGGACTACTCTGCCCGTGTCACCACCCCACTACCTTCAGAGAAGAGTGGTCTACCCAGGTACTGCTCTAAATTGTACTGCCATCTCCCCAGGAAAGCTTCATTGTGCGCCCCACATTTTCAGCTTCCATAGGTTCACATGACAACCAATCTGAGGGGGACTACTCTGCCCTTGTCACCACCTACTATCTTCAGAGAGCAGTGGTACTGCACCAAACTGCACTACCCTCTTTCCGGGACAGCTTCCTTGTGCGCCACATGGACTCTGCTCCAGTAGGATCAAATGGCATCCTAACTGAGGGGGGCTACTCTGCCCCTGTCACCGCCCCCCACTATCTTCTGATAGCAGAGGTCTCCCCGGGCACTGCATCAAACTGCACTACTCTGTCCCCGGGAAACCTTCACTCTGCGCCCCACCTTCTCGGCTCCAGGAGGGTCACATGGCCACCAATCTGCCCATCTTTCTCCGATTTCCAGAAGCCCCGGATCTCCGCGCACACTGCCACAAACTCCAGTGCCCAGCCCTACGGTACCTAGTCTCTGGGTGCCCTCATTCCATGCTGGGTGCCCTCTGCCCGAGGCATTCTCTGTGTGGCGAGGGCACCATTCAGGACCCACCCCCACTGGAAACATTCTCCCCGTGCGTCCTCATACGCCCACGGCACGCAGGGCGCTCTCCGAGGTACATTCAAAGGCAGCTTCTCTGAAGGGGGCTTCTTTCTGTGGAACCCCCCCCCCAACCCCGAACATTTCCCGAGCAGGGGTTCCCCGGGAGCAACCCTGTACCCCCTCGCGTGCCAATACAGTGAGGCTCGACGGCACTGGCATCAACCCCTCCCCCCATCTTCGGAGAGCGCGGATCGCCCCCAGGCACTGCCCCAAACGCCAAGCCCCCCTGCACTCCATCACACCGCAATGCACTGCGCCCTCGCTGCGAGGTCAAGGCAGGCTTCCGGCGGGGGGCTTCTGTGGAACTCCCACCCACCCATTGGCTGACTCGCGGGGGTGCCACCGACTCCCTCAAGTGCCAATGTGGTGCGACCTCTGCCCTGTATGTGTAATGCAGCCTATATGTGGCGAGAGGGCACCGCTCCACACACATCTTCAGAGCCAGGGATCTCCCAGGGCACTGCCCCAAACACCAGAACCCACTCCCAGCCAGCCCACCGCTTTGAAGGCGATGACAGGGGGTCTTCTAAGGAATCCCGTCCCCCTCATCCTCACAACGCCGGGAGCTCCCCGGGCACCGATTGAAACTAAGCGAGGCACTCTATACCCAATGCCTCAGTATGCATAATGACATCCTCTCTGTGGCGAGGGTATCGCTCTAGACCAACCCACCCTATCTGCGGAGGGACAGGACCCCCACAGCGACCTCAGCCCCGCAGCCTAAACCACCCGCGCTGCATTCAGTGGCAGGCTCCCAGCGGGAGGGGGGGTGGGGGCTTCTAAGGAATCCATTGCACTCCCTACCCCCATCTTCAGAGACCCAGACTAATCCCCTCCGCCCAGGGAGACAACATGTGCCCCCTCGCGCGCAAATGCAGTGAGACCTCTGCTTTAGTATGTACAATGGCATCCTGTATGCGACATGGGCACCTCTCTAGACCCCCCTATCTTCTGAGGAAGCCCCCCCCAAAACCACTCCACACTCAAGGTCCCCCACCCCACAGCCTCTGCGCGCCCTTGCATTCCATGCAGTGCGCCCTCCGCTGTCCATTCGATGCCAGGCTCCCACAGCAAGGGGGCTTCCGTGGAATCCCAACCCCCCTCACAGAGCCGGGAACTCCCAGGGCACTGACGCAGCCTAAATCCCCTCTCCCCGGGGATCCTGTCTGTCTGCCCCTCACCCCCCCCCCACCGTCCATGCAGTGCGCACATTCAATGGCATTCTATCTGAAACTGACAGCCCCCTTTGCCCCCTGCTCCCCAGGGGGCGCCACTGCGTGCGCAGGAATAAATACCCAGCAGACGGAAGGCAAGGGCGAATGGTGACATTCAGCCGGGAACAGAGGAGCTTTTTAGGGTTCCAGTGCGCGCACAAAGACGTGTCAAGAGAACTTGGGCCGGAGTCAGGGAATGTGGGTTTGCACTGAGTCACCGCCGGTTTATAGGCTGCCTGCTGCAGCGCACGGTAGGGTAGGCCGGGCTCCGCCGCCGGGCTGCTCGCGGACAACAGAGACCCGTCTGTCCACGTGGAGTCGGGATCGCCCCATCCCTTCCCCGAGAAGACATTTATTTAGGACTGCGCAAAATATAGTTGCTGTATCCCTTTCGTAAACAAATATGCCGTGTACGCGCTCCTGAAAAATATACGTACATCGAACGTAACAGTCGTGCTTTAAGAGGCAGCGTTTCAGAAACGCCACGCACGTTGTCGTGGACAGCTTATTGGACGACAAGATACATATTCCCATTCCACACGTATAGACTAGCATGCGTACCTAGAATAAAAGGTGCGCACCTTTTAATGTTTTCTTTACAAACGGGCTCTGGGGTTCTGATTGTGTCTCTTACCAGGCTAGAATCACCCAGACTTTTGATTTCTTTCACAGAATTAAAAAATGCAGCCAGAATCTGTAAGGGCTTTTCGCGCCCGGCTCTGGCAGTGAGGGGCACCTTGATGTGTACACCGTCCCCAGTTCACGCCGGGCACTGCTTTAGAAACACAAAAACATAAAACAGTAGAGCCTCATCCTAAAAAAAAAACGCGCAAATCACCACTAGGCCGCTGGTTCAAGTGGAAAATACACGAGAAAGGAATTGGGCTTCGCGAACGCCATTCACACGTGGGGCACGCGGCGCTGGGCCTCGCGCCATCAGCGCAGCGCATGTTTCACTCACCACGGGAAAGCGTCCGCGACAAGTGTGTATGTGCCAGGGTTACCAATCCCGTCAGCGCATTACACCCGTGCATTGGTGCTGGCAAACCCAACCCTCAGTGCCCTGGCTGGCAAAAGTAGTTCCAAGCAGTTGGTTACAGGAAAACATTCGCATTTCTAGCGCCACGATGCCCTAAACTGAACCAGAAATCTGTGCGCACAAGAGAGTCATCAAAGCAGTGGCTGCAAATGGTGCTCCACAGTGTAGGTAGAAATGGCCACGGTTGTGAAAAATAATGTGTAATGTTACAATACGAGAAGGGACACGGGTCAGCTGGATGCAAGACGTACCTAAATGGACCCCGCCCCCTCGTATTATTAATGAGATATGCGCTTCGAACACCACGGACGTATTTAATATATGTAACGGGCGTTGCTACAACCCAGAGCAACAGTCAACCTGTCCATCTACTTCAAGTTCACCCGGATTCGGACACAGAAATGCAGCTTGAGAATAAACCCACCGAACTATCTTGCTGCTTGTGAGTCGTGACGTAAAGCGCACACATCTGAAGCAGGTGTGCTTGTGAGTCGTGACGTAAAGCGCACCCATCTGAAGCAGGTGCGCAATCAAATGGACTTTCCTGTCATTTTCGAAATGTGGCAAGGAGGTTACGCACGCACTCCGCCCCCCTAAGGTGTAACCCTCCCCGAGCCCCCCCCCCCGCCGATTGGAACTTTTGACCAACAGGTTTCAGATCACTCTGAAGCAGAAGCATAAACCCGCTGAACTCAACTATTGCATCCGTTATGAAGTGCAAGTTGCGTGTATTTCTCGCTAGCTGGTGCATAAACCCACTGAGCAACTTCACTATTATTCACACAGGTGAATTGCATGTTACACACTATTATATATGACAGGTCCATAGCCCCTCCTGGTTACATTACTTGGGTATTAACTGTGACCTGAAGGTCACATACCTTTACTTGTGCGCAATGGTCCATCCTACCAGACAGTTTACGACAATTTGACCTATGACCTGCACGTGACGCGCAGATTCTTGGAGAAGGCGAGGTGCTCAACCCACTTAGCTATCGAACTGTAATTTGAACTTTGACATGCGGAGGGTGCACAGATTCTTGAACAGGGCCCTTGACAAGACTAAGGGTCTGATTAATCGATTTTTTCCACGGTTAAAAGTGGCTTTGCACTGCTGAAACATACCCCGATTCAAGAAACTGTGCAAAGTGTATTTTTGCAGTAAAATTCACATAAACGTTTTATAATGGCAAACCCCCATTGGAAAAACGCCCTGTGAATAAGAGCCAAGGTGTACTGCAAAAATACACTTTGCACAATTCCATTAATCAGAGTTTGTGTTGGCAGTGCAAAGTCACTCTGAACCGTGCAAAAAATCCCATCAATCGGGCCCTAAGCCGTCTACAACTTGAACCCTGGCCTGAAGATCGGACTCGCTGCTCTGGCCACTGCGCTACCTTGCTCGGCTGTGTGCGCCCGGGTCTGCGCGCGGCTCGCAGGCCGCCCACGGGCCTGAACCCGTGGCGCCATCTCTCCGGGTTTCGCACCTGCGCGCGGCACGCACGCCACGGCTGGACCCGCTGAGCTACCCGGCAGCAGCGGCGCTCACCTCTCTCGCTGCTCTGGATGACATGCGCGATCTCGTCGGCGTCCACATGCTTGGTGTCGTCGAAGCTGTAGAAGGACATGTGCAGGCCCTCCTCCTGGAAGACCATGTGCACCCCTTCCACGGAGAAGTAGCAGTTGCGCTCCAGCTTGTCGTCGCTGTACACCAGGAGGGCGCGCTTCCACTTGTGGAAGCGGAACATGGACAGGAACATCTCGCCCATCTTGGAGTAGGCGGGCGAGACCCGGGTCAGGTGCGAGTACTCGCTGCCCCGCAGGGTGAAGCCGGTGGCCAGGGCCCCGGCCGAGATCATGGGGATGTTCCAGTGGGAGGCCAGCCGCGCCACCGAGGCCGCCGCGTACTCGCACACGGGCCCCAGGATCAGGTCGGGCTTCTGGCGCTGCACGGCCGCGTCCACCAGCAGGAAGAGCGCCCGGTTGCCGCACTCCGAGTCGCCGTACTCCACTCGGAAGCTGACCCCGGGCAGGAGCGCGCCGTCCTCGCGCAGGCTGCGCAGGGCGTACTCGATGGCCGGCTTGACCCGGGCCAGGGAGAACATGTACACGTTGTCCTGGGGCAGCAGCACCAGCACGTTCACCTGGTCCTCGCCCCCCGGCTGGCTGCTGCCCTCCACCAGCGCCAGAGTTAGGGCGACGCTCAGCAGCACCGCAACAGAGGGCACCATCTCTCAGCAGCCAGCGCGTGCACTTGTTCCCCTCTCTCTGCCTCCTCAGGGGATACCGGGCAAAAGTTCTTCCAAAAGTCCAAACGTGGGGATTCTGCAGGATGCTTGGTAGAGTCCTGCTCTGGGGGTGCTGTCTCCTCGGGGTGCAGTGGCAGGGTGCCCTGGATTGAGCCCTTCAGCACTGCCACTGGTGGGGCATCTCCCGTTTGATCTCATTGAGTCTCCCTGGTCCCTGCACTAGGCTCCGTTTAAATACTGTGGCAGCCGGGCTCCTTACCACACATGGAGCTCGCAGGAAAGGGCGCTTTTTTTCTCCCTCCAGGAGTTGCTCATTAACATTCCTGCGTCATTCCTCAGCCTCACGCCTCTTTCTTAAAGCGCCACACTCCCGGGGCTGCCTGTCACAGCATTGTCTGAAGGTGGGTGGGTGGGGACGGACGGGGGGCGACGACCGGGCGCAATCCTAGGCATCTTTTTAAAGGATGCCTTATGTGACTAGATGTCGAGTTCATCATACGCAACATGTCTTAGTGCAGAACGCAAGCTACTGGGTCGTTGACCCACTGAGCTAACAGAGGGAATCCAGCGAGCTTTTACAGGGGGCATCACGCAGTGGGGGGTAACTAGGAATGCTATGCCACTCCACCCGACTGAGGCGTCTATGTGCTCATGTGAAGGAGCGAACAGCATCTGTTGCAACGAGTTTTCTGGAACTTTTCGGAGACTGCAACAGTTTATAGTTTACAAAAACGTATACATAGGAGGAAACATATATGCACTAAACTATCTGAATTATTTTGGCAAAAATGACCTGTGTAATAACTGGCTGTGCGGAGGTCACACATCTAAACGTAGGCGCCGCGAGGCGTCTAGTGCTTTTTGTGCGCTTGTGTGGACGGAGGAGTCTTGGGAAGAAAGGTGGTGTTTCCGTCTGTATCTTTTGTGGACCCTTTTAGGATTTTTAGCTCAACTTTTTTTTCAATAAGTGTACGGGGGTCAATGTGTCCCCACCCCCCAAGCCAAACGGGGCTTTCAGTCGTGTCGACAATGTATTGTTTCCGTACTTCTCTATTGCACGTCACAAATACAGGTGTTTCATGTACGGTAACTTCCGGCAGCTGCAGTTCCCGGTGAATGCAGCCTGAATGTTCAACAACTGCTTGAGATCTCAAGACGGAGTATGCAGTAAGCAACGTTCCCGCGGAACCCGCTAGAGGGCGCTGTGGAGACTTCCTGCCTGTCCCGGGGAACCCTCGCATACCAGTAGCGACGTGGGTTCCAATATCTTGCACTCCGAAATTTAAACGCCCAGGGACGCCAGGGGGCTGGAGAGGTGCCGGCCCGGGTAGGTTTCCCATGCCTCCGCGCCGACGATAGGAAAGCAGATTGGAGCAGTACCCTGGTGGCGATGCAGAGGTGTTTAACATGGTGGGTCGGCCGCCTCTTGAGTGTATTCACCTGGCCTCGCCTTGGATCCAGAGATAGCGCACGAGGCGCCCAAGGTTACCCAAACATCGGTGCGGCCCTGATTCACAAAGCGTTTTTCAATGGAATGTACCCATTGACAAACGGTTTGAGAATCGGGGCCAGAGCGTTATCTTGTGGAGGGGAGCTTTCATTTATAAGCCTTTCACTCAACACTGACCCCGGTGGTAACCCAGCTAACATGTAATATACATGTAATCGCTACTTATCAGTGAATGCAATCCTTGGCAGGGCTGGAATGTCATCTGACTCTGGCACATCTCAGCCACTGAGTGATGCCCAGGCCGATGTACAGCCCATAGCGGTGGGCACCTCTTGAGAGGCACGCCTGCATTCTGTGCTGCTGCACCCATTGAAGTGAGCCTGCTTGAGGTCTTCCATCTGTGCTGTCATTCAGCGCACTGAAGTGGAACACACTGAGCGGGACTCCGGCATTAGGTCGCAACCGCTCAGTGGTGCTCGAGCAGCCTGTGCTGCGGACTTCTGCATAGTCCTGAGAGCTGGTGCATCCTGAGTGGTACACCGGCATTCTGTCTCACCCACTGAGTGGTACACCGGTATTCTGTCTCAGCCACTGAGTGGTGCTCCGGCAGCCTGTGCTGCTGACTGCTGCACAGTCCTGAGAGCTGGTGGATCTTGAGTGATACACCGGCATTCTGTCTCACCCAGTGAGTGGTGCTCCGGCAGCCTGTGCTGCTGACTGCTGCACAGTCCTGAGTGCTGGTGCATCCTGAGTGGTACACCAGCATTCTGTCACACCCACTGAGCGGTACACCGGCATTCTGTCGCAGCCACTGAGTGGTGCTCCGGCAGCCTGTGCTGCTGACTGCTGCACAGTCCTGAGAGCTGGTGCATCCTGAGTGGTACACCAGCATTCTGTCACACCCACTGAGCGGTACACCGGCATTCTGTCTCAGCTGAGTGGTGCTCCGGCAGCCTGTGCTGCTAACTGCGCACAGTCCTGAGAGCTGATGCATCCTGAGTGGTACACCAGCATTCTGTCTCACCCAGTGAGTGGTGCTCCGGCAGCCAGTGCTGCTGACAGCTGTACAGTCGTGAGAGCTGGTGCATCTTGAGCAGTACACCGGCATTCTGTCTCACCCAGTGAGTGGTGCTCCGGCAGCCTGTGCTGCTGACTGCTGCACAATCCTGAGAGCTGGTACATCTTGAGCAGTACACCAGCATTCTGTCTCACCCAGTGAGTGGTGCTCCGGCAGCCTGTGCTGCTGATGCGCACAGTCCTGAGAGCTGGTGCATCTTGAGCGGTACACCGGCATTCTGTCTCAGCCACTGAGCAGTGCTCCGGCAGCCTGTGCTGCTGACTGCGCACAGTCCTGAGAGCTAGGGCAACCAGAGCGGTTCACTGGCATTCTGTCTCACCCACTGAGCGGTACACCGGCATTCTGTCTCACCCACTGAGTGGTGCCCCGCAGCCTGTGCTGCTGACTGCTGCACAGTCCTGAGAGCTGGAAAATCCTGAGCGGGACACCAGCATTCTGTCTCACCCACTGAGTGGTGCTCCGGCAGCCTGTGCTGCTGACAGCTGCACAGACCTGAGAGCTGGTGCATCTTGAGCGGTACACCAGCATTCTGTCTTACCCAGTGAATGGTGCTGCGGCAGCCTGTGCTGCTAACTTGCAACAGTCCTGAGAGCTGGTGCATCTTGAGTGGTACACCGGCATTCTGTCTCACCCAGTGAGTGGTGCTCCGGCAGCCTGTGCTGCTAACTGCGCTCAGTCCTGAGAGCTGGTGCATCTTTAGCGGTACACCGGCATTCTGTCACACCCATTGAGCGGTGCTCCGGCAGCCTGTGCTGATAAGTGCTGCACAGTCCGAGAGCTGGTGTATCCTGAGCGGTACACCGGCATTCTGTCTCACCCAGTGAGTGGTGCTCCGGCAGCCTGTGCTGCTGACTGCGCACAGTCCTGAGAGCTGGTGCATCTTGAACGGTACACCGGCATTCTGTCTCACCCACTGAGTGGTGCTCCGGCAGCCTGTTCTGCTGACAGCTGCACAGTCGTGAGAGCTGGTGCATCTTGTGCGATATGCACAGTCCTGAGAGCTGGTGCATCTTGTGCGGTACACCGGCATTCTTTCTCATCCACTGAGTGGAGCTCCAACTGCTGCACAGTCCATGCAGTGGCACATCTTGAGCGGCAGGCCTGCATTGTGTGGTTGCTGCACCCATAGGGGTGTGTATTTCTAAGGTAAGCATCCTCATTATGTGCTGCAATGCAGCTTATTGAAATGGAACCCACTGAGTGGTGCACCTGGATTCTGTCTCAGTCACTGAGTGGTGCTCCAACTGCTGTACTGTCCACCGAGGTCTCAAACCTTGACCGGCACGCCTGCATTCTGTGCCGCTGCACTTATTGACTTGGGTCTGCTTGAGGTTTTCCATCTGTGCTGCCATGCAGTGCACTGAAGTGGAACACACTGAGTGGTGCACCTGGATTCCTTCTCAGTCACTGAGTGGTGCTCCAACCGCTGTACAGCCCATAGAGGTGATACATCTTGAGTGGCACGCCTACTTTCTGTCCTGCTGCACCCATTGAAGTGGGCGTTTTTGAGGTCTTTATTCTGTGCTGCCATGCATCTCATTGAAGTGGAAGCCACTGAGCAGTACACCTGCATTCTGTTTCAGCCAATTCTCCAACCGCTGTAGAGTCCATCATGTTCGCACATCTTGAGAAGTATGCTTGCATTCTGCACTACTGTGTAGATTGAGGTGGGCCTTCCTGAGGTGAGACTCCTTGTTCTGTGCTGCCATGAAGCGCATTGACGTGGAACACTGTGCAGTGCACCTGCATTCTGTTTCAGTCACCGAGTGGTGATCCAGCAGCCTGGGCTGCAGAGAGGTGGCACATCTTGAGCGGCATGCATACATTATGTGCTGCAGTGCTCATTGAGGTGGGCCTTCCTCAGCTGAGTGTCTTCATTCTGTGCTGTCATGCAGCAAATGCAAATGGAACGTGCTGGGGTGTTCACCTGCAATCTGTCCCAGTCACTGAGTTGTGCTCCAGCAGCCTGTGCAGCTGACTGCTTTACAGTCCAGAGAGGAGGCACATCCAGAATGGCATGCCTGCATTCTCTGTTTCTGTGCCCATTGAGGTGGGTCTTCCTGGCGTAAGCATTCACATTCTGTGCTGCTATGCAGTGCGAAGAGGAACACACTGAGTGGTGCACCTGCATTCTCCTCCGTGTACTGAGTGGTACTCCAGTAGCCCGTACTGCTGATTGTTGTATAGTCCAGATAGATGGCGCATCTTGAGTGATAGGCCTGCATTCTTTGCTGCAGCACCCATTGATGTGGGACTTTCTATCTGAGCATCTTTATTCTGTGCTGCCATGACTGACATATAAATGGAACACACATGCATTCTGGCTCAGCCACTGTGTGGCGCTCCAGCAGCCTGTGCTGCTGACTGCTGTACAGTTCAGAAAGGTGGCACATTTTGAGCAGAACGTCTGCATTCTGCGCTGCTGCGCCCATAGACGTGGGCCATCCTGAGTCTTAATTCTCTCATGCAGCACATTGAAGTGGAACACGCAGAGTGGTGTGCCTGCATTCTGTTTCAGCACACTGATTGGTGCTCCAGCATCTTGATCTTGTGGTGCTGTAGATTGCAAAGATGTGGAATACGCCGGGCCATGTGCCAACATTCCGTGCTGCTGTGCAGCACATCATGGTGGAACATTCTGAGCGGCGCTTGCTCATCTTGTACTGCTGTACAGCCTGTAGAGATGGAATGTTCGGAGAGGTATGCTTACATTATGTGCTGCTATTCTGGCAAAAGAAATGAGGATCATTCAGAGCGAAACTTAAGCTTTCCGTGCTGCAATGCAGCCTGTATATAGGGGGGTGGGGGCAGGGCCATCTTAAGCATTTTTTGGGGCCCTGGGCATGGACATCTTTGGGCCCCCCTCTACCAAACCAAAGGAGTTAAGTGATCAAGAATGTCTGGTGGCACTCCCCCCCCACCATGAGCATAAGCCATAGGTTAATATGCCACCTCGCAGCATTCAAAATAAGCATGTTTGCTCCCTTTAATTCCCCTTAACCTCTTAATTGTTGCTCTAATCAGAATGATAAACAAGTAGCATTTGAAGGCCAATATTAACAATCTACTAAGAGGTTACTTCTCTTCTAGCATAGAAACAGGGGACATTTTATCAATAGCATCCGGGAAGGTATGCAGCCTGTAGTATTAATGCAGGACTGTATGCAAAAGTTACATGTAACCCAAAATAGGCAGGTAACTCACATTAGCTGCCTCAGAGAATGCAAAAGTGTTCAATGCATGGATAGAGTAGACCAATTTTAAGGAAGGAGAAAGCTACAGCGAGCAGAGCATGGCTATCGGGGAGGTGTCTCTATCCAGACTGAGATTAGAAGTGGGACATGGTTTTCAAATAGTGTTACCATTAGTGATTAATGGAACAAGTGCCTGTGGTGTGCAGAATATCAATGGTCACTATTATAGTGGAAGCAACCTTATAGCCAGTGAAACCATGATTGAGGCTTTTATGAAGATCATACCCTTTGAAGGAAATCACTCTGAAGGGCTGACACACATTGTTTAAGGGGTGAAGCTGGGATTTGTGCCAACTCTGCAATTTCTGTATTTGAGCACTTTCTTTTCCAGCTCTTACCATGCACTAAAACAATCTCATTTTATAAAACTGACTTGCAAAGTACATAAATGCCATTTCCAAACCTGACAATTTTTAAAACCAAAATATTACAGAAGGGTGTTACGCAAAATGGGGAGGATTCTAGCTTCATTCTCTCCATCATCAAGGGAAGCATACAAGTACAAACATACCAATCGATGAGATTTAACAGATTTAATCTCGGTATGTCTTTTTTTGCTTTTAAACTTTAAATACTTCCAAAACAATGGCTTGTGGAATTGTCATACATAAACGTGCAGAAAAACCTTTGACTTTTATACAAAAAGCAAAACGTTTTTTGTGTCAAACAAGCAGACCTTAAAATATTCTTGCCACAAGGCCTACAACACCTGATCCGCTCTCTCCTCTCTACCACCCCTTCCACTCAATTGGCCTACACAGGAAGAAATATCAAGAAATGCCGCCAGCATGCAAGAAGGCTAACCTCACAGAAGACAGCACAGTAATGCAAGAGATATTATATGATTTGTCCAGGATCACTGTATCGTCTGCTGTTCCACAGTATTTTAATCACCTCTTGGACTAATTGTTTATGCTCATCTTTGGAGGGGAGTGCCTAGGTTTTAGAATGCCCCATCTGAACAAACCAATTTCTAGACCTTCAACATACGAATGGCATGTTTGTTTCTATAGCAACCCCTATCTGGTGCATGAACATTGCTGATAATAGCACCTCTTGTATCCCAAAACCAAGTACATATGCAGGTAGGTTTATAAACTGTAGACATGGGAAAGGTTCAGACAGCCTTGCTGGAATGTGCTCTTCTAATATTTCATATGTAAACATATCTCTGCAATGAGTGCTTAAGTGACACTTCTGAACCATTGTGTCACTCAATTTATCAATATGGATGTCAGTTTTGGCTATTGAACATGATCAACATCATTCCCACCCCAGCAGAAGGAAAGAATGCTACAGAAGTTGTGCCGTATGGAACAAACAAACAATGTATTCCACAGTGAACACAGAAAGCATTACATGATTAATTGATCAAGGCAGAATTTACGTGTCAAAACAGACAGGCAATAGGTTTAGCACCTCGGCAGCATGCCATAAAATCTCCTGGTGTGTGCTATTTAAGTCTGGTGAAAAATGGAATCTTACTTTAGATCAGGCAGCCTTGTGGGGGCCCCCCTCCAAGGCGAGGGTCATGGGAAGAGCCCCTTTTGCCCTCCCATAAAAACGTCTCTGGGTGGGGAGTCATTTAATAAAGAATTTCAGCCTTCTGTGTTGCAATGCGACGCATAGATGGGGAAAATGTAGAGTGTGCTTGTAGCATTCTGTGCTAGATAGGAATATTTAGTGAGGAATTATAGTACTCTGTGATGTAATGGAACCCACAGATGGGGAGGATTTAGAGTGGAATTGTAGCATAGATGGTGAAAACATAGTGATACATTCCAGAATCCCATGCTGCATTGCAGCCCATAGATGTGGGCCATTTATAGCTAAATTCTAGATTTTTTTTCTGCAATGCTGCACTTAGATGGGGACATTTAGTAAGGAACTCCAGCATTCTGTGTTGTAATGCAGCCCATTGACGGGGATAATTTAGAGTGGACTTCTAGCATTCTGTGCTTCCGTGCAACCCACAGAAAGGAACATTTAATGAGGCGATATGCTCCGAGGTGGTGGGCCGACCCTGTAGGCAATGGCTGGCTACCCCAAGCACAGCGAGGGTCCATTAACGAGGGTGGTGGAGCCATTACCGGAAAGGTCAGCAGGCCACAGAGTGGCAGATCGCCGTTACCAGCCGTGTAGTTGCCTGCTGCAACTCCGTTTTCAACGTTGATTATGGTAACGTCATCAATATTGAAAAGGGACTTTCAGCACACCAGCGCCGCGCAGTGATGGGCCCCGCTGTAATGGTAAGTTTCTATTTTCCCCATTAGCACCCATGTAGGTAACTACGCGGGTGCTAAGGTGAGGGGGGAGCGGAGAAGGGAAAGGAGCGCTGGCTAACCATGGTGCTCGAAAAGTTGGCTTGCACCTTAGAGTACAGCCCACGTTCTGGAATCCTGATTGGTCAGCACCCCCTCCCAGGGTTCTAATGAGGAATTTGCACTGGGGAAGGGCCTTTGGCCAATCAGGTGGGTGGAACAGCCGGCGGAAATATACATTCTGCGCCTGCTGGAACAGCCACCCGATGCCCTTACCTGGGCAGCGCAGCCCAAAAGTAGAGACTACTTGGAAGTAAATTCCAGCATTCTGTTCTGTAATGTAGCCTACAGATGGGGAGTATTTAGAGGCACATTCCTGTAGTATCTGCTGTTAGGAAGACCATAGATGGGGACAAGAAAGCATGAAATTCAAGCATTCAGTGCTGCAGTGTAGCCCATATACAGGAACATTTGGCGAGGAATTCAAGCATTCTGTGCTGCAGTGTAGCCGATATATAGGAACATTTGGCGAGGAATTCTAGCATTCTGTGCTGCAGTGTAGCCCATATATAGGAACATTTGGCGAGGAATTCAAGCATTCTGTGCTGCAGTGTAGCCCATATATAGGAACATTTGGCGAGGAATTCAAGCATTCTGTGCTGCAGTGTAGCCCATATATAGGAACATTTGGCGAGGAATTCAAGCATTCTGTGCTGCAGTGTAGCCCATATATAGGAACATTTGGCGAGGAATTCAAGCATTCCGTGCTGCAGTGTAGCCCATATATAGGAACATTTGGCGAGGAATTCAAGCATTCCCTTATATAGGAACATTTGGTGAGGAATTCTAGCATTCTGTGCTGCAGTTTAGCCCATATATAGGAACATTTGGCGAGGCATTCTAGCATTCTGTGCTGCAATGTAGCCCATATATGGGAACATTTGATGAATTCTAGCATTCTGTGCTGTGGTGCCACACATAGATAGGCACTCCTAATGGGACATTCCAGAATTCTGTCTTGTACCGCTGGGAAATTAAAGCATTCTGTTCTGCGTTGCTGACATAGACAGGCACTCCTTAATGGGACATTCCAGATTTTTGTCTTGTAATGATGGAAAATTAAAGCATTCTGTGGTGCAGTGTATCCCCTAGACAGGCACTCCTAATTGGACATTCAAGAATTCTGTCTTGTAACGCTGGGAAATTCAAGCATTCTGTGCTGCGGTGCAGCCCATAGACAGGCACTCCTAATGGGACATTCCAGAATTCTGTCTTCTAACACTATGAAATTCAAGCATTCTCTGATGCAGTGCAGCCCATAGACAGGCACCCCTAATGGGACATTCCAGAATTCTGTCTTGTAACGCTGGACATTTCTAGCATGCTGTGCTGTAGTGTAGCTAAAGGCAGGCACTCGTAATGGGACATTCCAGAATTCTGTCTTGTAATCCTGGCAAATTCAAGCTTTCTGTGGTGAGGTGCAGCCCATAGATAGGCACTCCTAATGGGACATTTCAGAATTCCGTCTTGTAACGCTGAAAAATTCAAGCATTCTGTGCTGCCGTGCAGCCCATAGACAGGCACTCCTCAATGGGACATTCCAGAATGATTTCTTGTAGCTCTGGGATATTAAAGTGCTGCCCATAGACAGGCACTCCTAGTGGGACATTCCAGAATTCGTTCTTGTAGCTCTGGGATATTAAAGCATTTGGTGCTGCAGTGCAGCCCATAGACAGGCACTCCTCAATGGGACATTCCAGAATTATTTCTTGTAGCTCTGGGATATTAAAGTGCTGCCCATAGATAGGCACTCCTAATGGGACATTCCAGAATTCCGTCTTGTAACGCTGGAAAATTCAAGCATTCTGTGCTGCGGTGCCGCCCATAGACAGGCACTCCTCAATGGGACATTCCAGAATGATTTCTTGTAGCTGTGGGATATTAAAGCATTTGGTGCTGCAGTGCAGCCCATAGATAGGCACTCCTAATTGGACATTCCAGAAATGCGCCTTGTAACGCTGGGAAATTGAAGCATTAACATTCGGCGGTGTGCTCATTACAGCTGCCTGCCTTTTAAACGCTGCTTCAGTATACTGCGCTACCATGCTACCCACAAAGGTGGAATGTTTTTCGCGTGCTCCACCTTCTGGGCTGCCGTGCACCGCACTGGAGCGCTACTTTTAAAATCGCGTGTCACAATGCGGTCTAATGAAGCTGGAATGAGGCAGCCAATGCGTGAGTGATTCTATCTGGTGACCTGGGTCCGAAATCCGATGGCCGGGGCCTTATTGACAAAATGTTATTCAATGGGAAAATCCCATTGAAGAACGCTTTATAAATCAAGGCCCGGAGAGGGAACCCATACTGAGAGCAGATGCACGACCCTTAACAGAATGCCCGTGGGAATTTCTGTTGCTTACTTTCAATATAGTGATATTTCTTTTACTATGTTCTCGTTTTGTGCTGCGTCAAATATAAATTAAAAACCGAATTGTAAGTGCGGGTTGGCCAGTGGGTGCGAGTCTACCTGTTGATGCCAGGGTGCATTGCCATCAATTTTCCGACTTGGTACCTTTTCCCTCGTCCACCGTTTCCTTAAATCCCGCTTTGAAATTGCGGGCAAAGAGGATACCTTACCAGCAGAGTGTACTGCTGCCACCCAGTGGATTAATAAAGAACTCACCGATACACAGTTTGTGTCTCCTAATAAAGCATCCAGTGTTTTCTTCAGCATTCTAGAATGTGGTTTGGATTCATGTAGAATGTCATCTATAGTTAATTTACTGCTCGCGACAACGGACAAGCTCTCGCTGCCATCTTTTTTCTAAGAAACCTTTACAGCCAGTCTGAAGTGAAGTATGGTTCTCTTCAAAACGCCCTACACTATGCCATGGCTATTCATTTTTAGTTTTGGCTATTAGGTGGCACTAAAATGTCACCTATAAACCGAAACTATTTCATTAGAGTACAGTTCGAGAGAAAGGGCATATGAGGAGGGGCGCACAGCTTGTAGCTGTTTGGATATGTACATGTCCATTGATTTCTAATCACTACGGATATTCTCACCTCCTGGGATCTGTTTGAGTTAGCTGTGTCAAGCCTTACCATCAAACTTAGTGCTTGAGGTGCTTGTCAGTGTTTATTCAAAGCGGTCTTCTGAGGGTCAATGACTTAATTGGAGCTGTAAACAAACTACAGGTGTAATCCAAATGTCTTAACGAGGCCTGCCTCTATCCACTCAATTCATGAGCGCTATGGCTTCTGTATACGTTTTAGGTATTAGCCAGGCACTGCTATATGACTCTTTAAAAATGGATTTAAATGATTGTTTCAATATAAAAAAGGATAACGTGTAAGGTGATGTGTGCACTTGTAACAATACAAGAAGTCACTGAGAGACAGGCTCTCAGTACTGATAGTCTTAGGGACTAGCCAGTTTACTCATAAGAATGAGCAATGCTGGCAAAGGAAGTAGAGCTGAAGACTTTCCTTGCCTCCAAAAGGCAGGACCAGGTGAAAAAAGAAAGGGTGCCCAGTAGACATCTATGGAGGAAGGGAAAGTTGCACATAAAAAGTCTTTCCTAACATTGGATACAAAAATGAAGCCCCTCACCCCTATCATCTGAGCAGATGCAGCATATAGTTTATTTTTAAGATTAACCATGTTTGCATACAGAGTATTTGAGTTTTCATATTTTTAGGAAGGTGCAGTGAAACAGTGCTGCCTTCCCCGGCGTATGCAATCCCAAACTTCATCCTGTGTCCTGTTCAAAACCTGCAGGTCTACTTCTTTTGGGTGCCAAAATCAGTCACATTAACACACAGTGACCGACCAGAGCAGCCCCCACACTCAGCATGGGGTGGTTGAAACCAAGGCCAACATGTTATTCAACACCTGGAACTCAATCCTGCTTAAAGTCTGATGCATAGAGGACCATTGGGCCTTCAGAACATGGCTGTTCCCCCTTGCACCCTGACAAACCCTGACCTCTTGAGCTACTCAATCACTCACTCCAGGCAGGCCGGGGCAGCAAGGAACTTCCATGCATTCACTGAATGATGGGAGGAATAATCTAATGACTCTCCAGCAGAACACAGAAGAGAGTCCACGCCACGTCTACAAAACCAATAAGTCAGCAACAGCAGACGTGTTCATACCACACTCCATGCTTATGGAAGATAGCCGAAGCACAGGCCACTCACCCCCAGACATTGGCAACCAAACTCCATTCCCAACGACATACTGCACAACACATTAGAATTCAGCTATCCCCACAACAAAAATTCGGTACAACTGGATACATAATTAATTTACTACCCCCACACTCTCTCTTGTCAAGTTCATAGCACTCATCCACCTACCACCTCGATATGGGCAGCTTGTAGGGACCTGGACACTCTTACCCAAATTCCCTTTGACTAAAATGCTCAAATGCATTCTACGCTCCTCTGATCAACTTCGCATATCTGGACTTCGGTTCTCCGAGGGCGTCCACCCTACAGCGCGCTGGGACCATACCAATGGTGAAAGGTGCTATACAAATTACAATTACAATAAAATACAATATGCCCAAGTACATACACAATTTATCAGCTGCTACCATCGATGGGCAGTTAATACCACTTTGGAAATGCCCGGCAAATGTCTTTCCCATGCCTACACAAAAGCCAATACTGTTGCCATCGTCAATGCTTGTTTTTATATTATAGGGTTCTTATATAGCATTTCATGCCAGACTTTTACATGCTATATAATCTTTCTAAAGTTTTAACATCAGTCAACTTCCTCTTTCTCTGGATAATTCACAAAATAACCCTGAAAATGTACAATGCAATTTAGGAATCAACAAAAAAGAGAATTCAAATTTGGTCCTATATAAAGTCAGCCAGGCCCACACAGGTAGCCCATCTGCTGCCTACCTATGATACATATACCCTACATGATGCCATATTACTGAAACCATGCCCTTGTGCAATTTCGATTTTGCACAATATTAGCACTGGACAAGTATTGCCCTAGTGCAAGAACATATTCTTGCAAAGCATTTTTACATCAGAGCATTGTTTGTCTTAGGGCTAATATCCTTCCTTATTAGCACCAGGGATTGCCCTGTGCAAAAATACATGAATACATTTGTTTGTCCTAGTCCCAAGAGTGTGCAATATTGCACTTGCACCATGGCAAAGTTTCTGTAATATGGCCTGATGTTATCCACCCTTTCATTTAGCTCAAGGCTGTCGATTGCCATTGTTGACCATCCTTGGCCCAACATTTGGCAGCATCTCTAGCAGACCACATTTCTTCTAGATATTGCACCCTAGTGGTCTATGAGTGAATGCTTTGTGTGGTGTGGCACAGCTAGGTGTTATGCTCACCTGGTCTCTGCAGAGGCGTTGGGGCACAGTTGCACCCCTCCCGGAGGTGAGGTTGCTCGGTCTGACTTCGACCTCTGCGCTTATGTGGTGACTGGTGGTAATAGGTGATGCTACTAGGAACTGCTCCTGTGTGGAGAATAGGGGGCGTGAGTATGCCACCTTGTGCGCCTGATCCCCTTCCAGACCCCTTCTCCCAAACCGTGGTACCCGTGGGATGTGCAGTCCCTGGAAAGCTCACCTGTTGATTAGTCTTGGTGACCACTCGGTCCTGCTGCTTCTGGCAGGGGCGCTTGTATGATCTGGACTGAGTTCCGTCACTTTACTTTTACTTTACTTTACGTAATTTGTACCGCGCAACCTTGAACCCATGGGTGTTTGTGCGCAAACTAAGACAGAGACAAAACATGAAACACAAATAGAGGGATCATATGCACGTGGTAGTTCAGTCCTGCTGCGACTAATCAACTATACTTCAGGTAAGTGTTCCTGTTTGCCTTTGTCTTTCCTCGTCTGTTTTTGTTGTAAAGTTTGTTGTCTTGTATTGCTGCCGGTTCCGCTTTTGATGATTTCTATTTTGCTTCTTCCCTTGCAGGTGATGTTGCCGGCCCGGCAGAAGCTGCGGAGCTCGAGGCGGCAGCCGCAGGGCACGAGGAATGAAGCTGCATCTGTACAGTAGCTGGTAAATTGTTAACTAGGGGGCGCAGGGTTCAAATGCGGTGCGGCCCTAGGACAGATGTTCTAACCTTGTCTTTCTTCTTCTTCACAGGGTCCGAGTTCGTGGGTGCGTTGCGCAGTGGTGCTGTGTCGGGATCAAGATCACTAGATGTCAGGAGATGAGTCTGCAGATGAAGCGATGAAGCACCGGTTTCCTGGAGGTGAGTATGCAGGAGAACGCCTGGTTTCAAAAGTAAGTAATCTAGTTCAAGCGGCGGTGAGCGTCACGTTGCACGCGGGTGCACAGTAACACGAACCACCGGCCTTAAG
Source organism: Ambystoma mexicanum (assembly GCF_040938575.1). Lineage (NCBI taxonomy): Eukaryota > Metazoa > Chordata > Amphibia > Caudata > Ambystomatidae > Ambystoma > Ambystoma mexicanum. The sequence continues at coordinate 330,569,576 of NC_090935.1, forward strand.
GATGGAGTAGCTTATATAGCTGAGCTTCTGAAGCCACGCCCACCGAGTTCAGCCTGCCTGCCACACCCTGCCACACCCTGACACACCCGATGAGTCAGCACATGAAGACCAGGCCTAGGTAGCCACACCGGATGAGTCAGCACATGAGGATGTTCTCTGGAATAAAGGCTTTGAGCTCCTGGAAAGTTCTTGTAAAATAAAAGCACTCCTGCACTGAAAAAAGGTGATCATGCCAAAGGCACCAGGACTGAGTCCTGCCAGGGCCCCTGTGTTTATGGGTCCCAAAGGGACATAAGTGAGTCAAGTGACCCATTGCCCCATCACCAGATGGTGTGGTCCTTGTGTTCTGGGGCATGTGGCCATGACAGCAGTCACCCCCAAGGCCCCTCTCATGGGTGGTTTCCCCCCTGGACCTGGTTTAGTGGGGTTATTGTGGTGGAACTGCCTGATTAATCGTGGAGCGTGGACATGCTCACTGGGTTCCCAGGTCCGATCTTGGGGTCCATAACCTTTCCAGTCTATAAGGTAGTATAACTTGTACTATACCATCTTAGAGTCTAGGATCCTTTTAACCTCATATTCTGGTTCTCCTTCAACTATTTTGGGATCCGGTGGAGTATCGATTCGTATACCTGGTCTCAATGGTTTTAGGAGGGAGACATGAAACACTGGGTGGATCCGCATGTGGGCTGGTAATTCTAATTTCATGGCTGCAGGGTTGATCACAGCCTTGATAGTGTAGGGTCCCAGATATCTGGGACAGAACGCCCATGGTCCTTTCAGGGGGATGTTTTTGGATGCTAACCAAACCTTGTCTCCGACTTGGTAGTTGGGAGCTTCTTTTCGGTGTCGATCTATCTGCAAACTGCTTCTGTGTCTCTTTGGCTATGGCAAGATGCTCTGCTGCTTCCTTAAGAACCTGGGTGATGGTTTGGTGTAAGGTCGTTACAGCGGGCATTTCTAATGATTCGAGTGGGTTGAAAAGAGATGTCCTTGGATGTCAACCGTACACTATCTAGAATGGGCTTTGTCCTGTACTGGTGTGAATGGAGTTGTTATATGCGCTTTCTGCTAACCAAAGTATGTCCTTCCAGGTATCCTTGGTTTGTTGCAGCATACACTTTATGTATTGTGTGAGGGTCTGGTTAGTCCGTTCAGTGTGGCCGAAGGTTTGGGTGTGATGGCATATAGATAACCGGAGGTCGATTTTGGCAATTTTACAACACCTTTTCCAGAATGCAGAGACAAACCGAGTTCCTCGGTCTGATATCAATATTGATGGGAACCTGTGTAGCCGGACAATCTGTTCCAAAAACACGGTATCCAGAGTAGAAGCATTTGGGAGACCTCTCAGGGGAATAAAGTGGGCCATTTTGGAAAACAGATCTAAGACGACTAAGATGGTATTGTATCCATTACAGGAGGGAAGGTCTGTAATAAAATCCATTGATAGCATATGCCAAGGTGCTGGGGGTACTTCTAAAGGATGTAGCAGACCTGCAGGACTTCATTTTTGGGACTTGTGTTTTGCATAGGTGCGACAGGTTGCAATGAACTGGAAAATGTCCTTTCGCCAAGTTGGCCACCAGTATTTTTTCTTTATTTTAACTAGGGTTTTGGCTATTCCCGGATCCCCTTCTACTAATGAACCATGATAGTTTGCGATGATTTGATTCTGTAATTTCTTATCCGGGATGTACAATTGTCCTTGGTAGTATGGTAGGTTGTCCACGATCGTATACCGGCCTCCCTTCCCTAGCCATTCCTGTTGCGCTGGTGGACTCATCAAGTGTTGCAGGTCAGATTTTAAGTTGCCTAGCGTGGTGGTTGCAGCAATCATGCCTTGGATTCGTCCTTCCGGATTGATGGCCACAGAGTCTGGTGTAGTGAATGCCTCTTCTCCCTCACTCATGCGAGACAGGGCGGCCGCTTTTCCATTGCATACTCTGGGTCTATAGGTGATGACGAAGTCTATTCCGCAAAGAAGAGAGCCCAACTGAGTTGGTGTGATGATTGCGCTTTAGCGGTCTTCAGATATTGTTGATTGCGGTGATCAGTGATGACAGTGACTGTATGTCTAGCGCCAAGAAGATAATATCTCCAGGCTTTGAACGCTGCCTTAATTGCTAGCAGTTATTTATCAGTGATTGCATAATTCAATTCAGGGGCTGAAAACCTGCAAGACCAGAATGCCACAGGATACAACTGACCTGTTTTGGGGTCTCGTTGTGACAGGACTGCTCCCATTGCTATGTTGGAAGCATCAGTTTCGACCACGTATGGCAGTTCTGGTCGAGGATGCCATAGACTTGGTGCTGTGATAAATGCTTGTTTTAGCTCCTGGAAGGCTTTCTCTGCCTCTGCAGACCAATTAAATCGTTTATTTTTCTGTAGTAAAGAGGTGATTGGGTGGACGATCTGGCAGAACCCAGGAATGAACCAGTGATAAAAGTTGGCAAAGTCGAGTACACTCTGTACTCCCTTTATGGATGTCGGTGAGGGCCAGTTAAGGATAGCGTCTACCTTGCGTGTGTCCATGTGTACGCCCTGTGGTGTGAGAATAAAGCCGAGGAATTCTACCTCTGTCACATGAAAGAAGCAGTTTCTCCAAAACTGCCCGGACATGGCTGACGTGGTCCTCCTTGGTGGTTGAATAGATAAGAATGTCATCAATATAAACAAGAGCGCAGACGTCCAACAGTTCATGGAGCACGCCATTCATAAAAAATTGGAACACCACCGGGGCATTACATAGTCCGAAGGGCATAACCTGATATTCATAAAGGCCATATGTTGTGCGAAAGGCCATCTTCCACTCATCTCCTTTTTTGACTCTTACTAGATGGTAGGCCCCTCGTAAGTATAGTTTTGTATATATCTGAGCGTTTTTGACTTGATCCAAGAGCTCAAGAATAAGCGGTTATGGGTACCGTTTTTTTACCATGATCTGGTTAAGTGCTCTGTAGTCAATGAAAGTTCTCAGGTCTCCCTCCTTTTTAGGCACAAAACAGAGGGGCGAGGATGCAGGGGACTTGGACGGATGAATGAAGCCATTTGCCAGATACTGATCGAGGTAGGTTTTTAGATGCTGGTTTTCCTGTGCTGTTAGGGTGTAAATCTGGCTGCAGGGAACCTGAGCTCCAGGCACCAGATCAATGTGGCAGTCATACGGTCTGTGCGGAGGTAGGGTGTTCACTTGCTCTTTTTGAAAGACATCTAGGTAATCCAGATATTCAGGCGGTAGTGAACTGGTGAGGCCCAGTATGGTTTCTTTGTTCGACGAACCTGGGTTGGTAAGACCTTTTCATGAGAATCCCTTGCTATAACAGGTGTCGGCACAGTCTTGGGGAAAGGTCAGAACTCGTTTACGCCAGTCAATCCTGGGATTGCGGGTCTCCAGCCTGGGCATTCCCAATATCATCTGGAACTGAGGAGCACTGATGAGATCGAAGGTGATGTCCTCTTGGTGACCGTCCTGACACAGAAGCGGTACCTTCTTGGTGTAATGCATCACTGGACCGGATGATAGCTGAGATCCATCAACTGCTGTGACATTTTCCGAAACCTGCTTCTGTCGGAGAGGAAGGCCTATACGGGTAGCAGATCTTGGTCCATCTAATTTCCCACAGCCCCACTGTCAATGAATGCCTCCAAGGCATGTATTTCTGATGTTTGCTTGTGGTTTACCAGGAGCACAGGGATGACTAGATGTGAGGTCTGTATAGGTTCCTTTTCACCGCTCTACAATCGGACCCCTACGCTTGACGGGCGTTGGAGTTTCCCGAGTCCTGTTCTTCTTCTTCACCCTTGTCAGTTGCTCCAGCTGCTTTCCTGAGTGGTTTCACCGGGCATTCTCGGAGATAGTGACCTGCCTTACCACAGTACAAACAAAGCTGATGCTGTCTCCTTTTGTCCCTTTCTGCCTTGGTGAGTGGGCTCTGCAAGCCTCCGATTTGCATTGGCTCGGACTGATCATGGGATTTGGTTTGATTCTCACGGAGTCGAACATAGACCAACCACCCCTCAGCCTTGGCCCGATACATCTTCCGATCCTGCAATCTGTGACTGAGCTGCACTGACAGGTCAATGTATTCAGCACATCTTTCCGGGGGATTTACTACTTGGGCTAATACGTCTTTAAATTCCCCTTGCAAGCCTCAGTAAAAGAGCATAGTTCTTTTCTCCTCTGGCCAGTTAGTTTGTGCTATTAGACGATTGAAGGAAGTGATATAGGTTAGTAGGTCTTGGTTACCCTGCCGTAGTGATAACAGTTCATTGTACAGAGCCCATCCTTGAGTATGCCGGGCAAATAGTTTCTCCATTTCACGCTGGAAACCTCAGAAGCCTCAAAGCAGAGGATCATCCTGGTTTACCAAGGGTACTGACCAGTCCGCTGCACTACCTCCCAAATATGAGAGTACAAATGTCAGTCTCGCTTGATCGTTGGGGAATGCCCCAGGTCTGCACAAGAAATGTAGGCGACATTGATTCATAAAGATGGCGCACTTATTCGGATCGCCTGCAAAGCGTTCTGGCGGGGCCTGGGGAACCCCCCCTTGAAGAACCACCTGTACTGGTGAGGGCTGTGGAGGCGTGGCAGGAGGGGCATACCCCGGCAGTGGGACCTGGCCTGCCTGTGCCTTGAGCATTTGCCTTGCTAGTTCACATGTCCGCTCCTGGTTCACAATTAGATCCGTCCTTAGGGCATTGGTTTCCTGCCTTGAGCCGTGAACTTCAGCCCGTAACTCTCCCAGTAATCGGGTCAACTGGTCCATTTCAGAAGTTTCAATGACGCCCAGGCTGAGATTCGAAGAGGCTTCACGTTCTGTTATGCTCACTTGGTCTCTGCGGAGGCGTTGGGGCATGGTTGCAGCCCTCCCGGGGGTGAGGTCACTCGGGTCCGACTTCACCATCTGCGCTTATGTGGTGACTGGTGGTAATAGGTGATGCTGCTCGGAACTGCTCCTGCATGGAGAATAGAGGGTGTGAGTAGGCCAGCTTGTGCATCTGATCCCCTTCCAGATCCCTTCTCCCAAACGGTGGTACCCGTGGGATGAGCTGTCCATGGAAAGCTCACCTGTTGATTAGTTTTGGTGAGCACTCCATCCTGCTGCTTCTAGCAGGGGCGCTTGTATGATCTGATGATCTGGACTGAGTTCCTTCACTGGTCCCTTGCACGTAGTAGTCCAGTCCTGCTGCGACCAAGCCACTATACTTTAGGTAAGTTTTCCTGTTTGCCTTTCCTCGTCTGTTTTTTTTGTATTGTAAAGTTTATTGTCTTGTATTGCTGTCCATTCCACTTTTGATGTTTCCTCTTTTGCTTTCTTCCCTTGCAAGTGATGTTACCAGCCGAGCAGAAGCTGCGGAGCTCGAGGTGGCAGCCGGAGAGAACGAGGAACGAAGCTGCAGCGGTACAGTATCTGGTAAATTGTTAACTAGGGGGCGTGCAGGGTTCAAATGCGGCACGGCCCTAGGACGGATGTTCTAACCTTGTCTTTCTTCTTCACAGGGGAGTTCATGAACATCAGCAATCGCTCTATCTTCCTTCTCGCTTCACAACTCCAACGAACTACATGAAACTAAATAAAAAACACATCTTTTATACTGAAAACTCATCATCACTGACCTGTAACGCTTAAAATGTTGCATGCAATTGTATTGGTTATAGGAAGGTAACTTTAATATAGGTACTATATCTGTATATGGTAACAAAGTGTGGGGATTGGATAAACAATGTCAAGTGGGGCATCTGTAGACGTCACTAAAAGTACAACGTCTCATTGGTTCTATTAACTATAGGACCCTAGATTACTTGGTCCACTATGATTGGGTTGGCATCAACCCCACTCATACTTTTCCACCAGCCTATGAGCATGCAGAATAGTCGGCCATGTGCAGGGAGCTCATCCGTTCCTCCAGTCTCCCTCCAATTATTGCAATAATCAATCATCACTTCAGTGGTCATGTGTCAATTATTTCTTTGTATGTTGGCCTTGAGACTGCTTCTTGGTCTGGAAAAGTGAAGGCGCCTGGGTATGGCACAATTCCATGCGTAGGTGTGAAAGTTTCATCCCTTCTGCTGGCTCGGTCACGTGATTCAGACACTGTGAAAGTCGTCTTAATTTGTGTATTTGATTTAATTTTGCCAGCCATCTGCCTCCTGCGGCTTATCTTGACCTTTTAGAATATGATTATCTGTTCTTCTCTTCATTAAATGTATCTACTGTTGGTCTACTTCAGCTGGTATGACCTTGGCTTCTTGGCATGACTTGCCTTTGTGTGAGTTTCTGTCTGTCCTTCATTCTCAATTTTCCTGCTGCAAAGCTCTCCTCGTGAGACCTTAAATTACCTTTGATCAGTTCTGTTCTTGTGCATAGTGGAAGTATACTTATATACACCTCTTTTCTTGAGGTAGATATGTATAGGTGGCGCTTGCCACACTCTATTTTACTAATAAGCTTTAGCAAGCCTCACAATTTTCTTAGCTTCTTGTGGTTCCATGCATATGTACACATGTAAGCTGGCTGAATATCTGCATCATGCTCCTGGCATAAGCATCTAACATTTGACATTGTTATTTCGCTTTAAACTCAGGATGTCACTTATCCATGGTGTTTCGTCTCTTTTCATCATTCATAGGTCGTCATATCTTTTATATATGAGTCAGTCCGGGTTCTTGTGATGTCACCATTCGTCTTCTTTTAGGACTTTCTTGGCTTCTTCCGGTATCGTCATTCTGTCTAACTTGTCGATATGTTTTTCTCAATGGGTACCTTACTGTCCAAGCTTTCTTAGGTGCTGATACTTCAATAGGTGCTGTCAGTCTGATAGGTACTGGGCAGAGCCCCACTGTGGCTCTCTGCTGGTTTATTTGCTCATCCTACGGCACATATTTCGGCGTGAACATTCCTGGCACCTCAAAATGGGCGGTGGGGGTGCAAATCATGTTTTGGACCTCCTCTACAAAACACTTGCCAACTTAGCTGGGCAGATAGCACAGCAAGCTGAGCACTTGTTCTGTTATCTGGTGCACAAGCTGCTCATGCAGGTTCGAATCCCGGCAGGCCCAAGTCAGTCTGTTATCCTTTTGAGGTCAATAGATCAACTACCATGCTGTGAGATAATTATATGAACTGTTATTTCAGCGCTTCAATACCTGTGGGTTTGTAGTGCTATATAAAAGTAGATATTGTTATTATTATAAACAGCTCTAGGGTATCTGCAAAGTGATATGTTGTCAGGATTATCTTCCCCAAAGGACACACTGTGTAAAAACACTTACCATCTCCCTCAAAACTACTACAATAAGAAATGTGTTGATGGGTTTGCTTAATCAGCAGTGGGGTAAAATATAGCCCCTGAATGCCAGAAATAAAGAGGCCAGAGTGATTTGTGAAGTCCCATTGAAGTATAAGGTGAGCACATTAATGGTGATGTCAGACATGAGGACTATTGAACCAAAAATAGGCCTAAATCTCAAAGGAAAGAAAGTGGGCTTAAATTGCGAAGGTGCAAAGATATACGCAATGTGTTTCAGCAAGGAAAAGAAAGACAGGTGGCTGACAATGCTGTTTTACTCTATTCATGGAAAGCTACACTTTTTACTTAAAGAGACAGATAGCAGTGTGTACATTATGCCGCCAATGCTCTTTGTCTGAATGCCAGCAAGACGGAGAGCCTCCTCATCGGCACACCTTCACCATCCTTTCCCCCTGCCTCCCTTGGCTTCCTCCTACCTCCCACCTGCGAGGCAAAGAACCTCAGGGTCATCTTTGACTAAACACTTTCCTTCACTGCCCATATCTGTCTCTGAAAAGTCACACTGCCTACTGCACCTCCTGAGAAGTACTCTGGCTTTCCTCTCCTTCCCCCAGAAGCTCACGGTCTCCCAAGCTCTGGTTCTCTCTCGGTGGGACTATTGTAACAGCCTCTTTCTAAATCTACCTGCTTCTACGACCCTCTTCAACTAATCCAGAACAGGACTATGAGACTTGTCCTTTGCCTCAAGCCCTGGGATCGTATCTCTCCAGCTCTGAAATCTCTCCATTGGCTCCCAGTGGATGCAAGGATTAAATTCAAAACCCTCTGCATTGTGTACAAGGCTTTCTGGGGCCCCAGTCCAAAATATCTTCAGCTATCCCTCCGCAAATAACTTCCCTCTCAAGCTCTTCGCTCCTCTACCTCCCTCGGGGTCAGTCATTTTTCAAAGAAACGAGCTGGGGGTAGATTTGTCTTCGGCTGGGGCCTCCCTCTGGAACAGTCTCCCTGCCACTCTAAAACTTGAGGAGAACCATTTCTGGTTCGGGAGCACCTCAAGACCTCAAGAACTTCCTCTTTGCTTCTGCCTTTACCCCTCCCTCCTACTGATATGTTCTCTCTTGGCACTGTGCACCTAGCCATCCTCTGTCCTCCGGGCCCAGCTACCTTCTCTCCCTGCCACTCTCATGCACTGCCTCCGGGCCAGCCCTTGCACTGGGATCTGTCTCTGTACCCATACAGCCCTCCCTTTTTCTTCCTGCACTTAGCAGACCTACCCTGTCTGCATTAAACCCAGCACTTGCTGGCTGCACTACCACTGTTGCCTTTATTATTTATTATATTTATCTGTTTCTACTTTGCTCCGCACTTTCCACTTCTCCCCCCTTCCATGCACTTTCCCCTCCGCCTCTGCCATGCACTTGCACGTTCTCAATGTCACTGGGCCTAGTAAGATTGTTGTATTGTTCTCCCTGTTCCCCTCCCATGCCTTGTCGTACTCTGGAACACTTGTGTACGAGCGCGTTAGAAATAAAATATCAATTCAATATCATTAAACGCAGAAAATTGCTATGCCACATTTAAGCCAAGTGTGTGATATGGCTGACTCGCACAGTTCGCATTTTGTCATTGAGTCAAGTGAACTATGCTTCGGTTCGGATTCACCTTGAGTAAATACCTGGTGGGCGTTTTGCATTTTGTGCACAATCTTCCTGGCTTCGACACTTTAATTGACGAGCCATAAGGTTGCCTCCAGTATGGCATTATTTTTAGGTGCTAACTACACTTGGAATGAAACTCGTGTACGATACTACTGACTTTGACACTTGTTGCCTGTGAGCTTGTCTTCGGTTATTACCTGGTACAGTTGGCTGAACTACTGAGATGAATAGTTTAATGCTCTCTTGAATTGCTCCTTACCCTTTATTAGTTGTTGTGCAGCTTTTCAGTTGCAGCTTCTGAGCAGATCATTACTGCGTCGATACGTTCTCCTTCAAAGGCAAAAGCGCAGGAGAAGTGGTTTGGGTACCTGATCGTGATACATGTGAGCCTGCAGGATATGATTTTGATCCCCACCAATCTTGATGAAGGCAGGGGAATCTATGACTGAAAGACCTGCCCCTTTCCCCAACGGAAAGGGAGGGGCAGGCTTTGTTTCCGAAAGTGAGGGTGCTTAAGCAGACATTTTATTGTACCTTGTCATGCTGCGTTCTATCCGGGTATACTTTCAGCTCAGAAAATTGCTGGTAGAGTTTAATGACGTTAACCCATTTAAAGTACTGCGTCTAAGCCTGTTAAACAACTCAGGTTAAGTGGTATTGATGACATTACCACCATGGCCATCAGGTAAGCGCTGTGCCTTGGCTGCCCATCTAAGCAATTTCGGCCATATTTCCTCCCCCAATGCGCCCTGTGAGTTTGCAATGCTGCTTCCTAACGACCCCCTCCAGTTGTGCCTCCCGCGACCTCTCCCCGGCTTCCATTGGTTATTGCACATGTTGTGCTCGAGGGCCTACTCCTTACGCAGACGCGCTTCCTGAGCCATTACCACCATGGCCATCAGCTAAGCGATGTGCCTTGACTGCCCATCCAAGCAATTTCGGCCAAATTTCCACCCCCAATGCGCACCGTGAGTTAGCAATTCTGCTTCCCAACATCCCCCTCCAGTCCCGTCTCTCTCGACCTCCCCCCGGCTTTCATTGGTTATTGCACATGTTGTGCTCGAGGGCCTACTCCCTCGGCACACGCACTTCCTGAGTCATTACCACCAAGGCCATCGGGTAAGTGCTGTGCCTTGGCTGCCCATCCAAGCAATTTCAGCCATATTTCTACCCCCAATGATCCCTGTGAGTTTGCAATGCTCCTTCCCAATGTCCCCCTCCAGTCCCGCCTCCCGCAACCTCCCGCCGGCTTCCATTGGTTATTGCACATGTTGTGCTCAAGGGCCTACTTCCTCAGCACACGCGCTTCCTGAGCCATTACCACCATGGCCATCAGGTAAGTGCTGTACCTTGGCTGCCCATCCAAGCAATTTCAGCCATATTTCCACCCCCAATGCACCCCGTGAGTTTGCAATGCGGCTTCCCTGCCTTTAGCTCTGGAAACCCGGGTGAGTAAGATCCAGAACAGGACCCTCCTGGGCCTGTTTAATTATTTTTCTGGCTCTCTGAGCCCCCTAACCTGCTCCCGGCACCCTCGTTCTCTCCCCATCTCTCCCCCTTCCTCATCCCGCCTCCCCCCCCCCATGATAGGCCAACCAACCTGGTCATAAGTGACCATCCCAGAGCAGCCCTCTGCCAATGCAGCCCTGCGAATAAGGGGCCAAGCCAAAGGGCGGCTCCAACAGAGGCAGCTCCAGAGAATGTCTGCAGGTGTCAGCAGGGGAAGCCAAGGAAGCCAGCAGTCAAGCAGACACCAACACAACCTGTGAGTGTGGCATGGGTGGGGGTGTAGAGCAATTATTCTACTCCAGAAAGCCCCTGCCACTCTACCTTACCTTTCCATAGTGCAGACTGCCATAGACGTACACAATGCATACTTAGAGAGACTTGTGACCACTGTAAATGGACTGTAAATGTTGCCTTGCAATACAAACTAACTTACTTGCCAATGTTAGCTAAAGCCACACCTTGAGGGGACTGTGAAGATTAGGCTGTGTCGCATCTGCATAGAGATGTGAATGTTAGCATGCACCATACTTAGATGGAATTCTTAACCTTAGCCTGTGTCACATCTAGATAGAAATGTGAATGTTAGCATGCACCATACTTAGATGGAATGCTTAACCTTAGCCTGAGTCGCATCTAGATAGAAATGTGAAGGCTAGCATGCACCATACTTAGATTAAATTCTTAAACCTAGCCTGCGTCGCATCTAGATAGAAATGGTAATGTTAGCATGCACCACACTTAGACAGAATCCTTAACGCTAGCCTGTGTCGCATCTAGATAGAAATGTGAATGTTAGCATGCACCATACTTAGACAGCACTCCTAACCTTAAGCCTGCGTCACATCGGGATGGAAATGTGAATGTTAGCATGCACCATACTTAGATGGAATTCTTAACCCTAGTCTGCGTCGCATCTAGCTAGAAATGTGAATGTTGGCATGCACCATACTTAGATGGAATTATTAACCTTAGCCTGCCTCGCATCTGGATATAAATGTGAATGTTAGCGTGCACCACACTTATATGGAATTCTTAACCTTAGCCTGCGTCACGTCTGGACAGGATTATGATTGTTAGCATGCGCCACACTTAAATGAAACTGTGAGTAATGACAGGTGCCACACTTGAATGGAATTGTGATCATTAGCCTGCCTCACATCTAGACAGAATATTGAAATTTGCAAGTACCACACTCAGTTGGAATAGTGAATGATAGCAAGCATCATATCTAGACATAATTGCAAGGACAGCAATGCCAACTAACCTATCTACTAACAATTTCATCCCTCTGCATACACCTCTCAAACTCTAACCAAACACAACCACAAGCCTAAAATACAGCAATCCGCATAAACTTCACTACACTGCAACAGTAAAACAAACCACACATAGACTTGCACAACAGCACATGACGACTACCGACCATACAACACCACACACCCAGCCAACAAACCCACCGGGTTGAGGCTGCTAACAGCACATCACTGCTCTCTTGCACTTTTCCAGCTTATTTCCACTAACTCACTCCCACTTCCCTTTTTCAGAGCCGCCAGAGCACCAGGGGACCACTCTGGTGGTGATAGTGCGTGGTACAAATATCCTTTAACATTAACATTAACATTATCTTCAATGTAATACCAGATTGTGATCCCAAAATCACCAGTGAAAGCAAGCTTCTTGCATTTATCCTCACCCTAAATGACAGTACGCAGAGAGAAGTGCCTATTTGGGTTTAAGGTGAACATGGCTTTGCATATAACTGTCCTATACATATGGACAATCCAGAAGGGATACTCATGTCTTTTGCAACTGTAATATTAAAGAAGTACATTACACATGGATATAAGGCCCATGTGCCTTATACAATGTCATGTAAAATGCTTTGTGTGGGGGTTAAAAGCCATTTTGTGCAGTTAGTCAGTTCTTCTGAATTGAAACGTTAACCTCAAATACATTTCCTTTCCTCTGCTGGTCCTGGAGAGGGAGGTCTGGTTGCCAACAATCAATCTGGTCCATTACTTAAAAATATAAAGAAATACACTGCTTTTGATGGACACCACAGTAGAAATAGATAAAGCCATGCCTGTCTTTTCAGCAGAAGTGACCTTGAGGTCTCAACTCCCATAAAGTGTGCATTAAAGTGGCAGCCAGGGCCATTACAAGGCCAGGAAGGGATAGGCTAAGATAAACATGAGCCCGCATCTGGCTGGTCACATGCCTAAGGGGAAATGAGACATAAGAGAACACTCTGGGGGCCAGAGTGAGCGAGGCATGTGATACTGGCATTAGTTAATAGAAAAATACATTTTTATTGCATAAAAAGGGTAGCATATATGCCACAACGCTCATTCCAGACTTTCAGTAAACGTGCCAGTAACCCCCTTTGAACCATGCCAAAACTATTTTTGTGTGATAAACATAACAGAAGTTATTAAGGAAAATTTGATTTAGGCCTTCACTTAATTCCAAGAGATTTGAAAGTTGGTGTGAGGGTGAAGGACAAAATTAACATGGGAACTGTGAAGTGGCATATTTTTCACTGATAGGGCTTCAGAGCATACAAAGAAAACCCATATCTCTGCATAGGAAGGGCGTGCTGACTTCAGATTAGCATCATCTGATTGGCCTTAAAATGTAGTTCTTAAAAATATATCCCATGCATCTAAAGATTTGAAAAATTAGGGCACTTGCCATGTTGACAGATTTTCAGAGTTTGGACATGCTAAACCTATATGTCAGTTTGAGATGACAAAACTTTCTCCTCCTACAGCTTTCCTGACTCACTCTCTTCATCTCCTTGTCCTATTAGCACACAGGTGGGAGGAGGGTAGAGAAAACCAACCAATCCCTTTTGTGGGAATCATAACAAGTTTGTGATGTCATTTGCCCTATAAGTAAACCCGTTTGCATCAGAACTGGGCTTTTTCCACTTATTCCGGGAGGTAACGTGCTGCTGAACTCTTGCAAGAAACACCCAAGCAGAGAGTTCCAACATCTTGCATTGGAGACAGGGACAGAAGACATAGAAGCTGACTGGGACCCCTTGGAGGAGCCAGAGGTGACTATCCTTGACCGACACCCTTGATGTCCCAGAAATGCCCTGATGTTCCCTGGTGCCCATTACAAGGATTCTCCTATAAGTAAGTATTGTTCTAGTTATTTCCTAGTTATTTCCCCATAGCAAAATACACTGTTTGTCTGAGTAGATCCTTAGAATATTTATTTAAAGTAAATCCACCAATTCCCCTATAGAAATAACGGGATGTGTTTTGTTAGCATTCGAAACAAACAAGCTCCTCCCAGTGTGTTTTGAGCCGTTATAGACATATAGATTTGCCAAAAGAATGAATCCAAAAACCCTGTTTCCAAGTGAGAGTTCAGGGTGCAAAACAAAATTCCCCATTTATCCCCTTCATTTTAAATCAGAAGTATGAAGCCTTGTGCCTCCATTTGCATGTGTGGTGGGAAAAACAAAATTGCCCCTTTGTTCCCATTGTACTCTGACCCAAACCACAAAGCCGTGCCTGTTCTTTTTATGTGTGGCAAACAAAATGTTCCCATTGCTTTTCTTTCCCTCATATTGCATCTGTGATAATCAATGAAAAATGATTGTTCCCCTTGAATCCCTTTTCCAAAGAGTGCATTTCTATCAGAACCAAAAATGATATTCCCATTGTGTTTCCACTTTCTGCCACTGGCCTTCAATTCAGAGGGGCAAGTCTAATTGTTGTTTGGAGGGTGGGCGTAGCTGGAAGAAAGAAGTGTTATAACCAAATAAGCAATCACTGGGTGTCTTGAATTGTTCTTTTTCTGTATTGGTGGGTGATTTGAAAAGAAAGCTGATGACGATTGTGACTGCATATTTCAGTATTATCTCTGTGTTGATGGCATTATGGAAGTCATTTTTGTTCCTGTGTTGCCACAGCATTGGTGGCTGATGTTAGTCGGTTTGTCAAATTTGGTTTACATAAATGAATAAATCTATATTCTTAGTACACACCAGCCCGGATCCTAATCCATTATGGCACCGGGTATTTGTTGAGGTTCGGTGCGAGGCGGGTTGTAGGTCTTACAAAATTGACCCTGAATCAAAATCTTAGTGATTTGTTGTGCGCCCCCTTGATTGGGGCTAAGGGACTCCCTGAGTTGAGTGTAACCGTGTAATAAACTGTGACAAAACTGGGGGCTCATGCCGGATTGGCAAAGAGTTTTCACTCGTGACAGTGCAGTATCAGAATATTCATTTGGGTGTAGTTGCATTGCAGTGGATGGAAAGTTGTGTTACATTGTGAAGACACCATTCAGACCTGTACCCTGAGTGTCAGGGTGGTGTATAGCCCTTGAATCAGGCTAATCTCATGAGACTTTTACACAGTGTGCCAAAACTAAGAGTGGTTGATCCGAGAGACATAAAGATTGTAGCATTTCCGAATGAAGCAGAAACAGATTATATCTTTATTTATCTGGCATCTAAATCGATAATACACTTAATTTAATCTGCAACTGATGAGCTAAGGTGTTTGGTTTTTGATCTAAGAGTCTATCGAAGTAAGTCGCCTGAGCAAGATACAAGATCACTCGGAACAAAAAAGCGATACCCAAATAAAGAAATCGGGATAGAGCATTTGGAACAAAACAATATAAATTGCAAACCGATTAGGTTCTTGCCCACCATCCTAAATAGCCCAAATGCATTGCGTATGAAGATAGCAGGCAGAACATCTGAAACTCTGAGTAAAAAAGAAATAAATGAAGACCAGTTGGTGACTTAAATTGATCCTGAAAAATCTTGGATCTGGTTAGCAGGGACATTAGCATGGTAGCCTTTTGTGGTTCCATTTAGTTAATCCTGTCTTCTGTTTTTCTCTCATGTTATCCTGTTCTCTGGCATGGCATATTCTGTTCTCTTGAGTCTTCTAGTTTTCTCTGAGTTTATGTTATTGTGCTTTGGGCTGCAGGGGCTCTAGCCCACCTCTGATACTTTTTCTGAGTTTTTGTTTGGCTTGTAATCTTTCTTGTTTGTTTAATTTTAGAGTCCCCTGTTAGTACTGGGTTTCTTGGTGGCTTCTGGTGTCTGTAGTTATTTTCCGTGGGTGAGTGTGACTCAGCCGGGGGCCAATGGCTTGCAGATGCGGGGTCTCTGTTTCTACTGGGTGCTAGTGACCGTGATACTACCCATGAGTGAGGGAAAATATCCTAATGAGGCAGGGATGGGTGGTTGTTCCTGAATGCGCACTTTGGTTGCCTTCCCGTTCGGGCAGTCTGCAAAGTCTGCCCTTTTCTGACTATTAGTCTGTTGGCAGTTTACTGCTACCTTTCGCCTAGATTGTCCCTAGAAACTCCTAGATTTGAAGCAGAGCAGTGGTGGTGAAACTAAGATTGAGGACCCGTGCTAGTGGGAAACCTAGTTGTAGAGCATTTTGACATGGAGCACAGTTGTTATGCGAGAGAAAGCCCGGAACCAAAACCCAACAGTGGTGGGGGAGCATCTGTAATTGGGGCACAGTGCTAGAGGGGAAACACCTAGAAATAGAAAAAACAGCAATTGAAGAAACAACCAAAAGTGTAACAAAGCAGCTAAGGCAAGAATACAGGAGCAAGAAGAAAGCACCAGGACCTGAAATAACTGGCAAGTGGGAAAATACGCCTACATTTGGGCGTTAGATTTGAGATACCTGGTAAGTGGGAAAGAACACCTACATTTGAGGTACAGCAGTAAGTAGAAAACAGTTAGATTTGAGATACCTAGCAAGTGGTAAAGAATGCCTCTATGTGAGAAAACACCTAGATTAGAGACACCTGGCAAGTGGGAAAAACGCCTAAATTTGGGACACAGTAGCAAGCAGAAAACAGATTTGAGATGCCTGGCAAGTGGAAAAAACACCTAAATTTGGGACAGGGTAGCAAGTAGAGAACAGTTCGATTTGAGATAGTCATGTCATCATATCATATATCAATACTCGGTTGACACGTCCTATGCTGTAAGGTCACAATTTCTTTATACACTTTTGACTGGCACATATTTAACATCCCCCATACCCTTCACCTCTTCCCCACCTGCCAATGAACACAAGACCTATGGAATTAGTTAAACATGTATTTGCAATGTTTTATGGGGAACACTCCTAGAACTCATCTTTGGCATCGTATCACATAGAGGGCCTGATTTACATGCGCGTTCTACAATGGCTCAATCACATTGAAAAGCGCTTTGTAAATCAGTCCCAGCAGGTGCTACCTCTATGAATTTTCCACTTCCTCTCTCGTATACTTCACCCCATCCTCCTTTTGTTGTCTGCGCTGATAAAGACGGTTATACCATGCCTGGGTTCTCTTATTGTACCTAATCCCCCTTCTCCCTCCTGTTGACAGCATTTCTAGCGTCTCCTTGTATTCATGCTGCTTCTTGCTGAAGGTATGTAGGCGGTTCAAAGCCTGGTCTTGCACTTAGAAACTGGTCACCGGTATTAAGTGTGTTATAAAAGAACAATTATAAATACAATCATAACCTTGTCCATCCTTACACAATCATTGTTGGATCTCCACACTGGATTGAGGTTGTTTCCACCACCTACCTTTCCCTCATCAACTCCTGTTCCTCAATTTGAGGTAAATCTGTAAGCCGTGAACGATTCCCCTGGCATACCTCTCGAATTTAGACTGCTAGCCACAGTGAGCTGCATATACCCCTTAATGAACCCCCTAATTCCTTCAACCAGTCCATTGGTGGTGGGATGGTGTAGTACCACTCAGCATGTGGGAAATATTCATATGTTAAAGGAATTCCTGAATATACCAGACGGAAAAATAGACTCAACGGCTTCCCCTCATATATTCTGGTTAGTGACCACTGCCGCAGTGGTCATTACACCAACACGCCAACTGCCTTCCCAACTATACCCGGTTGGATGAGATCTATGCTGGGTTCAGACCCCATCATTGTTGCCACTGGTCACTGCCCCAACTACCCCCCTGTTCAACCCATTTGAATGGAATCTGCACTGGGTTCAGACCCCATCATTGTTGCCACTGTAGCGAATTAGGAACGTGCTCGCACTACAGTTTGAAGTAGTTTGTTGGTGAAGTGCCCCGTTCTTGCCTGCGTAGTGTTAACTGTTACACCGGCCAAGCATTCCAGGGCTTGGAAACAAAACAGCGCTGTCAGCGTTCTGTTGCTGCTTCGTATGATGGCAGGTCACAATTCCTGTACACACGTTTCGCATGCACATACATTATGACATGTATATTTTCAATATGAGGCACACACCATAGTTCGGTGATGAGCGGTTGATATAAAGCACTCATAAGTGTGTTTCAGTGCACTACTGCAAACATCAGACTAGAGGCGGGACAATGACTTTGAAAACAAGCATTTATGAATCATTGCGAGAACATCTGGCCACTAGTCAGAAATGCAGATGTTGGAAGAGAATCATTACAATGACACCGGTGAGAGAGGAAATAAAAGTTGTTCTTGGTTCACTGAAAAATCCAGTTTGGGCTGCCTGCATGCAGTGAAGTGGGCTTGGCCTACCATTTGCAGCAACACTTGGACGGGTGCCATGCATTGTTGTTATTCAATACAGTTCATTACAATATCTGTGGCGGGGATCACACTGTGCACTCGCTTGAAAGGCTGTGAAGGCATTTATGCTCCTTTTATGCATCGAGGGTTTGGCTGCGCACAGAAAGTTATGCAGCGGGACACGATAAGCGCACTTTAGCAACTGCTACAGGCTACGGGATGAATAGTGAACTTCAAGCCAGATTTTGAGTTCCAAGGGGCTTTATTAAAAGAACAGAAAACTAAGGGAATGGGTTTGACTGAGGTTACTGGGTTGGAATGTAACGGAACAAAGCAAATAGTCCTTCCTTTCAGGAACATGATCCTCGGCCCTTCTCTCTCCATTGGAGTGCGCTCAGCTGGAGGAAAACATGGTTACTCACAGTCCTTGGGGATTTTATGTGCCCTTCACTTCTTTCTTGGCGGGATATATTTTTTGTCAGGATGTCACTCACCTGTTTCCCTTTCCTACACACCATTAACACCACCACTACTGGGCCTTTCGTCATTGAAACATTAGCCAGACGTCTGCCTCTTTTAAGAACCTTTGCAGGATTACACTGGGTCCAGCGTTATTAGACTTTGCCCCAGGAGCGCTGGCACAGACCGACTAGACTGGGCAACGCTGCCAGGCACCAAGCGAAGCCTGGTAACTGGTGTCCCATGGCAGCTGGGGGGGCTAGGGGCAGCAGCCCACAAACAGGGCTGCCTCCCTTCTCCCTCGCCCACAGCCAGGCGACACGCAGTCACAACGCGTCATGACATGCAGGAAGGGCGAGGTGTGAAGTAGGACATCGCCCTTCCTTTCACAATTAGGCGCTAAGCACCCAGGATGTGGGGCATGAGGGAGCCAGGGAACAACAAAGATATGCACCCCCGGGTGCACAGACAGTCAGCGCCATTGCCGGTCTGGGGGCTGGCCTCACAGCCCCCAACAGGGACCAGGGCTACCCCTGGGTCCTATACAACGTGCTGCATGCAGCAAGTAAGACACAAACAGTTTGGGACCCTGCACGGAGACCCACACACAAGCGCGTACACTGGGTACTCAGAGTCTCGCTACTTTTTCTTCTCCACAAAACCCTCCCACCCTAGAAAAAGGGAGAGAACCAACGGAAGAAGAGTCAGGACACTGTACGGTGACCACACACAAGTCGTGCGACAAAGAAGGCGGCACAGGCCATAGGGGGTGAACGCAGGTCCCGGTGTCCAAAATTACAATATACTATGATATGTGATTATTACTATGCTTGTTCATGACCATATCTGTACAATAAAATCCCACAGCTCTTTATTGCCAACACCTGAAGAAATGTGTGGCCTGGTACTTGGGAGGGTGGGAGCAAAGCATTCACAGACACCCCAAGGCAACACATGTATATTCCTATGCTGATGAAGCTCTGTAACATATTCTACATGGGCGATAGAGGTGTCTTTTCAGCTATTATCAGGATCTATGCTCCTTCTTGGGGCAAAGATACCTTCCCCACCTGGCCTCCAAGGTCATCCCAGTCCCATTAACCAGGCTTGCACATTGGACATGAATGTTCAATTTCCAGTGGGGACACAGAGGCCCTGTAATGGAGGGTCAGAAAATCCCAGCCCTAAGCAGACCAGGTAGGCCAGGAAATCCAGGGCCCAAAAACTGAAGAGTCTGAGTAAATGACATAGGCCTGTTTTATTTAGCAATTGTAAAACAGGGACAGCAGTAAACGGACAAGTCTCTAAGCTCTCTAATTTCATACCACAAAACAGCGGTTTAAAAGGCAAAAATATGTCACTTCTGATGTCACAACGTTATCCGGGTTAGTAAAACATACAGGAAGGTGGGATTAGTTTAGTCGCATCATATAAGTGTATCATCTATAGGAGGAGTTATTCTAATTGGTTTTCCTCTATCTGATGGCTCCACTTGGGACCACCTTTAAATTGATAATGGTAGCTGCGTGTCACCTTTACACCTTTGGATTGGTCCATGCAACTGTTGCAAAACAAGACCATTTGAGAGAAGTGATTGGTTGGCATTGGCTTCACCATGCTTGATTCCTTGGCAGGTCATCAGCACATGAGCAACATTTTATGGCAGGGGGATCGACATCCAGGTGCCACCTTTCCCAATAATAGGCTTGGTCCATGCTGGTAAAATACCAGCACCACCTTGGAGGAAAGGGGAATTACCGCCCTATTCCAAGGTTGGTGGGGCGGTAATTCCCCCTTCCCCCATTGCCCTTCCCCATTCCCATTTTTGCCCCATAGGGCATAATGGGAATGGGGAAGGTGCTAATTACGATACCGCAAATTGCGGAACCATAATTAGCACCCTGGTCCCTTTGCGGGTTGGTTTTTAACGCCTGCTTAAAAGCAGGCGTTAAAGTAGCAACCCGCAAAGGGACCCCGTAGTAAGGCGGTAAGGGTTAACGGTCACCGGTACCCTTACCGGTGGCCGTTAACCCTTACTGCCTTCCGTGTAATAAGACACCTCATTTGCAAAAAGAATTCCAAGACGTGTTATTCATGACTTTGCTAGTAACAAGTATTTGGTTTAGCCCCAAAAAGATACCACAATGCTTTACAGCCATTGAATATAATCTCCTACTCCCTCCGAAGAAATATAATACAGTGCATGAAACAAGTATTTTGTGTGCCTACAGTCATATGGCTTACTGAGCAACAGAATGAATTGCTTTAAAACAATTCTAGAACGCATTATTTAAAATTTTGCAAGCAACAAGTATTTAGTCTGGCCCCAATATGATGCAGAATTTAGGTAAAGCCACTGAATATAATCTTCTGCCTACCAGTGCAGATGATACTCTTTCCAGCAGTCTAGCAATGCCACATACATTTCTGACATGCAAAGTAAGTAGTAGTCACAATAAATGTATTATCCTATTTCAATGTTCTATCTCTCCCTCAACTAAATGTTACTTAATTGTTTACCTTCCCTCAAAAAATTCCATGCTTGTATGCCAGGCAGCATGTACAGTTACAATTAAACGCTTGCATGGTAGGCAGAATTTAATTGTAATTGTGAACCCTGCTTACCATGTGCACATAGTGAACACTGTTCACAATTAAAAGAAACGCTGCATGGCATGCATGGCAGACAGCGTTTTCTAACTTTGCACGGTGGAGAGCAGAAGTTCAGGGCAAAACCACACTTGCACTCCGAATATTTGGCGCCGGGCACCTGGTTTCGTCTGAGTGGAAATTTAGCAGGTCTCCACCGTCAAATTACAAATAGGGACAACATAGGTTCCTGGGTGTGTTACACTGTGATATACAAGGATGTGCCTAAATGATGGTCTACCTAAAGAAGCACTATCTTGAAGAAAAGAGAGGCATAGCTAACTTGAAAGTCTACAACTAGGGCCTTGGCCCCCACTGCGGTATGCAGGTTTTCCAGAAACTCCCACTAGCTTTGGGGAGATGAAAGTATAACTAAGGTTCTCTTTGTATCGATCAATAGGCCCATGTTTAGGCATACAATGCTTAGTGAATCTCACATCCCTTAGGAGATCAAGCACAGATATTACAAAGACCCTGCCTCCTGTATCAGGAATTGATTGTTGCCCCAAGTAGAGTCAAAGGTTGTGATTATAGTACACAAGACTGTTGAGAGACAGATAAGTGTGTCATCCATGGCGCTGGCCTGTCCCCTACCTCTATATCATAGAAATGAGAGGCGCGTATCAGTCCTGACAACTGCCCGCCTCCAGCGCCATACTGAAGACACTGAAGGTGTTATGCACTTAGACGACCCTATCGGCTTTACCCCGGAACGATCGAGGAAGAAATGAGCCAACAAGATTTGGCATACATGGACATGCTGTAGCTAAAGAATAATGAAAGCAAGTGATGTCATCCCACTCTGACACACATAGATGCACAAGACACAAAGAAAATATACATTCATCATGAAGCCACATGGACATTAGGTCAACCTGAATTTATACACGAAAAATATACAGTGCACACAATAGACACTAGAAAACATATACTCTAATATATCTGCTGTAACGCAAGAAGCACAAGAACACACATAACGCTATCTTAATGCTTAACGCAACAGTAATAAGCAGACATTTTGGATAAAATGGATGGCACTGCCATGCTTAAATGAATGGGAGAGACGGAAGGAGCATCGAAGCTGCAGGAAAAGCAAAGTCACTGAATTAGCCAGAAAGCACAGAGATGAATAAACCGAAAAGTAGCTGCACAGCTTGCCAAGTTGATTGAAGAAAAGGGAGGCTTGGACTGACATAGAGGAGCGCATGAAGTAAACAGTTCCCAAATGTAAGATATAGTTCTCTTAGATTAAATAAAGAAGCACACAGTCTTCAAGGACCAGGTGCTCATTAATTAAGATCAATAATGAGAGAGAAATAGCTCGAACAAGTCTCCAGTGGACAGAGAGGCTAATGGCACCCATATTAAAAAAGGTTAAAGTCCTGGTAAAAGCCAAGCATAATAATTCATTACGTAGTCTCCTCACACATGACATAGAGTTGGAGGACAAGGGCTACTCATTAGCTTCAAACAAAGAGAAACCAAGAACTTCACTCCCTCCAAATTCTCAGAATAAAACATACAAAATAGAACCCAGTTCAAAGCTAAAGCTGGTGGCCTAGGTGATCAGAGATGTTGGTCTTGGTCCACCGCCTACCGTGTAATGAGGCCCTTCGAATTCTTTGAAGGCAGGGGGTATAATATTTAATGAATGTTTCTTAGTGTGTCACCTTTTTGTGTCTTGACCAAATACTTGTTACTTCCATATAAAAGACTTAGGGCCTCATCACGAGTAAACAACACCAGATCAAGAGTTGGTGTGCACACGCACACGGCCTTGGCTTTAACGTAAATAGCGCCCAGTGGAAACAGTGGCTGCGAACCCAAAAATCCAGCACGCATTGCGCTACTGTTGGGTTAGCACACCACGGGAAATTTGTCACCGCCGAAACGGGAAATAAAATGGCGGCCATATTGGGAATCACTATGTACCGAAACCCAAGTTCTCTGACAAAGAACTAACTATGCTCATGGAGGAGGTAATGGCCCATCAAGATGAGCTGTATGGGCCACAGCAGTGAAAGACCACCGCACATCGGCGTACACAGATCTGCAGAGCAGTCCACCAGAAGATGACAGCGGTGGGCCATGTGCCCAGGTAAGGGGAGGACTGCCGGAAGCTGTTCAATGGCCCTCATTACAAGTCAGGCGTTAAGGGTTTAACGGCGCCGTCAGCACCGTTAACCCTTAACGCCTGATTCACACTTTAACGCCTGCTTTTCGCAGGCGTTAAAGTCCAAGGCGCTAAGCGACCTTGGTGCTAATTACGGCACCGTAATTTACGGTGCCGTAATTAGCGCCTTCCCCATTCCCATTATGCCCTATGGGGCAAACATGGGAATGGGGAAGGGCAAATGGTGAATGGGGAATTACCGCCCCATTCACCTTGGAATGGGGCGGTAATTCCGCCATCCACCATGGCGGAATCCGGCATGGACCATGGTGCTAATAGCACCATGGTCCACCGCCTGACTTGTAATGAGGGCCAATGACTTGCGGGTCTGTGTCCATGGGCTCCTGGCACAGCACAGGAGTGAGACCATGAGGACTGGAGGAGGGACCACCCTAATTGACATGGGTACATTTGAGGGAGTTGGAGGAGCAGAGGCAGGTGCTGGCACCCAGGAGGTTGCAGTTGAGAACCCCACCCACCTTGAAAATGCATTATTGTGTCTGGCCCACCCCTCCATTCCAGTGTGAAAGTTTGTGGTTGCAATGCGTGTGATGCACCGCAGCCACCCATGAGTGGGTCTGTTTACCACTGTACTCTAGCGCCCCCAGTTATCCAGAGTAGCTTGAAGTACCTCCAATGTATCAATGTTAGTCCCAAGGAAAATAGATCTATGGCCTGGTCACAGCAACATGATGTGTGCGTGCATATCAATGCCACCCCTCACGTACAGCGCCATGGAAGCTGTGCATTCACATCAGACATCTGAAGATGCCACACCAACATGTCCGAGCAGTGTCTTTCCCCTGTATCACGTTCCAACAATCCCAACCTAGTGAATAACAAACATGTAATGGCCAAGCATGATACAAAATGTGCCCTCACCCCTCGTAAAGCACAAAATGCATGATACAAATGTAAGTTGCCCTCTCCTCATACCAGACCATACCCTACAGGCACGCAGCGATCATCGCAGGGCAACGTTGATGAAGAGGAAGCAGGCCCATCCAAAGCCATGCCCAGATGCGCATCGACCAGTACCACCACCCAGAGAAGGGACCGGCCTGAGAAATCAAGGCACAGTACACACCCCAGCTCACCCCATTGCATCACAGTCAGACCAGCTCAACGTCCCCAAGCTACCGGGGTGCCACTGCCTCAAATGCCCGAAGCCACCAGGGGGTTGCAGGATGTGGAGGTAGCCACCAGTGGGACAAACACTGAGGGCGGCCACATATCCACTGATGAAGAACATGGTACACCAGTGTTCTCGCCTAGCCAGAGTGGCAATCAGGAAATGGCCACACCCCAAGGGACACCAAAGCAAGTGGCAGTACAAAAAACACACTCCCTATGTCCCTGCATGTAAACATCGTGCCCACACACCATTGCCCGATGTGGACACCCCCTCATATGGGTCACTTAAAGGCTGCACCCGCAACAGCCCCACCACACAGCCCACCATGTCCAACGACAGCTCCCCTACCACCCTGCGTAGACCTGGCAGGCCGATGAACACCACACCTGACAGACCCATAGTCACGGGAGCTGCAGTAATGGGACGGCTGGACGTCATTGAGGAACGTCAGAGGAGAATTGATAATATTTGGGGGGGGCAGCCAAGACTATGGCGGGGGACAATGCCCACACCCATACAGTGGTTGAGGGGTGTACTGCGGCCCTCACTGAATTTGGTTAGAGAGTCCGTGAGCTCTGTGAGATCCAATCTGCTCATACCGAGCAGATACAGGAGTCCAACAAGCTCCTCTGCCAGCAGCTGCAGTTGCCACCATCAACTTCCAGAAACCCACAGAGGGATTCCTGCAGGGTTCACCCAGGCGACGTTCCTTGCACCATCCCCAACGCCACTCACAAGAGGGACCCAGAAGTGGGAAGCGTCAACGTTCTTCATAGATGGACAGTGCACAGTTGGGCAGAGGCCCAGGCACATTAATCTACATGGACTGTTTTGGGGTGCTGGAGGGGTGAGGGGGGAATGTGTGCTGGGGTATTGGAGGGGTGAGGGAGGAATGTGTGTCGGGGTGTTAGAGGGGTGAGGGGGGAATGTGTGTGGGGGTGTCGGAGGGGTGAGGGGGAAATGTGTGTTGGGGTGTTGGAGGGGGAAAGGGGAATGTTTGTTGGGGTGTTGGATGGGGGCAGGGGGATGTGTGTTGGAGTGTTGGTGGGGGTAGGGGTGTTTGTTCAACACAAAATAAATCCCGTTCTTACTGCATAGAAGGCTTGGACATTCATGATAGCGTTCAAATGCTGTTTCTTTGACAAGTAATGTTTGTGACATGTACCCATCGACCAGTTCTGTAATAATTGTCAATCTACGCCTGTCTAGACCTCACCCCATCCCAGTGTGCATTGGACTTTGCTACAGGTGCATCCCCATCATCACTCACATCCCCAGGTGTTCCTCCATCAGCATACTGGGGCAGAGGCACATGCCTGCTGCAGCAGATGTTGTGCAGCATGGCACAGGTGAGTACAATTTTCCTCACTTCCTCCGGCACATAAATCAGTACTTCTCATGTATGGTCTAGGCACCTGAAACGTGCTTTTGGGCAATGTAATATGGCAGCTGTGCTGGATTTTGAGGGTAACGCACAGGGGTCATGTGCTAGGTGTCCTGCGGGTATCTGGAATCACCAGCAGGGGAAACGATGTGTACATTAGGCCTAGGTTGGTTCAGTGGACGTGGAAGAGATACACATCATTCGCCACGCACTATGATCATGTATGTGTGCAACAGCTACATGCTATCTCATTGCAATATCTGTACACATCCACCATCTTCAGTGACATGCATGGGCTGACCTATACATGCAGCCCGTGTAAATGAGTATGGTCTTATGTGGCAGGTTACTTTTGCATGCACTTGGTGTCAATCTACATGCAGCAGTGTAACAAAGACTATGGATATGTGTGTGACACTCATGCTGACCAAGTACGTTCATGTTTCCATTTGTCCTTCGGATGTCGTGTCTTCAGTGTGTGTGCTCGGCAATGTGCCCCATTTCCTTTATGGTGAACTTACTGGATCCAATACTCCCTGTGTTTCTTTGCACTGTGGTGCAACCCTTACATCAGGATGGGGCTCCCGTCATATCTGCCTGCTCACGTACTATGTTGTTGAGTGATGGGTTGTGGCTGTCTCCATGGCTGTTGGTGCGTTTGTTAAATGGATCATTTGCCTACATTTGGACAGGCATGTGAATGTCCTTTCAGGGGTAACTATCTCAGGGATGTACATGGTTGTGCCTTCATCTGCTTATCTACAGTGGTGTTCTGGATGTGTTTTCGATTGGACTCACTAGGTATTAGTGTGTGGTTGCCAGAATCAGATTGATCTTTGGTGTCAGGGTGAGTAGCAGCACTGCAAGACAGACAGGATGTATTGTGGTTGTTGGGTTTCCGTGTGTGTATGTGCATTCACAATTGTGTGGAATTCACCTTCTGTGTGTTATGCTGTGGGGAACATGTGCTGGGGTCCTTGTGTGACATACATGCATGGAAAATAGTGCTGTGATAGTGCTGGCTGTATATCCTGGTGGCATGCAAGGATTCCTGTGTGTCTGCCCCCCCCGCCTCTCATCTGGTGAATGTTGGCATGCATTTCATGCAGGATTTCTACACACCCAACATCCAAGTGCGTTGTCCTCAGTGCCTCAACATCTACGCTGCCAGGGTACTGTTGCACAGCACCATGGAGTCTTGGGTAAATCCTGGATAGTGGACGTAGCTGTGGCTGAAAGTCAGGTCGGGCTACAGGTAATCTGTACGTTGATGGAATGGGTGGGTGCTCTTCTGGTTCCTGCATGCTGCCTCGTGGTACCAGGGTGCTACAAGTGCAAAATGTGTGCAGTCTAGGGCTGCATGGACATTCAAGACTTTGCCAATGGCATGGAACTGTGCCTTGACCTGGTTGACCTGCGCCTGTGTGGCTACCAATGCTATTTGCTCATTGACATGGAGCAGCAGTGCATCCATCACCTGTCCCAGCACGGCACTGAAGGTGGACTGGGCCATACCATGTGTCATGGCAACTGTGTGTTGGAAGCGGCCAGTCCTGAGGTACTGTAGGATGGACACAAGCTTTACAGGGGGGCACAGCAGTGCTGATGGCTATCCATCTGCCTATGTCACCCTGGAATGTATCCAGCAACTGGGTGATGGTTGCCCTGTCCAGCCTGTACTCAGACAGCAACTGCCCATCATTCAGGGCCCATGGTGTTGTCCTGATGCTGGGGATGGCTAGCCACCTTGCTGGTGTTGGTCTCCTCCTCTGCCTCCTCCCTCCACATCCCTCTGTGCTCCCAGGGCCCTGGCCTGGTGGTCAGGTCTCTGTAGCTCCTGACACAGAATGTGGATGTCCACATCAAGGGTCCCGGCTCCATATGTCAACCTGGTATTGTGAAGGGTGTATGGTGCATGGGTGGGACTTTTGTAGGCAACCTGTGTGCATTGGTTCCACATGGGGCCTTATTGCTGTCTCATGTGTTCTTTTACTTCCAGTATTTTGCAGGGGGTATTTTTGGCGGTATTAGCGCTGGTTTTCCAGCGCAAAGAGCGCCACTGCTATACATTTGATTGGTCTCTAATAGTGCTTTCAGTTGCAGGCGCTATTACAGCCGGCACAATTACAGCCAGCTGTATTGGATCAGCTGTTATAGCGTTGCCAGGATTTGCAGTCGTGATCCGGCGGAGCAGTATTGGCAGCGCTAACTAGTGATGACCCCCTGAGAATGATTTCGCGGCAGGAGCGGATTATATTCAGTGGCTGTAACTCAGTGTTCCATCTCAGTGTTAAGATGGATTTCCAAAATCAACCCCAGGAGTGTAAGAGGGGGGTTACAAGACCACCCTATTATGGTCAACAGAGATATACCACGATTTTAGGCAAACCCAACAAAAGTAGGTTAGCAGAGTGGCAAAGCTTATTCTCAGGATGGCTGTGGGAGTGGTCTAGCGCTACAATGAGTCCACGCACATCAACAGCAATAATTCAAGTTAGACAGGCAAATACAAAAACATGCAATCATTTATTAGGCCTTTAAAATACACACAAAGCATGTAAAACATCTAGTCAAATACTGTCACACACTTACAATCAAACAGACATATACATTCACCCATAGGTGAAGAAAGCAAGCATTTGGTTCAATAACCAGTGAAACACAGGTAAGTATTCAGATGCATGATATTCAATAAAGACACTTTAGAGTAACCACAAAACAGTGCCTCTAACACTCAATGGGCCTCATTACGACCCTGGCGGTAAGGGGTTAACGCCAGCGTTAGCTGCGCCGACCCCTTACCGCCAACTACGAGGTCCCTTAGCGCCATGGCGCTTTTAACACCTGCTTTTAGCAGGTGTTAAAATCCATGGCGCTAAGGGACCATGGAGTTAATTACGCCACCGTAATTTACGGTGGCGTAATTAACGCCTTCCCCACTCCCATTATGCCCTATGGGGCAAAAATGGGAATGGGGAAGGGTAAATGGGGATTGGGGACTTACCGCCCCGCCGACCTCGGAATGGGGCGGTAAGTCCGCCAACCACCATGGCGTAAACGTAGTTTACGCCATGGTGGTAAAGTCACGGCCCAGGCGGTAACTTACCGCCTGGGTCGTAATGAGGCCCAATGAGTTCAACCCTAAGATGGTTTGGGGCATTGTACCCTAAAGTACCAGTTCCAAATGTATACTT
This sequence comes from Ambystoma mexicanum, assembly GCF_040938575.1. Lineage (NCBI taxonomy): Eukaryota > Metazoa > Chordata > Amphibia > Caudata > Ambystomatidae > Ambystoma > Ambystoma mexicanum. The sequence goes on from NC_090935.1 coordinate 330,598,522, forward strand.
TTTAGGAAGGTTCATTAAGAGATTTGGACGATGTAATTGGTCATGATATAAAAGCCAAAAAGATATGTACAATTCATGTAATTAAACTAACTCAATCCCATTCGCTAGGGTAGTAATAGTAAGGAATCGTTAACCAGGCCTCCACTGACCAAAGTCAGAAAAGAGTAGTTTAGGGACAGGACTTTACACCCACGTAACCCTATGGAGAATAGGGGTGAAAGGAACAGGTATTTTAACTTACCCTCCTGATTCTGATTTCTTCAGAGACCCTTGCTGAAGTTCCGGAATCCGTTGAGGATAGAGGGCCTCATCACGAAGTTGGGTGGTAGCCCTTAAATCTGGTGGTAACGCTATTACCGCTGAATTTATGGGCTGGCCCTATTATAAGTTGGGCCAAATGTTTGGAGTTTTACCTCCAGCTGTTTGCTGCAGGTAAACATCCAGCTTTCCCCCTGTTTACAGCTGTTTTTAGTGCTATTACCGCTGGCGCTAATTGTGCTGGCGCTAATAGCACCATTAAACCCAATGGGGAATGGGAAATAACTGTTAGCCCGATACTCATGATCAGGCACTAACAGCACCGGACCAAGTTTCGTTAACGCTATTTATGCTGGTGGTATCCTGGCAGTATTACCGCCAGGATACCACCAGACTTGTGGTGAAGCCCAAAGTCTTCTGTGCTTGGTGTGGTCGAGGAAGGCCCAGAGGTTGGGGGTGCAGAGATCACTTTCGGATACAGGATTTCCTTTCAGTCTGTCCCGGTACTTAGTAAACAGTTCCAGACACCTTCTACTTAAACACCTAACTGAACAAAAGGAGAAGACTTCTACAGAGCAGGCAACCCCAGGACACCTCCAGCATGTGAAGAATACGGATTTCAATGGGAGTCACCATGGTCATCCAGGGATGAACAAAGCAGTAGGTCCTGCAAGGCTTCAGTTGATGGAAGAAGGCTGAAAATGCCAGAGCAGGCATCTTATTGTACATTTTAAAGACCCACACATTCCGAGGATGCACTCGTAATGGTGAGGACTGCAGTGAGCTAGCCCAGGAGAGAGCTGGTCTGTTCAAAGGTTGGTCTAGGGACACGTGGAGGGCTCAGAAGGCACAGATCTTCGTGCAGGGGATGAGACTGGCTGCTTCCACTGGTCCATGGGTCAAAGCACCAACAGTGGTCTTGATGAAATCAGGCAAAGGACAACAATTTCACCAGGACTTCACTGGAGTTGGTGCTGGTCAGCAGCAGTGGTCAACCTTGGGTCTTCAATGGGCCGCTCTTCTTTATAAAGTACTTGGCTGAAACAGCGATATCAAGAATGACTCGATGAAGTCCACCAGTTATCCACAATATGTACTAGAAGCTAGCCCAGGCCTAGCAATTGTATGGATCTGCACCATTCAAAATGCCTGGGTCTATCCATTCATTAATAGCCCAGCTGCCCAGCAACGGACATTCAGGCACCAGGATGTGTATGAAAATAACTGCCTCCAATGGGCAAACGGTACCTAAAGTAGCAATATCAAATCCAAACAGGGGACATGTGAATCTTGAGATTGATGTAACTACAAACTCCTTGTTTCACTTTTCTAACCTTAGTAATCAATTACCCCAACTATGGAGGTTGTATTTTATAACCCCAATGCCTCCTTTGGCCAAACAATTGATAAATATCAATGGGGTACAAAAGCTAAGCATAGGTTAGGATGAAGACCCTGATTCTTTGGTTAATAAATGCACTCATTGACTGAGCCATAGGAAGGACTGCCTGGCCATCATTAGGTGGGATATCAAAGTAGCTAAAAGGTATCCTGTCAGAATAACCCACAATTTGATTTTATACACTAAGCACTAGACAAGAAATCTTTAGCTGAGGGGCTCATCCCTATAGAATATCGTACGCTCAGTTCCACAAACTCAAGCATTGAACTGAGACAATTTCCTCATTCAAGATCATTCCTGATGTAGTCCTAATCTAATTGATTTCCCAGTTGAGATGTCTCAACCTGGTTTTAGCCCATCACTACAGCAACATTATTAAAACATTTAGTATTCAATGGGAATTGTGGATGTTCTGTTATTGTTCTCATTTAGATTTGGGGTTGAGTTGTGTTCTGTTTTAATGGGAACGGCATTGATATTTTCTATATGGCAGGTATTGGAAATCGGAAAATTACTAAATGAAGATTAAAACAAATTGAATTAGGGAAAGATTAGAAAATGACTATGACCCCTTAATAGTCAACCATTCTCTTATAAATGAAAAAAGGGAAGGTAGTACTGGTTTCTATCAGATTAGCAATTCTAATGTTGATAGTAATTCTAGGGCGGTTAGCCGACCCATTATCAACAAACAAGAGATGCTAGCTCTGATGTGCTTGTTTCCTATCGCTATTAGGCTATGCGGTGGAGGCTTCTATTATTTGTTTTATTACATATTATGAGGAATTGGTTATTCTGACATGTCTATTTGTGATATAAATGGTACCCAATGAAAAACCTGACCAAAAGAAAGCAGGGTGGTTTGATAGATAATGCATGAAGGCCAAGCATGATTTGTTTAATGAATTTAAAGCTTACAAGCTAGTTGATACCTGTTTTATATCTGACAAAATAAGGAAAAGTAAGGATCTCATTGCCATAGGATTATGGGAATCTCTTAAAACAGCAGCTTGGGAGAAAACCACTAGGGCATTTTGCCTTATTATCAGGATTGGCAGTAATAAATCTAGGGATTGTATGGCTATTAACATTCCGGGGCAGACACAGGGTGATCACTTTCGGGCACTGTACTCCTTGGATAGCGAGGAGGAATTGGACTAGGGTGAGTCAATATTGAATATGCCGTTTCCATCCCAAGAACTGTGCCATCCTGATAATATAAACTTGGAGTTCTCCTATTGAGATGTTTGAGTAGCCTTCGTGTCACAGAGCAGCAATAAAGCAGCAGGACCCGGTAGACCTATTTAAAAATTAAGAGAACTTAAAAAAAGGGTTTGAAAAATGCCTATCTAATCCTAAATCTAAAGATGGGAGCAAGCATTAATGGCAATAACGCAGTCCTAGTGATGTCTTGTTAAAACAAAAGGGACTATACTATAAAAAACTATTTCCCATCCTTACCTCTAAATACAAATAGTGTGGGAAACAATGTTATATAAAAGAAAGAAGTGTTCAAAAAATGATATGTCAGGATATTCAGGCCGTTGGCCTCCCTGCCCCACGTTTTCAGCATTGGGCAATGCAGCACACTCGAGCTTAGCACAGTCTCCGGCTTCTCTAGCACGAGATTGCAGTTCAAACAGCAGCATCAGGGCCTACCGTGCCCAAGTCTCTTTGCCTTTCAAAGTCTCTTCTTTCAGAGGGCCTGATGCGACAAATAAATAATACGTTATTTTCCTCTCAGGATTTCACACGCACTCAATTTCTCAGGTGATTCACTATTCACCTCGGATGCCCCACAGCGGGGCTCAGATTCGCTTTAACACAATGCTCGTAGGATTTTCATGGATCCAATTTCTCGGGTGATTCACGGTTTACCCCAGATCCCCCTCACCTTGTTTCAGATCCGTTTTAACACAATGTTCAATCAGACTCACTCCTCTGGGCTCGGACCAATTTAATTCACTCTAACACAAACTTGCTTTAACCCAAAGCTTTCAATTAATCTCCTTCGTTTGGGCTCGGACCAACTTTATCTACTTTGTCATCAACTTTCTTGGCAGTATCAACATTGAAGACGTTCGATTGTGCACACGATTTTGCTTGACCCACCGCAGGACCACTTCGATGCACAGTTCATTGCCACTCTTTCACCTTTCTCAACTCTCAGTTGGATACCTTACAGAGCCCTTAAAATGAGCATGCATGCGGTGCCAGACCACTCTGTCAAAGGTAGTGTATCTTGGTTTCAAAGTTCAATCACTTATCTGTTCAATTTTATTCACGTTGGTTATCACATGCGTTTCATACACTGTTCGCTTCAGCGCTCACCATACAATGATTCCACTTGCAACCTTGGCTTCAACACAGACCGGTCTGGTATCGGTCTCCCCAACTCACCGGCTGTGTTGATTTCACTGGTGCTGCTTTGTTGTAGGAGCCAATGACAGTACCACGGCGGCAGGCATTTCTCCCCGCCTTGATTATCGATGTGGGAGAGCTCTGAGTACCTCCGACACACAATGCAAGATTCTTCAACTTGGTATTTATTTATGTTATTAATTTATTTATTGCTCACCTTTTAGGCACTTATACAATAAAACAATACTGTTTCAAAGTGCCCACAGGGCAGGGAGGGAGCAGGGGAGGGAAATACATTACAACACCATATTTAAGAACATAGGGGTAAGGGACAAACGTGCTATGCCTTCTGAGTATTCTGAACATACAAGTGCAGAAAGGAAGAGGGAATAGGTGGTAAGTACTGGGGGGTCCAAGCTCGAAGGCGAGCCATAGACGAAGTGCTAGGAATGTTGAGTGCTACACAGCCAGGGTCACGGTAGGTCTAAGTGTGAGCCTCCAAAGCGGAAGCTGAGCATATTCTAAGTGCTGTGGATAGATAGGAGATGGGAAGAATTGTTTTGGGAGGTCAAGGCCCAGAGGATGCATAAGGGCCAAGAACACCCATTCAACAACTGTGGGATTAGCAGAGGAGAGAAGGAAGGAAAGAGAAGGAAAAGAGGAGGTCTTCAGGAGCTTCCGGAATTTGAGGAGATCTTGCTCAAGGTGCAGAGGGAGGGGGAGGCTATTCCAGAGGAGGGAGTCCACAGAGGAAAGTCAGCGACCCCCTGCCCTCTATTTAGCAAAACGCTTTACACACAGAGAGTTGGTGCCAGAGAAGGAAGTGGTCTAGAGGCAGAGTATTTAGTGAGATAAAGTTGAAGATAGTGTGGTCCCCGAGCCCAGACAGCCTTGTGGGCAATGCTTTAAACCGTGCAGCAAGCCAGTGAAGACTTTTTAGTGCAGGAGAGATGCGGTTCCTAGGCTTAGGATAAGTCTTGCTGCCCTATTCTGGATAAACTGGAGGCATCACAGGGTTGAAGAGGGAAGGTTCAGGAGGAGGCTGTTACAATAGTCAAATTTAGAGAGAACCAGGGCTTGAGTCACATTGAGCCTTTGAGGGAAAGTGAGAAAAGATAAAATTCCTTTTAGAAGGAAGAGCTGACAGTTGGACTTCTTGGCAAAGTCCTGAGTGTGAGGGACGAAGGAGAGAGATGAGTTGAAGATGACTCCAAGGTTTCTAGCTTCAGTTGAAGGCAAAGGGGGAGAGACCATGGTGGAAGGCTAGAGCTAGGGGAAGAAGGAGGGAACAGTGGTCCCAATGGGAAAGATATCAGTTTTACAGGCATTGAAGCAGAGATCATTGGAGGCGCACCAGTACTGGATGTCAGATAGGCAGTTAGGGATGATGGAAGGGTGCAAGAGGGTCAGCAGGGAGTCTGAAGAAGTGCTGTGTGTTGTCTGCATAAGACTGGAAGTTGGAGAAGGAGGAGATGAGGTGTACAAGAAGAACAAGGTAGATGTTAAATAGCCGGGAGAGAGTTTAGGGCACTGGGGGACACCACAGGTGGAGATGAAAGTAGGAGAGGAGAAGGGGCCAAGGATGACTTGGGAGGAGCGGTTAGTGAGGAAAGAGGAAAGCCAATATAGTGCCTCTTCCGAGATACCAAGTGTTTCATGGAGCCTTTGTATGAGGGTGGAATGGTTTATTGTGTCTAATGCAGAAGAGATATTGAGAAGGATGAGGACAGCTGGAGAGTTGGAGTCCAGAGATGCAAGCAGTTCTTCACGGGTGATCAGAAGAGCAGTTTCCATGCCCCTGGATGCTCAGAATCCAGATTGATGGTCGTGGAGGCAGGACCAGCTTCTCAAGCAGCTTCCCCATGAAGGCGGTGATGGAGATAGGGCGACAGCTGGCAGGGCAGGTAGGATCAGAGGATGGTTTTTTCAGGAGTGGGTGCACAAGGGAGTGCTTGAGCGGGGAAGGATCCAGTGACAAATGAGTGATAGCAGGAATCAGCGAGAGCAGGGACAAGAGAGCCAATGTTATCCTTGATGGTCCTGGATGAACAAGGGGAGACCTGTTTAGAAGAGACCTTCATGGAGCGGACAGCTCTGGTAACTTCTTCAGGAGTGACAGGAGCGAAGGAGGAGAAGGAGGAAGGAGGAATAGGGGGAATGTGGTGAGGGGGATGTGGGATGGGATGTGAGGGAGTATAGAAAGGGAAATCAGAATGTCCTGAGTTTGTGTGGAAAAGTGTGAGGCCAATGTATTGCAGAGGGCTTGGGAAGGAGAAGGGGAGGAGGGGACTACTGAGGGGTTGGCAAGTTCCCTGCAGATTTTGAAAAGTTCAGCTGAGTTATTGGAAGCACCGGAGACCCATACCTGGATGTGGGCTCTTTTCTTTTGCACAGATGGCGAGTTTGTAACGGTTCCTCGTCGAGAGGTTCAAGGGAACTTCCCTCCTTGCAATCCCCTTCTGTCTTCGGCGTCTTTCTCCTCATGTTAAACTGCCCTCTTGGAACTGCTTTTTCCTCACGTGCTTTGCCTCACTCAGAGTGTGCTCTCGTGCTCCACCTTTTATCCATGTGGGGAAGTGTAATGGACATCAGGTGTGTGTGATGGTTAGTAATTGCCTTACCCTGTCTGACCATTGCATTGGGACATGTCAGGTATACGGCTCGGGTGTTAGTCAATTTACTCTCCTAGAAATCTGTCTGTGAAAGTGTTTGTGTTGTGAAAGTGGGTGTGGGGGTTGAGTTCCTAAGTATCCTACCTGGTAGGATGGAGTAAAGTTGTTACAGTGAAGGGGATTCTTCAGTGAAGGGGATACTGTGTCTCGCCATCCGGTGTCCCAAACTCCAAAGACCCCTCACCAGGTCATCCTTCTTACCGGTCCAACCCCAGGAACTGGATCCAAAAGCGATGGCCATGTCTGGGCCACCTGGATGACAGATTCCTGGGGACTGTGGGTGAGAAACCTTCAAATTTCTCACATGCGCTTCCCCTATGCGATGTAGCTGCATCTGATTCACAAGGAAACTGATAAAGGAAATCTACATTTCCTTGGGCTTTGCCTTTTCGGTGCTCCACAGTGAAACAGGTCTAAGAACTAACGTATGACTCGAGGGTTTAAATCTTTTTGCTGGCTAATCAATACTAATGGAAAATGATTCACGATGAGTGTGAACTTCCTTCCTAGGAGGTAGTATCTAAGGTGGGTGATGGCCCACTTGATGGCAAGGGCCTCTAATTCCAGCACAGAGTAATATTTTTCACATAGGAAGAGTTTGCGACTAGTGAATAAGAATAGGTGATCCAATCCATCAGAAACTTGTGACAAGACTGCTCCTAGCCCTGTAAGGGAGGCGTCTGTTTGCAACACAAACTTCTTCGAGAATATACTACCTTTCGGATTGGGTTCTGGCACAGGGTTTGTTTTAGGTTGTTATAAAATACATTGTCCTCATCAATCCAATGAATATTCTGGGGTTCAGCATTCTTTAATTTGTCTGTCAGCCTAGCTATCCTGTTTGAGAAATTAGGGATAAACCTACAGTAATAACCGATTAACTCTAAGAATGCTCTGAGGTCTCTCTTAGTTTTAGGCGTGGGGGTATCTAGGATGGCTTTCACTTTTTCGATTGAGGTTTGACACTACCATTCTCTACAAACAAGCCAAGGTATTTCACAGCTTATTGAGCCAGCTTGCAATTGGATGGATTGGCAGTTAGGCAGGCTTCTCTGAGGGCTCTCATAATAGTAAAGAGATGGAAAAGATGGTCTTCCCACGTTTTACTATGAATGACTATATCTTCAATATAAGCCCCACAGAAATCGAAGTAGGGTTGTAATATTTTGTCCATAAGTCATTGTAAAGTGGTAGGGGCCTTGTCAGATCCATGTACGGGGACCTGCCAGTACTCCTTGGTTAAGTCTAGAGTTGATAGGAAGGTGGCATTTCCAAGTTCATCAATCAATTTATCAGTGCGTGTTATGGATAGGCATTGAAGTCGGAGATGGTGTTGACCTGTCGGAAGTCTATGCAAACCTCAGGGAATGGTCAGTTTTTGTGACCAATACTTTAGGGGAGGACCATGGGCTGGAAGAGGGTTTCGATGATATTCACCCTTAGCATTTTGTTCACTTCCTCAACCACTATCTGTCTACAGGCTTTCAGGAGTCTCTATGATTTAAGAAGGACCACTTTTCCCTTTGGAGTTCTGATATAGTGAAAAGTGCCTTGCACTCTTCCTGGTTTCTCAGAGAACATATCAGGGAATATGATCACTAAATCTTTTAAATCTTCTTGTTGTTGACTAGATAGCTCTTGGGGAATAAATGTAGAGTTATTATTTTCTTCTGGTACCAAACAAGATAATATCTTGGCATTGGCGGCAGAAGCATTTTCCTTCCACTCTTTTGAGATATTTATGTGGTAGAGATGGGTATTATGTTTCCTATCAGGTTGGCTACCTTATAGGTACAGGTCCCTGTTTTTTCTAATATTTAATACGGCCCATGCCACTTTGAGACAAGTTTGTTTTCTGAGGTAGGCAAGAGGACTAATACCCTTTGTCCTATTTAAAATTATCTTACGTTTATCTTTTTGTCATAGGTGGACGTTTGTTGTGCTTGGGCTTTTTCCATATGAGTTTTACTAGATTTCATATGCTCTTGCAGTCTGGTAACTGTTTGCGAAAGGGGAGTGGGTGCCTCTTCTCTTTCTTCCCAGGTCTCCCGGAGCATGTCCAGGACATCTCTAGGTTCTCAAACATAAAGTAGTTTGAAGGAGAGTATCCAGTGGACACCTGAGGGGTTCTTCCTACTAAAAATAGGGCCATGAGGATCATGAGGTCCCAGTCCTTCCCGTCCTTATTTACCAACTTTATCAGGATCGTTTGAGTGTTTTTATGAATCTTTCTACCAATCCGTCTGTTTGGGGATGGTAAACTGAGGTTCTTAAGGTTGCGATATGGAACAATTCCATGACTTCATCCATGAGCTTGCTCATAAAATTGGATCCTTGATCTGTTAGAATTTCCTTAGGAAAACCAACCTGGAATAATAGGGTAATAGATTTAAAATCTGCTGGATGGTGTTGTTCCGCATAGGGAATGCCTCAGGATATCTGGTAGCGTAATCCATGATTACAAGGACGTATTTGTTGCCCATTCTAGTGGTTTCCAACGATTCAATGATATCCATTCCAATCCTTGAGAAAGGGACTTCTATTATTGGTAAATGATTCAAAGGGGCAGGCACGGGAATAGGACTGTTTTCTGACATTTTTTACTTGTCTGAATGAAGTTATTTATATCAGCATGGATACCTGGCCAGAAAAACCTCTGACTGATGTGTGCCTGGGTCTTAGATCGTCCTAAGTGTCCCCCTGTCAAATGAGAATGTGCAATCTCTAGTACGATGGGTCTTTGGGATTACTAAACTGAATTTTACTTAGGCCTTCTGTGGATGTTTCCTTTTTGTACAATAATCCCTGTTTTAGGAAGGAAAAGGGACTTCCCTTCTATAATCCTTCCCCTGCAGGAATCACCTGCAAGAAAGGATAATTTCACTGGGTGAAGGTTAGGTCGGGAAGGATGGTAGGTTCTTCTACCCTTTTTCCTTCTGTGGTAGATGGTTCATCAGCTTCCCCAAAGCCTAAGGTACCTCTTTCAGTATCTTCCAGTTCATCTCTCTAAAACAAGGAAATAGAGCCCTTTCAAGAATTTGTTGTGCAATGTTGTCCCCCCGATGTACTTCAAATGGAATTTCGTCATTGGTTCTGGAGGAGAACCTTTATGTCTCCCCAGAAGTTGGAATCTATGATGCCTTCTAGGACATATAGACCAAACTTTGAGGCACAGCCAAATTTTGGAGCCAATCTTATATAACAACCAGGAGGGGGTATCAAAACAAAGTCTGTGGGAATCATTCCTCTTTTCCCTGGAGGGATAGTAGCTTCTCAGCTGCTACAGCTATCAAAGCCTATGGATTCTTTCATGGTGATAGAGGGATCTGAGGCTCTATGACTAAGCTTCTAGAATTGTAGGGTTCCCCAATTTGTCTCAATTGAGTTACATCCTACTCCTGACACCACATGTAAGGAAAGCATGGTACCAATAGTAAGACAGACAGCAGGGACCACCTCTCAAGGGTGTTTATTGAACTTCATAAAGGGTTTGTAAAATGCCCATTTAATCCTATATCTAATGATGAGAGCAAGCTACAACCATCAAATTATAATAACGCAATCCGAGAGGTGTATTGTTAAAACAAAAGGGCCGATACAAATAAACGTATTGCCAATCCTTAACTCTAAATACAAATAGTGTGGGAAACAATGTTACATAAAAGAAAGAAGTGCTCATGAAATGAAATGTCATTGTTTTAAGTCCGTTGGCCTCCCTTTCCCATGTTTTCAGCACGGGACAAGGTGGCACACTCAAGCTTAGCACAGTCTCTGGTTTCTATAGCACGAGGGTGCAATTCAAATATTAGCATCCGGTCCTTTCGTGCCCAAGTCTCTTTGCCTTTCAAAGTCTCTTCTTTCAGAGGGCCTGATGCGACAAACAAACAATGCATGATTTTCCTCTCAGGATTTCTGTCATGTCTCGGCAGGGATTGCGGGTTTGGAGCCGCTGGCGCTAAAGTCCGCCATAGCGTTTTCCATCACGTTCTTCCCCTTTTGCGGATTTACCGGACTAGTTGTTGCACGCGCACGAAACCGGAAGTATTTATTGTACCACTTCCTGGTTACGGACGCGTTGCAACATTTCCGGGTTTCCTCCTGTGTTGCCGTTGCTCACGTTGAGTGTATTTTTTCCACTCTAAGACTTTTGTCAGTTTCCTCTCTTTTCCCTCCATTTCCTCTGATTCCTCTCCTTTCTGCATGTCGCCCGCTCGCTCCTCCTTCTTTTGCTCCCGCTTATTTTCTCACCCTCTCCTTCTAGCCCTCTCCCTCTGTCTCCCTCTTGTTCACCTTTCTTTCCCCTTTTCTTCTTTCCTTGCTTCCTCGCCCGTGTACCAGTCCTCAGCCTGCCTTATGGATTGCGTCTGTCCCGCTCATTGTTCCTTTCAGTCAGCCGTGTACCAGACCTCAGCCCGCCTTATGGATTGCCTTTGACAAACCCTTTGTACCTTTCAGTCAGCTGTATACCAGACCTCTGCCTGTTATATTCGGATTGTCTACGCCACACGCCTGAAGCTCTACAGCCGCCAGTGAATCTAACTCCAGCCTACCTTGCAGATTACCTTACTGCCTCGATTCTCCCATCTTCTCCAAGTTCGGCCCACTCGAGCCTGGTCCACATTCTCTGGGAGGAAGTCTCTCAAGGGTTTTTTTGTGCCATTGGCTTTTTCCTCTAGTGTGACGTTCACGGAGGGTTTACCCCCGTCACACCTATTACGGTGGCACAGTGGCATCCTTCCATGCACGTCCCTACATCCATAAAAAAAAGGAGAGACCCACAAGCCACGAGAAAAGGAAAACCAAGAAGAAGGACAAAGTTGAGGAGTTGGGGGAGGGTGGTGAAACAGAGTCTTTTTGTGAAGAAGAGGATATTACCGACCTTAGTGACAGTTTTAACGCCACCAAGAAACTAGGATGGCAACACCACAACAAGTTCAGGAACTTGTTGCTGCAGTTCAAAGCCTGAACTTGGAAGTACAGAACCTCGAGGCCGCTAATACAGCGTTACAGCAACGAATGACGGAGAGAGAACACCCCTCTACAGACCTACCTTCGCTCCCTTTAGTATCGGGCAAGTTTGATGGCTCACCTAAGCGAGTTAAAGAATTTCTGGATGCTTGCAACCTTCACTTCTCTTTCCGTCCCCAAACCTTTGCTCCAGACCACTCCAAAGTGGGGTTTATGATTACCTACATGACAGGTAACGCTCTGGCATGGGCCACCCCTCTAGTAAATCAGACCGATCCAATTTTGCAGGACTATCGCCCTTTCAAGACCCTATTACAGCAGACCTTTTTGCGCACAGAAATTAAATTTCTTGCATAAGAAGACCTTCTTGACATCCGACAAGGAAATTCCGACTTATTGACTTATATCACCATGTTTAAACAAGTAGCAGCTATAGCAGGATGGCAGGAGCAGGATCAATATGCCATCTTTCGGTGGGGATTGAGAGAAGATCTCAAGGACGAGTTGGCCCGTATAGCTCGTCCAACCTCTTTTGCCGATCTCATCACTGCTACCCTCCGGATAGACTTCCGACTGTCGGAACGGTGGGCTGAAAAGAAGAAAACCAAGTTCTATGGACCCCCTCCCCTGGAAACCCATCCTCTTACATCTTCGCCGCCTTCACGCCAAAGTAAAGATGAACCCATGCAAATAGGAACAGCTCGAGCTCCTCTCACCCCGGAGGAACATAAGAGACGTAGGGATGGCTGTTTATGCATGTATTGTGGAGCATCCACCCATTTGTTACAGGGTTGCCCAGACGTCCCTCCCAGACATTCGGGAAACGATCGCCCTTGGTAAGTGTTAGGACTCACTTCCGAGGGGCCATCCCAAGTCCTTACGCAACTCTTTCAGTGTCCTCCTCGGGGATACCGGAAGATTCTCGACTCATGGTACTTACTGTGATTCTAAAACTGGGGAACACTGAGGTAACCTCCCAGGCCTTACTCGATTGTGGGGCAGCCGTTAACTTTATCAATACCCTTTGGGCAGAACAGAAGGGTATAAACCGAGTGGCTAAATAAGAAGACCAGAAGGTGGAAGGTGTTGATGGTGAACCTTTAAGTTCAGGAATGATTACCCACACCACGGAATGTATAGGGTGAGTTCTTCACGGAAGAACTCACCCTATACATACAGCAACATTCTGAAAAGATTGTATTTGACATCCTCCGTGCAGCCCACTTTCCCCTCATCTTGGGGATAGGTTGGCTACGTGAGCACAACCCTCATATAGACTGGACGAAGAACCTACTAAGCTTCCAATCTGCATTCTGTAAGGCGGAATGTCTACCGGAGCCAAGATTTGAAACCATTAAGACCACAAATAACGGTGAACCCAGAACCGTCCATTGTCTGCCGCATCACCTCAAGGACTTTACGGAGGTAGTTACCGAGAAGATTCCCATAGAGCTACCTCCACACCGACCGGAAGACTGCTGCATCGATCTCACTCCTGGAGCTCTGGTGCCCTTCTGTATGATGTTCCCTCTATCTCTGGAAGAAAGACGTTATCTCAGAGAGTACCTGGATAACAACTTAGCCAATGGATTGATCCGACCTTCGAAATCCCCTGCTGGGGCCTCCTTGTTTTTTATCCCTAAGAAGGAGTCACAGGAATTGAGACCCTGTATTGACTATAGGGGCTTGAACAAGCTAACCATTAAGGATTGTTACCCAATGCCTCTGATATCGGAAATTATTCAAGCCGTCCAGGGAGCCACCGTTTTCACCCAACTTGATCTTCGGAATGCCTACCATCTGCTTCATATTCAGACAGGAGACAAGTGGAAAACGGCATTCAGGACTCCGTTTGGGCTGTGTGAATATCAGTTGATGCCCTTTGGGCTAGTCAATGCCCCTTCAATCTTTCAACGCTTTATTGACCGTCTTTCTTCCGACTTACTGTGTCATACCACCATCGTGTATCTCGATGACATTCTGGTGTTTTCTAACACAACAGAAGAGCACGAAGAACATGTCAAGGAAGTCTTCCGGAGATTAAGAGACAATCATCTCTATGTCAAACTCAACAAATGTGTGTTCTCCACCACATCCATTCCCTATTTGGGATTCATTCTTTCCAGTCAAGGAATTTCTATGGACCCCTGCAAGGTTGCTTCAATTCTGGAATGGCCATCACCTAAGTCCATCAAGGAGATACAGAGGTTTCTTGGTTTGGAAAACTTTTATCGGAAGTTCATCTCAAATTTCTCTCAGAGGATAGTACCCATCACAACTCTACTCAAGAAATCTTCGACCCCGTTCAGATGGTCTCCAGAAGCAGAAGAAAGCTTTTGCAGCCTTAAAGAAGCCTTTTGTACCGCTCGCATCCTTCTTCAGCCGGATCAAAGCCGACCCTTCATTGTAGAGACGGATGCCTCTGCGGCTGCTATTGGGGCAGTCTTATTGCAAGAACATCAAGGTTTTGAACACCCCATTTCGTATCATTCAAAAACCCTCAATGCTAGTAAAAAAAAAAGATTACGTAATAGAACGTGAACTACTAGCAATGAAATCGGCCTGTCTGGAGTGGCCCCATTTGCTGCAGGGAGGCGAACACCCATTTACCATCCGGACCGACCACAAAAACCTGCAGGTCCTAAGACAGTTAGAATGCTACAATACTCGACAAGCACATTGGGCCCACTTTTTTGCCCAATTTTAATTTGTCATCACTTACATACCCGGTCACCAGAATCTGGTGGCAGATTCCCTTTCTCGCCGATGTGATTACATGTCCGAATCGGACGCCTCTCGAGAATTGATGTTTCCACTTACCAAGCGGATCGGAGTGCTATCCACGTTCTTGAGGCAAGTGAGAGAAACTTTTGGAGGTCAATTTGAAGTGGATAAACATTCCAAGGACATCAAATATGACATCAAAGATGGCCTTTATTTAGTAAGAGGTAAATTATATTTACCCACGCTAACTTTTCGGAAGATGGCTTTAACTTGGTGTCATGATTCCAAGATAGCAGGACATAGAGGTAGCAAGGGCACCTTGGAGTATCTACAAAGGCATTTTTACCGGCCTGGTATGAGAGAAGATGTCATTAGTTATGTACAGTCCTGTGCAGTTTGTCTTCGCAACAAGGGTTCACACCAAAAGCCGGTAGGGTTACTGGAACCCTGTGCAGTTCCTGACGGTCCTTGGAGTACCATCTCGACCGATTTCATCGTAGAGTTGCCTCAGTCTAAAGGATGTACCTGTATCATGGTGGTAGTCGATTCCTTTACCAAACTGGCTAATTTCTCCCCCTTACCGAGGGTTTCCGTCTGCAGCTGAAATGGCTGAGGTATTCGTTAAGGACATCTTCCACCTCCATGGTGTACCTACGAAAATTATCTCTGATCGGGGAAGCCAATATACTTCCCAGTTTTGGAAGGACTTCTGTGGACAGTTGGGAGTGGAGAGAGCTTTGACATCTGGGTTCCACCCTCAATCCAATGGACAGACAGAACACCTCAACGGAACCCTTGAACAGTATCTGCAATGCTTTGTAAACCTCCAGCAGGACAATTGGATCTCCCTATTACCCCTAGCTGAGTTTTCTTATAACAACTCCTTTCACTCTGCTCTTGGTATAAGTCCTTTTTTCAGCACCTATGGCTATCACCCACATTCTATCTTACCTATTTCTGATCTACCCACCAACCTGCCTTTGGTGGATTCCACCCTCGCCCTTCTTCGAGAAATCCATGAGAAAGCTAGAAAGAGTCTCAGTGAGACCCAAGAGCGCTACAAGTCACAAGCCGACAAACACCGCCGCCCTGTTCCTGGATGGGAAGTAGGAACTTGGGTGATGTTGTCTACTAGTTACTTACTTAGATGGGCTCACCCCTCCAAACTTTCCCCTAGGTTCATAGGACCATACAAGATCACACATGTGGCATTCAGGTTAGAACTTCCCAAAGGCCTTCGTAGGGTACACCCTGTTTTTCATAATTCTCAATTGAAGCCATTCCACGAAGACACTTGGGCTCACCATCCCAAAAGATCTCCTTTACCCACAGATTCCGCTCAGGATGAGTTTGAAGTTGCTCAGATCTGCGATTCTAGATACCACCGGGGTAGAGTAGAGTATCTTGTACGGTGGAAAAGATATCCCTGGTCAGAAAATTCCTGGGAACCTGCCTCTCATATCAATGCCCCACTCCTGGTATGCAAATTCCATTTCCATCATCCTGGCAAACCTGGGGGAGGACACTTTCGGAGGGGGCATACTGTCATGTCTCGGCAGGGATGGCGGGTTTGGAACAGCTGGCGCTATGGTCCGCCATAGCGTTTTCCATCACGTTCTTCATCTTTTGCGGTTTTACCGGACTAGTTCTTGCACGCGCACGTAACCAGAAGTATTTATTGTACCACTTTCTAGTTACGGACGCATTGCAACATATCCGGGTTTCCTCCTGTGTTGCCGTCGCTCTCGTTGAGTGTATTTTTTCCACTCTCAGACTGTTGTCCATTTCCTCTCTTTTCCCTCCGTTTCCTCTGATTCCTCTCCTTTCTGCATTTCGCCCGCTCGCTCCTCCTTCTTTTGCTCCCTCTTATTTTCTCTCCCTCTCTTTCTAGCCCTCTCCCTCTCTCTCCCTCTTGTTCCCCTTTCTTTCCCCTTTTCTTCTTTCCTTGCTTCCTCACCCATGTACCAGTCCTCAGTCTGCCTTACGGATTGCCTCTGTCCCACTCATTGTTCCTTTCAGTCAGCCGTGTACCAGACCTCAGCCCGCCTTATGGATTGCCTTTGCCAAACCCTTTGTACCTTTCAGTCAGCTGTGTACCAGACCTCTGCCTGTTATATTCGGATTGTCTCCGCCACACGCCTGAAGCTCTACAGCCGCCAGTGAATCTAACTCCAGCCTACCTTGCGGATGACCTTACTGCCTGGAGTCTCCCATCTGCTCCAAGTTCGGCCCACTCAAGCCTGTTCCACATTCTCTGGGAGGAAGTCTCTCAAGGGGTTTTTTGTGCCATTGGCTTTTTCCCCTAGCGTGACGTTCACGGAGGGTTTACCCCCGTCACACCTATTACGGTGGCACGGTGGCATCCTTCCGTGGATGCCCCTACCTCCATTAAAAAAAGGAGAGAGCCACGAGAAAAGGAAAACCAAGAAGAAGGATGAAGTTGAGGAGTTGGGGGAGGGTGGTGAAACAGAGTCTCCTTGTGAAGAAGAGGATATTACCGGCCCTAGTGACAATTTCACACATATTCAATTTTTCAGGTGATTCACTATTCACCTCGGAACCCCCTCAGCCAGGCTCAGATCCCCTTAAACACAATGCTCGTAGGATTTTCATGTATCCAATTTCTAAGGTGATTCACGTTCACCCCGGATCCCCCTCAGCGGGGCTAAGGTCTGTTTTAACACAATGTTCAATCAGTCTCCCTCTGCTGGGCTCGGACCAATTTAATTCACTCTTACACAACTTTGCTTTAACCCAAAGCTTTCAATTGATCTCCGTTGTTCAGGCTCGGACCAACTTTATCTACTTTGTCATCAACTTTCTTGGCAGTATCAACATCGAAGACTTTCGATTGTGCAGAGGATTTAGCTTGACCCGCAGCAGGACCAGTTCAATGCACAGTTCTTTGCCACTCTTTCACATTTGTCAACTCTCAGGTGGATACCTTACACAGACCTTCGAAAGAGCACACATGCGGTGCCAGGCCACTCTGTCAAAGGTGTTGTATCTTGGTTTCAAAGTTCAATCACTCATATGTTGTTCAATTTTACTTACGTTGGCTATCACATGCATTTCATACACTGTTCGCTTCAGCACTCACCATACAATGTTGTTGCTTGCAATCTTGGCTTCATCACATACCAGTCTGGTACCGGTCTCCCCAAATCACTGGCTGTGTGGATTTCACTGGTGCTGCTTTGTTGTTGGAGCCAAGGACAGTACCGCGGCAGCAGACGATTCTCCCCACCTTCATTATCGACGTAGGAGGGCCCCAGGTACCTCTGACACACAATGGAGGATTCTTCAGCCTGGATTCCTGGTCTTACACGTTCTAATCTTGAGGTTTCATGAAAGTAATGGTTCCTCATCGAAAAGGTCAAGGGCATTTCCCTTCATGTGATCCCCTTCTGTTTTGCCATCTTTCGTCTTGTGTTAAACTGCCATCTTGGAACTGCTGTTTCCTCATGTGCTTAGCCTCATTAAGAGTGTGCTCTCGTGCTCTGCCTTTTATCTATGTATTGAAGTGTAATGGAAGTCAGGTGTGTGTGATGGTCACTAATTGCATGACCCTGCCTGATCATTGTATTGGGACATGTCAGGTGTATGGCTGGGGTGTTATTCCGTTTTCTCTCATAGCAAGCTGTCCGTGAGAAAGTGTTTGTGTTGTGAAAGGGGACGGGGGTGAGTACCTATGTATCCTACCTGGTAGGATGGGCTAAAGTTATTACAGGGAAGGGGATACAGCGTCTCACCATCTGGTGTCCCACTCCAACTCCCCAAAGAACCCGTACCCAGGTGATCCTCCTGCACTGATCCGCCCCCAGGAAATGGATCCAAAAGCGATGGCCATGTCCTGGTCACCTAGATGACAGACCTCCGGTGACTAGTGAATGAGACACCTTTAGGATTCTCATAATACAAAAAAGTTAACACTAAAAAGACAGACAGTATAACTGGTTTACATAGACCTCCAGACAGCCTTTGACACCATCCCACCCTCTTCACTGTGGAATTCTCTTGTCAATTTACAGATTCCTCTCAATTTAATAAGAGCTATTTTTGCTCTTTATATGAATAACCTTTCAGTGATACGCTGGGGTGACAGATGCAAATGCACTGATCCAATTCCCGTTAGCAAGGGTGTGAGGCAAAACTGTGCCCTTCCACCTCCTATTTCTGATATTTTAACGAGTTAGTTAAGGCCATTCAGCATGCAAAATTGGATGCACTAATGTTGGTGATAGCAAATGGCCTCTTCTAGTGTTTGCGGATGATGCTGCCCTAATTTCCAAGAGGCCATCCGTCTTCAACATCAACTTAACTTGATTGAACGGAAATGCAAAGACAAATGCGTCTATAAACATCATCAAATCCAAAACCATGTTTTGTCGACCAAGCGGCCAACACTGTACCCTCTTTTCTAACTTTGTACTACATAGCGAGACCATGCAAAATATGGAGACCTATGATTATTTGTGGTTACACCTCAAAACAGATTACATAGGTCTTTCCATTTTTAAAAGAGCAAAATCACCCTAGCGACGTTTGGAGGGGCAGTTACTCATTTTGCAACATGATTTGGAGGGAACGCATTATACCATGCAATGGAAATTTACAAGGCACAAACAATACCAGCTGCTACCAATGGTGCAGAAATCTGGGGCTATTGCTTCTAGGCAACAAATAAGAGAGAACAAGATCATAAATCATCTCCTTCGCCCCACCCACCTTGGGAGGATAGCTCAGGGGCAACATGCTTGCCTTGGAAGCAAGATGACACAGAGCAACACAGGTTTGATCCCTGGGTCCGCGCTTAGAAAAATTACAAAAAGTCATTATTGGGGACATGTCATGAGGGACATCAACGGAAGTTAAGCTGGTCATGACTTCCCACATATACTGAATTTCAAGGGTTTCAAGGGTTAAATCTGCACACTTTTTCAGTGAATATATGTGTGGGTGCAATAATAACTAATAAGTGTAATAGAGATATTGTTTGGAGAGTTAACACAATTCTGAAAGCAGTAACCTTAATTCCAGCTAGCAAATATTTTTCACAATGTGCAGCTGGATATAGCCTTAAGGGCATTATTTTATCGTATAAACAGTGTAACCCCTATGATTATGCATGGGCTTGAAGCCAGCCTAAGTAATCCCACAATATGGCTGAATAAACTGGAGGGGAACATTTGGAGATCCACATTGTCTTTACCGAAATGCAGGCCAGTTCAGTCCATTTGCTTAAAGCTGGATCTCTATCCACATGTCTAGCTGTTAAACATGGCATTTTATACCTTTACCCATGTACAAATATCCAGTGTTCATTATTAAAGCTTATCGAATTCAATATCAAAAAAGATGTATATAAGAAATAAAAAAAAGTGTACATTTGAAGAATGTGTTCTTTGGCCCCATAAATTCCAAGATAGATAAGAAATTCCATTTTGCACTAGTAAGCGTATAAGAGTACATTTTATTAAGAAAGCCAAAGAATTGGAATGATGGCACTGACATTATGATCACATAATGATCAAATCTAATAGAAACCCTGGAATCGTGTTATGCATATTTATTTCCCCTAAAGAATATATATTATTATTTCTTTCCGTCTAAACTTAAAAGAAACTTTATGCTCATAAGGCTTAATCTAGTACCCAAATTGGATGTAATTCATCCTAGTTTCGACATAGATGCTAGCAACAGATAATGTAGGTTCTGTAATAGGTGGAATTAGCTAGAAAATGCTCGGGAGGAAAGCCCAGGGGCAACGTGCTCGCCTTGTAAGCAAGACGACACAGCCGATCCCCGGTCCACGCTTAGAAACTTCTGAATATTAAGAACGTTATAAATAACCTATCATATCATATCAAAACTTACATCAAGGGATAAGATATTTTATTTGTATGAATTGTACCTTAGAAAATGTGTTTATGATGTTCATAAAATGAGTACTAAAATATTTTGGCAAAGATGTCGTTCCGGGAAATCTATGTCACTGACACGTTGACACTGCTAGTGACTAATCAATGCCTGAGTATTGACCAGCAAATGGAATCTAAGGACATGAACGCGTTTACATATAAATGTTCTAATTCCTTATTAATATACTTAATTTATAATTGTAATGTTATTTCTGTGTTTTGTGATTTTGTGTATGATAAGAGATGATTATGTTTGGTTTGATGTTAGATGTGAGCCCTGTGCCTGCTGGGCCTAGCCATCAGTGATGTCATCAATGACATTTGTGATGTCATCTTTGATTTCATAGGTGTTAGTCCTTGCAGTGCGCAGTGGTAGCGTGAGTTATGGTTGCTTAGCTCACAATAACTGAAGAATTTATGTTTTTTCTGTAACCATAACGTCCCTGTAACAACATATTTCCATTGAATTGCATAGATTTTTACTAGTGCAACTTAACCATAACGTCCCTTTAACAACGTTTTTCATATGTTTTTACCAGGATACCTTTAGTTTGTAAAGATGTACTGTACAACATACTGAAACTACTGGCACCATGTTAATGCACACAGCAGTCACAGAGTATGCGTCTGGTTGCAGAATTCAGGTGGCATCCAACCTGCTCAGGAACGCTGGGGCTTTCTTACGTAGTGGTATCATTCAACAAACCCAAGGAACATATACAAACAGCACCATGTGCATGAAGTGCAAGAGAAAATAGAGGAGGTTTGCAAACTGTGTACTTATGAAACAAACAGCACAAAGGCATAGGAAGTGCAACATAATGGAATGCACCAACAAGAGAAGTGACGTCTGCCTTCAACAATCTTACCACACTGCTACTTTCTGTGTTAACAAAGAACGAACGGGCAGAGTTAGGACTGGAAAATACTAAGATCAGAACGTCATTACAACATTGTAAACATGCTGAAGTTTGTCTGATAATTGCACAGGTGGTGTGGTATACAACAGTTGAGAAGCATATCGTTTCTTTTTTTATGCAGCAATGGCATGCACTTAAGAGTGCTGGAACCGCAGTCTGAAATATAAAATATGTAATATCTATTGCTTCATGTACACCTAACAGAGAACATATTGGAAAGGAAAGCAAGGCAGCATAAGCAGCACCCTGTCGACAACAGCATATGGGCACAGGAAAGGAAATAAACTCTGTAAATAGCATAGTGGACAGCCTGGTAGGCAAAATGGAGGAATTTGTGAACAATTTTGCAGCCTTAAAAGATGACATACAAGGACATAATATGGTAAAAACAAAATATCACTGCCCGACCTGCACGTGTACCCCTTCCCCATTTCATAGCCCACCATCCCATCAAAATCCGTGTGATTATAGACGTTATGCTGTTACCTCCATCCCTTCCTCCCCTCACAACTAATTTGTGCAAATTCATAATTCCCCACAATAAGTACCCCCTCCCTTTCCTAATGGCATGTATGAATGTGTGGAAGAAGTTGTTGATATGTAAGTTGTTGTTGAGTGTACATGTGCCTTTTCCTTTGGTTTTAAAATGTTGTTATGACTCAGCGGCACTCAGTACTAGTGGGATTTACCACAATTAAGGACAAGGGAGTTGTCCTACTGACACTGCACTTGCCCGGCCTATCCACAATCACAATGGAGGTAACTCTACCATGCCAGTACGAACCTCATGTCCGCACCTTGTGAACCACCTATAACTAGTTGTGGGAGCGGACATTTGTCCGTTGCACAAGTACACGCATGTGCATCTCTTCCTCTATCTCCTGGTAACAATGCCCCTGTCCAGCATATGCAAAGAAACTTGTGATGAACTTTAAATAGGTTGAGGCGCCCACCCACGTCCTACAGGTAGCTGTACAAATAAACATCACACTTACTATACCCTACAAACACCCAGCGTGTCTCAAAATGTTTGGCCACATGTGTCACACTATTAATTACTGCAGAGATCCCAACGGTGTGCATAGGACACCTATGCCCATGCATACAAAATATTATACCTAAAACGCATCCTGCGGACAGCCGTCCCAATGGAGAACATGCGCGACATTACCATGGGACCACACCCATGCTGGGCGTTGGCCCTTATGGCTTGGACACGATCCGGACCCTCGACCAGTGGAAAAGTGCAATGTTCTGCGATCTACAAAGTGTTATTGGGAAATAGCACACTTACAAACTCCCCCGAATGTGCCACTGCACATGTATGTATTTGGTTTTACGATGTAGGCCTCTTTGCCGGTTGCAAGGTCTCTGCAGCAGCCCTACAAAAGATTATACCCCAGACCTGCTCTGCATTCTGTTTGTAGCTTTTCAGAACAGAGTAGAAGCCTAAATAGCTGTGAGCTGTAACTGAGTTTGGAATGATTTCTCCTATGCTACATTACTTTTGCAAGTAATGGCAACCATGTCAGCCCGGCTCTCTACGCACAGTAATCAAGAAAAGTATTAACACCCCTTCCTGTGAAGCACCCCCTCAGTAACGATAATCCCCACTATCCCATTCCCATGGGCAGTATGCTCACAATGGAAGTATGGGACACGTGAGCTTCCCAAAGTACTGCGAGGGCCTCACCCTATTAAAGCAATAACAGCCCTTCTTCTCTTTCCACTATCTTCTTTCCAGCAACCCCTCATTCAGTACTGATAAACAGTCATACAGACATCCACCAATCACAGTGAAGAGCTCTCAATGTAACACTATCAGTTCTGAACAACATTCCTCTGCGTAGACACCACACCCAGAAATGTTGTTGGGCAATCCCGTAGCCTGCACAGTCCCATTTCCATGCCCGCCATCCTCAAAAGCCCCGGATGTGGCTTTCGTGCTGTGTGCCAACGTGGGGGAATAAATTGCACCCAGGGTAGAGGATTTCGTCATCAGTGGTGACTCTGAAAAGATGCTTCTAGAGAAACATCTTTATTTTCGGTTTTTATAGGGTTTTCTGTTTTCTTCTCCTCCTCAAATTCTTACAATAAACTTTTCAATGCCTCCTTTATAAGGGCAAACAAAAGAGCATCAGCAATGCTGGACAAAGAAATGCCATTTGCATGGAAACACCACATTTCGAGAATGAATGCTGTCATGGTTGCAGAAGAACATCCCACGAGCGGACAAAAAATCACACATGCTTCTATTGATGAGACCCCTTCCAGCCTCTGGCTGGGCACAACACTCGTTTGGATAGTCCCATACTCTTCTTGGTGTTATGGCAGAGACAATTAAAAACAATGGGGTCCAAATTGCTGATAATTTGATTGTAAATACTTATAAATAATGATTTCAATATTGAGTGTAGCCTAACGATATCATTTACACAACAAGTTGGTGGCTGTGTTAGACTCTAAAAGCAATTGGGACAATCTCATGATAGTAAATCAGAATTTATTTTCGTAAGGATTATGTTTCAAGGGTCAAAATGTAAACAAAAAACATAAAACATAATGATGAATAGATAAATCAGTCTTACAATAATTAAACAAGTCTGAAGTTAATCAATGAGGTGATAAAACAAGTCTAAACAGTCTTTTGCTAGTGACAGTAAGGTGAAAAACAGAAAACAACAGAAAAAAACAATATCTGCATCTACCTTGCATGCAGTAAAAAACCAACATAAATTGTAAAGAAATGACTACTCAAGGTATTAACTTGTACTCAGCCAACACTCTGATTAATAAGTTATTGATTTTATACAAACAACTAAAGTGAAAAAAGGCTGTCAAATTTAAATTTTAATTAACACTTTTTTTAAAAGGTCTGCCTACGTGTAAGTGTCCTTTCATGAACATGTTTCAAAACTAAATAATGAATAAATTGAATAGACATCTGCAACATGTTTTGGCAAATAAGCCACCTGTCTGGCAATTAACTCCAAAAGTTGCCTTCCTCAGGGCGGGACAAACACAACTGGACCTTGTGGGGAAGCAGACATGAAAATAATAAATAGTAACGGAAAATCTTTAGTGTAAAATAAATTAATTCTGTGTAAAGTTCAGTCACGATTGCATACAGAGTAAGTTTTAGGCCATGTGGCAAATTGCCAAATAATGAGACTGTAACTTAGTTTGAGCAGCCTGACGAGGTGCTTACCGATTACCGGGGCAGAGCATCTGGGAGAAAGGCCAGGGATGCCTTCACCAGTTCAGCATCATCACAAAGCAGTGCGATGAAAAAACAACCTCTGAAAAGATTAATTGAAGCCCATTTCATAATGTATCTTTGGACCCGTTTATTTTTTTTAAAAACAATAAAATATAGGTGCTACTTGTTTAAAGTTGCCTTCTGGCTTAATGAAGGGCGAATAAATAAATTCCCAAAAATACCTGTCTGTATGTCTGTACTTTTCCCAGAAAAGATAGGTCCATACAATGCCGGATAAGACGAGGAGTTCTTTTACACTAGTAAAAGTGCTGTGGGGTGAGTCTGAAGACTCTTGATTTCTTAGTGTGAATCCGGATTGGCAAACCTACGAATGAAATAGATTAAAGTGATGCATGTGTAGCTAGCCGGCAGCAAGTCGATCAACTGAATGGTAAGCTAAACTGAAATAATGCATGTGTAAAGGGCGGCTAGCTAGTCGATTTATTGAATAAATGGACAAAGAAACAACAATGTTGTCTAGTAATTAAAAATGTGGGTCCGCCTACCTTGATTTATATTGAAATATCCAAAGTGTTGAGAATTAATGCTCTCTAATCAATTTTGAAAGCTTTTGGGTGCAGGAGATAACGGGAGACATCGGGCAGCTAACCTCTTGTCTCCAAGAATGCTTTTGTAACGGTGTCTAAAAAAAGAAAAACAGGCGCAAGCAAGAAACGCCTCAGGATAGAAAAGATGTAGAATGCCTAATGGGTTAAATAGAATACAATTCGGTGCCTCAGAGTGAGTCCTTCTTACCGTTATCGCAAATAAATGTTGATATGCGCTGCAGAATGGCCGCGTCAGTTCAGCTGAGGAAGAGCTCCGGAGGGTAGTCAGCGTATTGTGAAAGTGAAGCGTAAAAGAAGGAAAAGGAAAAGAGGTGCAAGCTGCATGGAAGCCTGTGGTTGGACAGCGTGATAGGCATACTTTGATTGGATGGCAGAAGGCATGCCTCTCTACGTCTGCATCACAATTGGTTGGAAGTACCAAGCCTCTCAGACCTGCGTGAACAGGAGCCTTGCAGCAAACATTCACTTAATGTATTGAAGCAGTTCGCGCTGATTGTATTTAGCTAAAATCCAAATGGCATGCGTGTGGCACTGGCTTGCAAGCCTTGCTGTGAGGCTGGCGTTCACTGTGCGTGAAGAGGGTAAGGTTAAGCTGATCGCGTTGAGATTTGTCTGCTCAACGTGTGTACGACCTATTGCTGGCCAGTTCGGAAGACCGCTGGCACTTTGAAAGAAATTGGAAAATTATGAAGAAATGCTTACACATTTCATTTTGAATAAACAAGCGCACATGTGTTATTGTTAGTAGCCATACGCCCGCCATCATGGAGGGTAAAATGTGGAATAGATAACAAACTGAGAAAGCCAAAGCATGAATGCTCGTTCATAAAATTAATATAGTTAAACAAGTGAATAATTGATAACCCATTGTGGTAAACAATAGACCAACCTCAGTGTGATTATTCAATTTGAAGAGAATGTGGGTCAGAAAAACTACAGAAAACGTTGCATCAACTGAGTAGAGACAACAACAGGTGATTAGGAAGTCTTCAGAAAGGAATAGTCACAACTAATCAAGAGAAAAAGAGCAAGAGATATGGACATGAGAAGATTTTAAGATATAGGGAAGAATTCTGCATTTAACCCGTTGGGGTGGGTGGATGAACAATAGATCCATCTCGCCTCTTTCTGTAAGAGACAACGGGAAATGTTTGTGGGGCTTTTGACCACATCTAGGATCCACCACAAAATATCATTGGCGGAATGGTGTGATTCGATGTAGTGGGTCACAAGGGGTGCAGATTCTGTTTTGCACCTAATTCTGGAGTGGTGCTCAGAAATCCTAATATGGACAGGACGGGAAGTTTGTTCAACGTATCGGAGCCCGCAGTGGCACTCGATACAATACACCACCTGTTTAGTTTTGCAGTTGGTCAGAGAGGAAAGTGTCCATGTTTTAGCACCAATATTAAACTCTTTCATTGTTTTAGTAAACTGGCAGACCCAGCAAGATCTGCACAGAAAATGGCCCACAATAGTTCTCAGGTTTCAAAGGCCCATTCTGGGTGGGTCTTTCTTAAAGTTGGAGTGTACAAGTCTATCTCGGATAATTTTGGTATTTTTGGCCCTTTTTAAGGCAAACCTAGGCAAACCTAGGCAATGGGGCATCAGGCAGACTGAGTTTCACAATGGGCCAGTATTTTGAAATTACTTTCTTAATCTGGAAGGTTTGTGGTCTATGATTTATGACACAAGTCATTTTTCAGTACCAGAGGATGAATCAGGTGATGTCTCTGGGGAAAGCAGTGTAGCCCTGTCAGCAAAGCGTGCTCTCTTCTTTGCTTTATTGATGAGTCCTTTTGAGTACCCTCTTTCAATAAGTCGGGTACTCAAGTTGTCTGATTGTTCATAAAAATCACTTAGATTAGAACAGTTTCTCTGAATACGGAGAAACTGTGCATATGGCAAGTTATCACGAAGGTGGCATGGATGGTTGCTAGAATAGTGCAACAGGGTGTCACGTGCACTCGTCTTTCGGTACAGAGAACATTTTAATTTTCCCGATTCATCTTTAATGGAAAGATCTAAAAAGGCAATCTGTTTCATGCTGAATTCCATTGTAAACTTGATGTTAGTGTCTGTGTTGTTTAACCAGATTAAAAGGAGTTCCAGGTCTGAGTCTGACCATTTCCAGATAAAAATAATATCATCTATATACCTCTTCCAATTGGTTATACAGTTTCGATAGGGGTTGGTAATAGATAAGATATGTTGTGATTCAAAATTAGACATGAAGAGTATCGCTAGACTGGGGGCAAATGCTGTCCCCATTGCTGTGACCTTCGTCTAAAGGTAAAATTGACCATTATATTAAAAATAGTTTTTGTTCAATGCTAAGGTCATGAGTTCCAAAATAAAATTGTGTGTAACTCATTCCTGTGTGTCAAATTCCCTGAGTAGGTCTCGCATACAATTGATTGCCTGGTCTTGAGGTATACTAGTATACAAGGACTTAATGTCCATTGTTACTAATATTTGAGTAGTTTTGTCAAAAGCATGATTCTCGAGAATCTTAATTGTGTGAGTGGTGTCCCTAAGATATGTTTCTTTGCAAATATTAAGAGGTTTCAGAAAGATATCAATACATTTGCACAGAGGCTCGTGTATGGACCCACAACCTGAGACTATTGGTCTCCCGGGTGGCCTTTGCATGTTTTTGTGTATCTTTGGGAGTGCATACATTGTTGGTATGCGTCCATGGCTTGTGGTGAGAAATTTGGATTCTTTGTCTGTGATCCATTCACGATCATGGGCGTACTGTACTGCACTCTCTATTTCTAATCTGATATCACTTCTTGGATCGTTCCTAAGTTTTTTGTAACTTTCATCATATCCAAATATTGGGTTTTTGACATTACAACTATGCCCCCACCATTGTCAGCTGGGTTTCTTATGATTGAAGAGTTTTTGTTTTTACATAGTTCAATCAGGAGCTGTTCCTGCAGGGAGACGTTGTTTTTAAGAGATTTCTCTTTGGATTTAAGTTTTTCAATGTCTCGTAGAATGCATTTCTCAAAGGTCAAGATTTCTTTGAGCATTTCATTGTCTTGTGATTTAAAGGTGGAGGGAACATGTAGACCGGTGTCTGTGTCTGGTTCATTGTCTGGGAATTCATTAAAGAACACTCTAAGATGGACAGTTCTAAGAACATGACAAATGACAAAAATGACAAGAGGTCTCCCGTCATCAACTGCATCCAAAAGCTTTCAAAATTGATTACAGAGCATTAATTCTCAACACTTTGGATATTTCAATATGAATCAAGGTAGGCGGACCCACATTTTTAATTACTAGACAACATTGTTGTTTCTTTGTCCATTTATTCAATAAATCGACCAGCTAGCCGCCCTTTACACATGCATTATTTCAGTTTATCTTACCATTCAGTTGATCGACTTGATAGCGGCTAGTTACACATGCATGACTTTAATTTATTTCATTCGTAGGTTTGACAATCTGGATTCTTACTAAGAAATCAAGAGTCTTCAGACCCACCCCACAGCACTTTTACTAGTGTAAAATTTTAATTTGACAGCCTTTTTTCACTTTAGTTGTTTGTATAAAATCAATAACTTACTAATCAGAGTGTTTGCTGAATACAAGTTAATACCTTGAGTAGGTATTTCTTAACAATTTATGTTGGTTTTTTACTGCATCTAAGGCAGATGCAGATATTGTTTTTTTTCTGTTGTTTTCTGTTTTTCACCTTACTGTCACTAGCAAAAGACTGTTTAGACTTATTTTATCGTCTCATTGCTAACTTCATACTTGTTTAATAATTGTAAGACCTATTGATCTATTCATCATTATGTTTTTTGTTTTTTGTTTAAATGTTAACCCTTGAAACATAATCCTTATGAAAATAAATTCTGCTTTTTTATCATGAGATTGTCTTGATTGCTTTCAGAGTCTGACACAGCCACCAACTTGTTGTTTAAGTGATATCGTCAAGATACACTCAATATTGAAATCATTATTTATAAATATTTACAATCAAATTATCAGCAGTTTGGATCCCATTGTTTTTTGATTAGTTACAATCCCACTCCACTGCTGCATTTGAGGCCCCCCCTTTTCTGTCTTAAAATATGGCATAGACAATCACCTGGGCAGTGGGAAAAAAGCCTCTTCACTTTCTTCACCAACCTCTTCAGTTGATGGAACACACGTGAACAAGTCATGTAACCCAAATGCATGCCACTTTAGTGAACGATGCAACATGCACTGTCGCAAAACTGTCCACTTCTCTGTAAAGGTCAAGAATAACTCTAAAATTGCTGACATCGACAGCCCACCACTATGCGTCTACTCCTTCCAAACCAAAATCACCATCAACATACCTTTCCTGGGCATACCTGTGCAGATCTACCAGAAAGGCATCACCCAAAATCAATAAAATGAGTTTCTCCATGTCAGTCCTCCTCACTATGCAGAATAAAGTAAAATAGTATTACCGCCCCTTCCTGTGAACCACACCTTTAGTACCTGATTGGATAATTACCACAGTCCCATTTCCGTTGTTCCGCATGGTGAGAAGCGCAGACTGTGGCACGTGCGCCTCCCCAAGTACTGTGATGGCTGTGCCCCAGTAAAGCAGGACCAGTCCTTCTTCCCTTTCCACAATTTTTTGCCCAGCACCACCTCATTGGGTACTGTTGCACAAACACATCCACCAATCACATCGAAGGTGTCAGCATGTAATACTGTCAGTTCTGTACAACACTTCATATGTACAGTTGCACAGTCAGAGTGCAAATGCCATGTGATTCGAAAGCACCTCCAGTAGAAAGTTCTGTAAAACTATGCAAGATTTCTGCATCCACATTCATCCACAAGGCCACCCATCAACGCAAAGTACAGGTAGAAATGTTTTCTGTACACTATTTTTACAACTCTGTTGTAAGTGACTCTGAGCAGGCTGTCTGCCACTGAACGTCCACAACGTACTTACAAGACATACTGTTCTTTCTCCCATCACTTACCATCTAGTGCCACTGCAATGGAATATGCTTTCAACATTTTCATGTACCCATATTAGCCATTCCAATATCCAAACAGTAACTGTCTTCTTGTCTTCTGACAATGCTACAAATTCTGTTCTGCACTTACCCATCTCCTACAAAATTTCTAAAAATATCACAGAAAAGCAGCATTCAATGTTTCTTAGCAACGTACATGAAGTACATACAGTGCATTAAAACAAACAGGGTGCCTTCCCCTTACCTTGCACACTACAACCATAGCCTCCTGCAGGTCTCTGTACAAATAGACTTTCTGCCACAGTTTTTGCGTACTCACCACAACCACAAACCTTGTTGAGCAATGCGTTAACCTCCACAGTCCCATGTCCATGCCTGTCATCCTGTAAAGGGCTGGATGTGGCACTTATAGTCCTGAAGCTACAGCAGAATCCGCGGCATTATCAGGCTAGGAATGGGAGCGGGACAAATAATTATGAAACAGCATAGGGGATTAGGTCTGTAGTGGTGGCTCTAAAAAGAAATCTTTTTTTCTTTCGTGTTTTTTTTACATGCTTGCAAACAACTTTTTTTTTTCCTCTTTACATACGTTTCTGATTGCTTCTCCTCCTTACATTTCTACTGAATTCCAGTCAACGCTTCTTGCATAGTGTAAAAGAAAATGGCATTGCCAATGGCAGTCAAATAAATGCCATTTCTATGGAACCACTGCATATTTTGCGACCTCATGGTCTCATAGTGGGTGGAGAACATCCCAGCAGTGCGCATAAATTCACACATGCTTCTGTTTATAAGACACCTTCCAAGCTCTGGCTGGGGACAAATTACACCGGCATGCTTCCATACTCCTCTTGGTGTTATGCATGAGAAAATGACATTGGCAGTGGGAAAAATCTGAATCACTGCATTCAGCAACTTCTTTAGGTGACTCAGCAAACGTCCACGCGACATGTAACCCAAATGTAGACTTCCATAATGCACCACAACAACATTAATGGTAACCAGTTTTTGGCAGAAAAGGATTATTGTGAGAAACAAGGCGCCCTGACTATTTGATATGTGTGTAAGGGCTGCAGATTGAGGCAAACGAGAAGGCAACCTGCCAAAGTTGCCAACAGTACATGAATGAGACAAAAAAGCGGTTTGCCTGATATCTGCGCACAAAAACACAATTCAAACTACAGTTAGCATGAGTTTTAATTGAAGAATTCTTGAACAGCCTGACACGTGTTTCGAGCTAAGAGGCCCATCATCAGAGGCTGCTAATTCTTGTATTTCTTGTGAGGTGGGTCAGCCTGACAATGTATTGGATCATATTCCAGATCATAAGTATTGTGAGCTCCACTAAATATATACCGCTTCCATTGCGTAGAGATGCCGGCGTCTCCGCCAATGTGAACTGGAGCTGATGGTATTAATGGTAGCCACAGAGGCCACATTGCTGCAAAGGCGAACCATCCCGCGGAAACTGCACTCATAGAGACTGCCCCACAAAGCGTCCACTCCTTCCAACCCGAAATTAGCAGCAACACCTCTTTTCATGGCACACCTGTGCAGATGTTGGACAAAGGTATCACCCACGATCAGCACTGTGTGTCTCTCCATCTCTATCAACCTCACTACACATAGCACTGGGAAAAAATAGAACTGCCCCTCCCTTTGAACCACACCCTGAACACCTGATTGGATAATCCCCACAGTTCCATTTCCATGCCTACCTTGCTCAGAATGGCAGAATGTGGCATGTGCGCTTTCCCAGCTACAGCGAGGGCCATGCCCCAGTAAAGCAGGGACAGTACTTCTTCCCTTTCCACAGTTCTTTTTCCAGCACTCCCTCATTGGGTACTGTGAAATATTCACACACACATGCACCAATGACAACCAAGACCTCTGCATCCAACACTATCATTTCTGTACAGCACTCCATATTTACCGTTACAGATTTTGAGTGCCCTTCACATGTGCTTCCAAAGCACCTCCAGTAGAAAGTTCTGCAAAAGAAGCCATGATTTCAGCATCCAAAAGCATCAAGAGCGGCACCCATCATGATTTTGGCCATGCACACAAGAGTCAAGGCCTTGGCCACACCCAGCACAACATAATGGAGCCATGCATGCGAACATGTTGCCGGATACCACAATCCACAAACGTAACATAGCCTGCAGCACATCTTCCCAACCCCTGCACCATAACACAGCGATGCATAGAAACATGTAACAGTTAGCAGAATCCACAAACATACCACAGCCTCCGGCACCCCTACCCACTTCCATTCACTAATTATTTGTGTCACTGTCAACCAAACCACAAAATCTTCACAACATTCACCCTACTCCCACCAATCTACACAAAGCAGAGTATCCAAGGACATAGGATATCCACTTGAACCCTACCCTCTTCGATACTGACAGTATTCCAACACTGCACACTGTGTCCAAACTGCAGGAATTGCCACTACACCATCTCCAGCCATTCCCCCGAAAACTGTAGGATGTTCTAACAATGACCACACCCATAGAACCAACAATGTATGCAGGTCAGCTCACTTCTGGTGCTCTAGCAAGTCTAATATGTGGAGTCAGTGCAGAGTCTCGTGAGTCTCATGAGTCTCTGTTACTCCACCTTCCTGTGTCTTTGGAGCTGCTGTTCGAAAGACTGACATTGGTCCTTCTTTTATCTCTACTACTTGTGAGGGTGTGGAATCACTTAAAATCCCCTCTACTCCGCGGAGCGGCGCGGAGTCGGTGCAGAGTCTTGTGAGTCTCTGTTACTCTACCTTCCTGTGTCTTTGGAGCTGCTGTTGGAAAGACTGACATTGGTCCTTCTTTTATCTCTACTACTTGTGAGGATGTGGAATCACTTAAAATCCCCTCTACTCCGCAGAGCGGTGCAGCGTCGGTCTCTGGAGGCTCACGAGGCTAAACAGGCACTAGGCGTATTTGTGAATCTCTGTGAGGCGGTTTTCGGCATGAGTCGCGATAAGCATCGTCCAGAAATCTACATCATCCACTGACTTGGCTGCAACTACGCCGAACCGAGCGAGGGAGCTCTGAACTGTCTGATGACACCATGAGCCGTCCTGAGGCTCCTCAAGTAAGTGACCCCAAGTGCACCTCCTCCCCCACCCCCCGTACCATTTTTCTTCCACAGAGTTCTGTGCACAAAAATATAACATATAATACAACAAATTAAGCGGATTGTTCTTAAAATGATGATGAATGGTCACTCACACATCATACAACAAATCATACACAGTGCCTCCCAAACCCTACCCTTAATTATGAACGTGTAAATCTTGCAGAGCAATTACCCAAGGAGGTGGGGTGTATGGGCTCTTCGAGGGAATTCACTGTTGTCGATTCGTTTGTTTTGAGGAACTCTAACCCGAAAAGGGGGGCGGTCTCTGATACTTGTGAACCGAGTGTGTGGGGGAGCTTCAATGATTCAGCTGTGATGCGCGGAGAAACAGCGGCGGTGTTTACATTGCCGCCGATGCGAACGCAGGATGTCTGTGCTGCAAAGACGCATCGCTCTGATTTTTGTGCGGAGTTTGGCGTGCCTGCGCCCAGGGAAAGTCGTTTAACATCTGAAAGTACCGGCTCTTGGCTAGAGACCGCAGTTGACTCTACAATGAGTCTTGTGACCCATGCTGAAAATCGAGGCATAAACATTCATATTGACACACTCTCCCCAGAATTGCCCAAGGAAGGAGTTGAGTCCACAAAGAAATTGGTAGTGAGGCAAGACTCAGTAGTAAAAATGAACTTACAGACTTCTGAATATATGGAAAAGCAGATAGTTGACTTGACCGCTGAAGAGGTGACAGAAGAGGTGAATGAAGTGAATACAGAGGAAAATGCAGACACTGTACCTCCTACAAAGAGTAATACGTCATGCGAAATTGCCTTTTCGCCATCTAAAAGGAGAAATTCTCTGGCAATTGTGAACAAATTATTGCTAGATTTGACGGAAATGAATGGGTCACTCATCTCAAAAACTTCTTCAAAAATAGTATCTGCTGGTGAAATACATACTGTAAAGGAACACAATAAGGACTCCGTGTTATTACAGCAACCAGTTATGTATCCATTTAAAGAATCTACACCAATGAACCATAGGTCAGATGGATCTAGAAAACGAAGACGTGTTGCCTTAAGCACGTCTCCTCCATTCGAATGCTCGCAAAATAGACCTAAGCCACTTGCTAAAACTCAGTCACAAAATTATCATGTAACAAACAGGACGCGAGTTTTACAACAACACCACCTATCCGGCTGTCCTTAAATGAGGATTCAGAATCGTCCTCAAATGATGAAACTACTTCATTTGCAACAGAAAAAAGACGAAATGAGCCAAAACCAAAACGGATGCACCATAGAGCCTCTCTAAATCCAGTCATGAGTGAGCTCCATGTTAAAAAACTAATTAAGGAAGCCCTAAATGAACTAAGACATTTTGTCATGTCCTCACTGACAATACCCATGGCAACAATGCTTAAGATGTATGAACAAATCAGTGATAATATAAAAGATCTATCAACTCTGTCTGCCTTACTAAATTCCAAAATTCATGCTCCAGAGTCACAACGAGATTCAGCATCTAATAATATATGGACTGGCATTCAGAGGATAGACCAGTCACTAAAGGATCTAACTGATCAAAAGCGTACAAACTGTGAGGATAGGAAATTACTAGCCGAAGTGACTAAAGAAGCCTTGGGCCTGCTGAAAATAAATCAAAAACTAAGAAGAGATGAGTGTGATTTAGCTGCCTGCCGCACCTCACAATTGCCACTGAAAATGAAACCGCATTTGATGATACTTTGTCTTCACACCTTACAAGACCCTTGGTAAATCATAACACAGTATGTGTAAGTCATGATGAGAAAGAAGTATCGAATGTATGCTTAGTGGAAGAGCAAACTCCTTATCCGTCAACGTTGGAAAATCTGGTTGCTATCTTTCCTCATAAAGCAGTCGCCAAGGAACTGTGAACAATCCAGCTAGATAATGACATTGGTCAAAGAGAAACAACTAAGCCACAAGGTGCTAATATCTATCAGGAAAAGAAAAATTTGACAGAGAGCTCCACTGTTCCGCGTCCTGTGGAGGTTGTTCCCACTCCTTCCGCCAATGCGGTTGGTGTTGTTGGATCAGGTGAAACTCCTATTCAAGCCTCCCATCCTGTGTTGGACAATAATGAACAAGCGGAAAATGACAATAATGAACAACCGAAAATGAAAATTCCGGACTCGTTGATGGAAAAAGCGGAACGGATACTCCCTCCTTAAAAAAAACTTAATGGGAGTAATGACTCTACACCTACAACCTTGTTAGAGAAAAATGTGGTCAGGGAAAAAAACTATGGAATCTTCGAAAAGCAAAACTCATGTAATACAAATCAAACTCAAGGAAAGAAAACAAAAAATCAAAAATGCAAAAGAAAACGAAATAACTTGGGCTGTAGAAAATTTCTAAGAAATTTAAAGGCCGTAAATTTATATGTAAATACAGAACAAACGAGTGAAAATCAAATGAAAGACCCCACAAACCACAAAACAAATGACAGGATTATTACTAAAGAACTGATTATAGATGTAGAAAATGAGGAACTCTTGCAGAGCGAAATACTTAATTTCTCCACATATGAAGAGGAGAAGTGTTACGAAGAATTGGAAGACCAAATAGAGGAAACCCGCACCGATCCAACTACAGTACCTAATGCTGTTCCACAGATGGAAAAATCAAGTGAAGCTGTGGCAAATTGTGGAAGAATATGTCAATTAATCTTGCCCTTGGACGTAACTAAAGCTCAACCTACGACAGTTTCAGAAGTAAAATTCGAGACTATGGATGAAAAACGAAAACGAAAAGAAATTCCGAGGGTGTTAGACAAATTAACATTTGACAAAACTCATACAAAATCTCCAAGTGACAACTTAAGTGAAACGGAAGTTGAAAATATCAATGGACCTAAGAATTCTTCCAGCCCTCCTGTTGGCCAATTTTGTACAAGAGAATTTATGCTTAAATCCACAGTCTCAGGAAATGAAGAAAAAAGTAGAGGCCAAAACCAAAAATTCTGTACACGAGCTGTAAAACATAAGAGTCCTGGGAAATATGTTTTGATTCTTGAAAGAATTTCAGACACAAAAGACGGCTTAACGCTAAACCGAAATAATGTTTTACGTTTATTGCATCATGTGCCCGGCCTCCGCTCTATAGAGTCAAACGACATTCAAACGGTTGAATTTGTCAACGAAGAACAGAACGACAAAGTTAGGCTACACATAGACTCAAGACTCATAAGTGACCTTCTATTGAATGCAATTCAATTCTTACTCTCTATGGGGTTTGACATACATGAAGTGACTCCAATCACAACTCCTATTGTCGTGCAAGAAGACCGACCAAGAGACTGAGGAGAATCTGACAGAACTCAGACAAAAAAGAATCAGCAACCTGAGAACTTTCAAGCTCACAGTGAGAATTCACAGAGAGTGACCAACTCTTCTGAGCCAAGGTTGGAAACGGAAGATGGAGTCAAGAACCAATCACCTTTTATTCTTGGCGAACAAATAAAAATTACGATAAATGGAAATACAAACATTTCCAATAATGAAAACAGTGCTGAGATGGACCTACAAAACCCAAACAAAAATTTGAATTGGATTTGGTTGGCTGGTGTCTTGGGCGGCAATAAAAGCTAATGCCAACAAGGACCTATTGGTCCTACTATAAAAATCTTATCCTGGAACACCAGAGGATTTGTGCATTTATTCAACGGATCCAACAGCTGGAACGACGATCTAACCATAATCTGTTTGCAAGAAACTTGGATGGCTGCTTGTCCAATTTCAGATGAATATCAATTGGCAATAAATCCAGCCATCACAAGAACCAAGGGACGTCCATCAGCTGGTCTCCTGACTATGATTAAAAAGAGTTCTGGCTGGTCTTTAGTAAAAATATCAAATCTTTCGTCCTTCATACAGTATACAGTGATATCTGCTAAAAACAACACAAACAACAATGTCAATCAAATCCATATCCTAAATCTATACTGGCATCACAAAAATGCGGGCAGATTTAAATTCTTAAAACTGATAAACAACTTGATTGATGAAATAAATAGTATCCAACAAAATCCAAACATTATTTGTTGTGGGGATTTAAATCTGGATTGCCTGATAGAGAGCAAAAATGGTTGCGGCCCTCAAAATCGACTTCGAAAATTAGCAAAAAGATGGTGTAATGATCTGGAAGAAAGAAACATAATCATGGTCAATGGGAACATCAAAGGCGATATTCCTCCTGAGGTAACTTGGAGATGTATGAAACAATCGTCAACCATAGACTACTTCTTTATATCACAAAGTTTACATCGTCGAGCTGTATCGTTTCAAATTACACCGGATGTAAATAGTGACCACAGCCAACTTAAGCTTTCGATACAAATGACAAATATTGCAAAGCCTCAGCAATGGAACAATCAAGTGACGGTAGAACCTAACAGATCGTGGCTCCGAATAAAACCTCAGGAAGTGAAAAATCTTACAATTGCATACGATAAGTATAAATGCGAAGTACCACACAAGAAAGTCGAATATACCATTCTTCTAGAACAGTTCATGATCCAAGACAAAGGTCTCCAAAAACCATCTTTTCAACCAAAACATCAATTTGATCAGCAAGTTTGTGAAAGAAAACAGCAACTTCGAAAAGAACTAAGACAACATACAAATCTTAAAGGCGAACAACAAAAACAAGCAAATAAAACCAGTAAACAAAGATATAAAAACTGGCAAATTTCGCATAAAGCGATCATGTACCAGCAAACCAGCAAGATAGCGATTAATGCTGGCCAGTCTTAAAAATAAAAATTCTTGTGATTTTTGGAACCTGATAAATAACATCGAATGTCGCCAAGAAGCAATCCAAACCAACATGGTGAGGGAGAGTGAGTGGGTCAAACATTATCAAGCAGTATATAAGAAAAAAAGTATCTCAGTTGACCCCCCTCTGCCACAATTACCAAAATGAGACCTGCAATTCGAAAGAGAAGATATCTTAACAAGCATCCGACAAAGTTCCTCATCAAGAGCCCCAGGTCCAGATGGCTTAACCAACTTTGTCATCAAACAAAATCCGGATGAGTGGTCAAAGTTTTTGGTATCATTGTTCGCCTCAATCGCCAACGAAGGAAAAATCCCTACAAGTTGGAAAACAGCAATTATCCTTCCGATATTTAAAAAAGGCGACAGAGCTTATCCCAAAAACTATAGGCCAATTGCCCTACTGGATGTCTTGGGAAAAATCTTTGCCATGCAATTGCAGCAACAACTCCTAAAGTGGATCCAAGAGTCCAATCATATAGATTGCCGACAATCTGGTTTTGTCAAAGGAGTGGGATGTGGCCTAAATTTATTTATACTTAACATACTTAAAATGGATGCAATAAAAAGAAACAGAAAAATCTATCTCACATTTGTGGACCTGTCACAAGCTTTTGACAGTATAGATAGAGAATTACTTTGGAAAAAAATGTCCGATTGGAAGTGTCCAACCAGCCTATTATTGGCAATTAAAGCCTTGCATACGGACACCGAGATAAAAATAAGGATGGACAAAAGTGGAACTCTATCGGCTCCTATAAAAACTTTTCGCGGTGTAAAGCAAGGCTGTCCCCTCGCTTCGATTGTTTTCAATCTGTTCATATCGGACTTGGGTGACGCATATAAAAATGCAAACATCTACCCTCCAAAAGTAAATGGACAACCAATTAATTGGATACTGTATGCAGATGATCTAGTTTTGATAGACCTCACACCAATAGGTCTTCAACGAAAACTATGCATTCTAGATAAATACATACAACAAAATGGGCTGAATGCGAATACTCAAAATTCAGAAATTCTGATCTTACAAGATATGCAGAAAAACAAAGATCCTATTGGAAAAAAAAAGTTTTTGTGGAAACTTGGTGAAGGGAAGATTGACTTAACAAAACAAACAATGTACTTGGGCATGCTGCTGAGCTCAGCATAAATGATGCCCCATGGGTTGATAAAGTCAAAAGCAAATGTGAACAATTGACAGCACAAG
Source organism: Ambystoma mexicanum (assembly GCF_040938575.1). Taxonomy (NCBI): domain Eukaryota; kingdom Metazoa; phylum Chordata; class Amphibia; order Caudata; family Ambystomatidae; genus Ambystoma; species Ambystoma mexicanum. The sequence goes on from NC_090935.1 coordinate 330,637,659, forward strand.
CCTGCATCGTAAACATGAAATATGGTAAACATTCCATGTTACCTGTTTTGACCTCTTATAAAACAAAGGTCATACCGGCTTTAATTCAGGGCGCCGAGAGTGACTTTGGTTGCCCTGCAGCGGTGTGGGCTTCGTTGGAGCATTCTTTTTGGTCCAAAGTGCTGCGCTTGCCACTGGGTGTGCCCACAGACTGTATAAGATATGAACTCAGTCTGCTATCTATTAACGGAAGAATAGCTTGGAACACCCTCAATGAATTCCGCAAAGTAACTGCCAAGAATCCGCAACCACAATATAACATCTTAAAAGACGTGACCAACGGACCAAGTGACTCTGTTCTATCGCAGTGGGCAAGACGCTGTTAAAAGATACTAACAGATATAGGAGCAGACATGTCTCTACTTCAAGAAAATCCTAACAAAGTTAAGTCAATGCTTTGGAATCAAGTTTGGATAGACACTGGTGATTAATGCATAAAGCATAGAATCATGCAACTGATTCCAGTTGAAGAAAAAAAATTAAACGTGGTCCAGCCATACCTGCAAAGTTTTCCAGAAAAAAAAAGAAGAGCAACATTCATGAAATACCGTTTAAATCAATTCCCTAAAAAAATCAGAGCACTCGAGAAGCAGGAGGACTAAGTTCTTTGACATGCAGACTCTGTGGAAATGACACAGAAACATTGAAACATCTTACATTATTGTGTCCCAATTTGCATCAAGAACGTGCAAATCATCTGGGAAGATACACAACGGAAAAAGCATCATTGACTATGGAAGAATGGTGGAGATACTCTTTTCAGGACGCTGATCGTCGATTAACAATTGACCTAACGTTTTTCTTGGAATCAGTAGAAAAAAAACGTAGAAATGCAGAAGTTAATTAATAACCTAGTATTCATGACTCTATACTACTCTGGTCTTTTTAGCAATATAAGGATCTTTGTCTCCTCATTGTTTTTTCTAATCTGCATTTTTAATTGCATTTCGGAAACTTTCTCACATTTAATTCGGCAAAGTGACAGATAGAATGATGCACTGAAGAAGTTCTTCCATTTTCTAGATGCTTTGATGTTCTGATGTAAATGTGTTTTGATGGAATTGTTCTTATTCATTTTTTAAAGGTTTGTAACAAACCAATAAAAAAAAAATTTAAAAAAAAAAAACGTGCTCCACAACCTTTGTTTACAGGTCACCACCCACTGACTGATGCAGAGTCCAAACTGCATCGCTGCAGTGGGTGTGGTCAAGGCCTTGGCTCTTGGGTGCATGGTCTAGTGCCTACAGCCTTTGGCCATTCACCCAAGAGTCTAGGCCTTGGACACACCCACCACAACGTAATACAACCATGCATGCCAACATGTGACCAAGTACCAGAATCCACAAACATACCACAGCCACCAGCACTCCTACCCAACCTCCGTGCCAGGATACAGCTATACATGGAAACATGCAACAGTTAGCAGAATCTACAAACATAACACAGCCCCCGGGTCCCCTACCCATTTTTATTTATTCACATACTATGTCGTTACAGCCAACTGACCCCAATTCTTTTTCACAATAGTGGCCCTGCTCCCAACAGTCTATTCAGTCAACAAAACCAATACTTCACAGTGCAGTACAGTAGTCAGCACTCTGTGCAATGGACACTACCCAAGCCCATAAAATATGCATTTCAACCCTATCCACTTCTATGCACACACTATTAGAACATTGCACACAGGTGACACACTGCAGTATCCAAGCACATAGAAGATGCATTTGAACCCTACCCTCTTCTACACTGACAGTATTCCAACACTGCAGGAGTTGGCACTGCATCATCTCCAGCCATACACCGAAAACTGTAGGATGTTTAACAATGACCACACCCATGGAACCAACAATATACGCATGTCAGCTCACTTCTGGTGCTCCCATCGAACCAACAATGTATGCAATGTTGACAAACCACACACAAAAGGTAACGATGTCAAACCTATTTGCAACCAGAGCCCATAGTTGTCGGTGCAGCACCTCCAGCCATGCATGGAAGGGGCTACGGGCTTACCACACACAAAGCAACATAGTACACGCTCTGTTACAATGTTTATGTCATGTGCAATGCACTCCCTTTCAGCAATTCAGCTGCCACCAGTCACCACAGTAAGAGGTTGCGGCACGAGTTAGTGTGCCGTAACGAAGGTTGCCTGCATTCCCCACACATGATAGTTGCTGGTGGAGGGACCTGCGAATTGCCGCAGTTCACACGGATACTGCAGGCACACCATCGTCTTCTTCCACCTAACAACTTACCTCTGATGAACCATTCTCACTCCCCCACTCTTTCCATCCCTTCTTCCCTCCACCACATGGCTTAAAGTATGGTTGCCAGGTCCTTACGGCGCTGCACTGTCCACCAATACACCATGGTGGCGTTTCCCAAATATTTGACGCACAGCACGCTTCCCTCCAGCCAACCACCGGCTGCGTCCAATGTTTGCTGACATCATGGCGTACTGCAAGCCAATGAGACATTTGCCCGCGGAACGAACAGGGAAATTGGTCCGCAGACCCAGATATCACCAATATTTTTTAGACGTACATTTCAGTTCTTTGCAACAAAAGTACTGGTTGGACTTCCACCAAACAAACAAAAAGCATGCTTTCTGAACCAAGCCCCCGCTCCCGCCCGTATTTGGTTAAAATCCATCCAGCCCGTTCGGCCTGTAGCTGTGCTCAAAGTTTTTCCTCATTCAGTCAATGGAAATAAAAATAATTTGGGACCCCCTATAACTTTGCCCCACCCTCCACGAAACCTCACCCAACTTTCAGCGGGCCCCATATACTTTTTTTTGACAAAGTTTTGTGAGGATTCGTCCATGGGGAGCAAAGATATAAGCCACAGGAAAAGTGATCTTCCTCTGGGTTTAGCAACTTAACCATAACTACACGGCCGCTACTGCGGGCCGTGTTTTATATATATATATATATATATATACATATGGTCTATTTGTTAGTTATAGATCAGTTGGCCACAGCTGGATCATATCTGGTCCAATACAATCTTATTGATCCGTAATTCGCTCAATATGTTTCTGTTCTAATATCCTTAGTTGTAGAACATTCTTAATGAGCATTTTTATGTTGATAACTATGATATAGTCGCTTTCCAATTTATTAGAGGAAACCTATTGCTCCAACAACTATTCCCAGGTACTGCAAGAGAAACCAAAATGTTCAGTTAGCTATCAATGTGTAGAGGAGCAACTGCATGCCTCTGCAGGAAACCCTGCCCCCCTTCCTCCCATAAGTTAGAGACCTGAGATTGTGCTGTGTTACTGAAGTGGGTGTTCAAATGAAGATACCCATTGAGATAACTCTACCGGATGTATCCCCGAAGTGATGACAACCTAAGGGAGGAATTCCCTGAAGGAATATGAGAAAGAGCAAAAAATAGAAGTTGGTGACGTCACAAAAGAGTATGTACGACGTCCTGAGCTACTGACTGAAGAAGATGTATAGATCCTGAAGTGACTAATGGTGAAGTAAGGAATTGAGTGAACTTTTAAATACAAAAAGAAGATTACATGTGCATGAAGTGCTGCAGGAAATCAATCGTTCAAAAATTGTACAGATGCAGAAACGCAAGGTAGACTAAGTCATCATAGAAGCTGGCTATACGTAGAGAATAGAGCGCAGGCAAAGCCGCCATTGTATAGAAGATGGACATTGGCATCATGAATTTAGTAAGTCATGACCCTTGAGGCAGGAAGAGAAAGCTGTATCGCAGCAAGAATAAGCAGAATCGTGGAGCTTCATGGCGAGGTTGTCTGACCTGGAGTCAAGACTGAAGCAGCCAAGGTCAGCTATCTATTCTGAAAATGGGCGAACGTGTGAAGGATGAATCATCATTTGTTAAGGTGCAAAGAAAGAACACCAAGAGAGACAAGTTTAATTCATTTAGAGCATTTAAAACCTGCAAAATGGACCAAATCGTGGTATCCTGTCATGTGAGCCAAGGATGAAAATAGAGTTCGAACTTGGAGTCCCAGAACACAAAACTGAGTGCTCTCACTCCCATGTATTCTAAAGACAAGGATACTTTGCAAGGTCAAGTTCAAAGAAAATCTTCATGGCAGAATGCACGGTTGATGAGAGATGCTGGGATAATTTGGTGGGGAGGTAGTGTCATGCCCCATCTCCTTGCACCTGGGTCTGAGCTTACGTGCTGCTAAGTGAGCCGAATATTTCAGACATGGCACACGCATGGCAACAAATTATAGTAGTCCTTATAACAAAGTACCTTATAGTTTGAAAACCAATGAGAAACTGTGTATTTAATGTTTCTGAAGATTACCTGTTTTAGATGTAGGCATATGTTGTCCACCTGATAGTGGGCAGCCAATCACAATCCTAGTTCCTATAGAAAGTATACTTAGATATTCCCCTTAAGCCAATCCCGACCCTTGATAGGTTTTTCATTTTGTCAAGTACTATGACGTCATCTCTGACGTATTTTTGATATAAAAGTTATTCTTTGTGTAAAGATTGCTGAGATAACCTGAGCGTACGTCCGTTGATGTTCATTTCAAACTCCCTGATTTAGATAATTGCTAATAAAACAGTACTTTGCCATCTTCCTGAGTAGGTTCGGTTATTTGGACTTGGAATTATTCTGTGTGATCTCATCCATTACATATGCCCTAAAGGGCCCTAAGCTCAAATGCTATTTAATATATTAGGGCATTATGTACATCCCTCTGTGTTGTGTTATTGTTACCTATCTGGGTGGACATTTGCGGTCTTTGTATGGGATCTGTGCGTATGTCACAGAATATTCCCTTCTGGGATCACCTCCACCTATGGACAAATATTCAAAAACATATGTATTAGAGACTATTTCTTGAAGGTTTCACTTCATTACAGGATTAGCTTGTTACTGTTACTCACCGTTCTTTTCTGATTTATCGTAGTGGAGTGTTCGCTTCTTGACTTCCACTCTTGGCGGTTGTCGATATAGTGGCAGTTCTAGTGTTCTAACATCCTCCATAAGGCTTGTCGTATCTAGCAAGTCTGTGGCCAACACCTACCGATTTGCTTCTCAGGGTTTCCCTTGTCGCGTTTGTCTGTTGTTGGGGCCTCAAAGCCGACATTGGTTTCTATCTTTTTGAATCTAATGTCCTCCCTGTTTTCTATGGGTATATGCTGGTGGCCATCTTGGACTAGTGCGCCACCATATATTTTTACTATGTTCTATCATGTATTCTGCTTTATTGTTTTGAGGTATTACAATCAATTGTAGAGTAGTCTGTTCTATTCACTTTCATGCAGCTGATCTGAATATAGTTACTATCTTGAGATTATTATTTCTCGCTCTATGCGAGAACTTGATGTTGACATGTACTAGTTTACTTCTATGTAACTTGTGTCCATCACCATTCCAACCTCTCTCTTTATTCTTGTAATTTTAACCGAAGAACAATTTTTTGTTTCTTCAGTGTATATTTAAATTATTTAATTTTATGCCAATCGACCGGTTCATTGAGGCCTCTTTTATCACTTTGTGTCAGGAATATATGATCTCTCCTTATCAATTTCCTTTCTTTATATTTTTGGTTGTTTTTGTTTATTTTTTGCATCACAGTCCATGTGAACTCTTCCCATTCATGATTCTTTTCAATGAAATGTTTCACCATCAGTGCTTGTTCAATGTAGTTTTTCAAACAGCTTCTGTGCTCCATTATGCAAATCTTGATTTTTCTGTTAGTCTTGCCAATATATTTTAATCCACATGTGCAGGTGACCATGTAGATAACATGGTCTGAATTGGAATTAGTTAAAGTTTTTTGTATCCATGGATTACTCAGGCCTATTTTCGATTGTTTAGACTTGCTTGTCAATGTACACACTCCACAATTTCTGCATGGGCGATGTCCTGATATGGGGGTGAGTCCCCATGCCTCCTGTAGTGTTCCTGTTTAGTGCTGGTCTGTCTTCGGTCTATTTTTACGTACAATATTGCCTATCAATGTACTTGTCCAATAGGCAAACATTGGGCATTCGGCAAGAGCACCATTTAAATACTAGCCAGTGTTTACTTATAGTGTTCCATATCTTTAACTTAAGTTACTGAATGTAGAAACATACACTAATTGTTCTGGATTTTGGTGTTCCTTTCCAGTAGTGTTTCTCTGTTATTGTTCAATGCCCGCTTGGCTGCTTTTTTACCACTCTTTTGGGGTATCCACATGCTCTTGGTTTCATTGAGAGGTTCTGTGCTCTAGTTCAAAAGCTTCTTTGGTGCTACTATTTCACTTTATCTGAATGGTAAATTATCACAGATATATATTTTCAAACACTACTGGGCCACTAACCATGACCTTTGGCCATGGCCAGTGGCCACGTCTTCGGCCATGTGCACTGTACATGTTCCCCCAATATGTTTTTTTTTTGGACCCACTAGGTGGCCATGGCCTTCCGCCGTGGCGACTATAAATGATTTCCAGGCCACTAGCTCACTGGCTTGGAAACCAGTGAGCATGGCCTTCAGCTGTGCACACTGTATATTTTAAAACACTACCGTGTGACTAGCCATGGCCTTCGGCTGTGTCCACTGTACATGTTCCACCAATATGTTTCTTTTGGACCATGGCATTAGAATGACCTTTGTTCCCACCGGCCAGGGCCATATTGCACCCCTTGACATGTTGCCCCAATAGGTTACCCCACACCTCACTGTAACTGTAAAATTCCACTTTTTTGTATTAATCTAATTTGTTTGACTCTCTCTCTCTTTTTATTTTTAACCTTTTTTTCATAACCGTGGTTTTATTAAAAATAGGCTACAAATTACCATGAATATTTAAAAAATATGTGCGCTATTATACTTGTGATGCACCTAAAAAAGTTCTGAATATGCAAAAATAACCTTGGATATGAAAAATAACCCCAAATATGTGAAAATGTTCAAGATCCGAACTTGGTCCCCAGCCCCTCCCCCAACTCCGCAATTTCACATGGTATCCTCTTTTCCGCTGCCCACCTCTAGCCTGATGCCATTTCATCCTTTTTCCTTCTCCAAATGGGATTTTATCAACTTTCAGTTTTCAGATAACCCTGAACATTACCCAGACTAATCGCAAATAGCTTGCATCGAGCATAATATTTCTGAAAAGCCTCTCTGCTGCAAAGCACCATGGGAGATATAGCTATAACATTTGGAGAAATGGTACACCCTTCTCTGTCAAATATTTAAAAACTAATGGATGCAATAACCCCAGTCCCCCAGAAATCGATTCAATGCATCATGCCCAAGTTGTTTCGTCCCTGGTCCAATTCCGTCCAACGATTTTTTGGGGACATTTTCATCTATGGGAAAATGAAGGGGACTAAACCGAAAAGTCTCTATTTTTTAATCGATATTTCCCACAGTTTTCAGTCTGGGGAATCTATAAGAACAATTGTGACTGCACAATTTCTGCCAAACGAACGTACATTATGCCACCTATGGAAATCGGTCTTGATCATGCCACCATGCAAACACATACACCACATTCATGTTTTGGTCTTGCTGGAGTTCATCAGTGAGAACCACATGAACACTAAAACGTGATGAATTCTACCCACATATAGACACAATGAGTTTCCTACCACTTTCCACTTTAGACTTTAGTGGGCTCCTGAAATAAATACCTATTGAACAGATATTTGTGTTATCCATTTAAGTGGTCATATTGAAACCCACATCACTTCTAGATAAAACATTCATGTTATATTTATTTTGCCCAGCCTGGATATTGTAAAATGTTTCTCTTGAACAAAAAAGGTTAGTGCATGTTTTTGTTCTTGCATCCACCACCACCTAATTCAGAGTTAAGCTTTGCACTTAGGCAAGATACAAATAAACAGTAAGCCTGGGCAACTGATACTTTGGCTAATCTCTGTCTTTGAATTGCAAATTGTTTGGAAAAACTGCTATGGCATCGTAAATCATTGCCTCTATATTCCATTTACCAAGCCAACAACTTCCTCCCACCATCCTTTAAATATGTTGCTTATTACCATTAATGCCTATGTAAAAATATAATTTAGGACATTGTTTTGATGTGCTCAGTTATATGTTTTCAGGGGGAATAATCAAAATGAAATGTCTGCCTTTAATTTAAGTGTTTTGAGCTAGATGATGACAGATGAATCACTGTTAACTGGCAGAATACTTCATTAAGATTGCAAAATGTTGAGCAATGGAAAGTCAAACACAAACCTAAATGGAAACATCTCTCCCAATAGGAACTGCTATTAATGTGTAAGAAACTGTAACACGTGCATGGCAGCCCAGGGGCGATGAGAAAGGGAACACATGTATGATCATGGGTGTTTATCACACTATTAGGCATGTAAGTCTTTCACTTTTCATGTAGTAGACTGTCCATGTAATACATTATTTGTAATATGATAACATTTCAGTGAAGAAAGAAAAGTGATGTTTAATAGGTTCTCTTTGTGATATTGTATCCATGGATGCATGCTGTAGGAAGTCCACGGGGTGTGGGGATGTCATCAGAGTTTGGAAAGCCTAGATATCCATAATGGTGCTGCTTCCTAATGATGGCCTGTAGGGGTGGCCAGAATGTAACATTAATTCAAAACCTTCCAGCCATCACTTCCTTTGTTTTGCTATAGTAACCGTGGGTGGTATGGGTATTGCCAGATGCTGGTTTAGAGCTTGGCGTGACTAGAGATTCAAGCTACACCTCACTGATAATGCCCAATGAGGACAAAACGTGTCTGGAGTAGTTTGGGCGCTCAAGCAGAAAAAATGTGGCCAAGCAGTATGGGCGAGCTGCCACTTTTGAGGTGGGACTAATCCTGATTCACATGGATCTCATTACACGTTTGGTGGTATGTCAGCGGTAAATCTGCAGAGATACCACCAAATGGATTTACCGTTACCACCACTTGGTCTGGCAGAATTACCGCTGGATTACAAGTGACAGCATGGCAGTCTTAGTCCCCATTTATGGAGTCCATAGGACTCCATGGGGATTTTGGCAGAATTACGACCATCTGTAATTCTGCCGGCGGTAATTCCAGCCAAATTACTGTTTTTTGGCAGTAAGGTGGCGAAATTACCTTCAGCATTTTGATGGATGTTTTTCCTCCACCTTTCCTTAAAAAAACATAGTTTGGTGGTGCAATAATGGAGCAGTAATCCCACTGCATTGCCACTATTTCTGGCCACATCTGCAAACCCATAATGAGACCCATGGTCTTTGACCCTTCTATAATGGCATGGCAGATTGAAAAACAATGTTGTGGAGGGTTGCCAAGATCTATGCCAGAGGTTAATGCTACATTGATCATAAATATGGAGTTCAAATCCTTAAGGCCACATTTTATCATGTGTATTAATATGTATTAGTGATAGTCTTTTCAAAAGTAATCGTGCAGAATTAAGCATATTCACAGAAAAGAGTGCTTTTCATTGGTTGGGGTAAAATCGTAATGACAAAAGGACCAGTTGAGGGATGAGGCGATTGTTACATAGAATTATAACGATGCATACTATCAGCTAGTTCTTTATGTACATGGTAAAACACCTGCCAAATGTAGCCTAGAGGAAGAGCTGAAAATTGGCATGAATATTCGGCATTCACGCAAGATCTTGTGGGGCCTGCTAGCAACCCCAACATTACAACTAAATCCCTGTGAGAGGTGAACAACCATGGGGAGGCAAGTCAGAATCATTGATCATCCTGCAGAGGTTCAGAAGGATAACCTAAATTCTCTGGTGAGGTTGAGTGGGCTGATATAAGGCCCAGCTGACTTCCTAGTTCTGCGTGGTCTGTGATTTACTGTTAGAGAGAAGAACAGGGCTGGTTCAGATGGGGAGAGAGAAAGAGAGCTTATGTTGTTGCAACTGATAGCATGTTTGTGTGTTTTTTGTTCAGATTTGGCTCCCTGCTGGTGTCATTTTATTGTGTATTGTGCTTCTTTTGTGAAGTTCCTTAAAGTATGACTCCCCCATTGAGAAATCATTTGTGAGTTCCTTTCTGATTGTTTTTTACTACCTTTGCCTCCCCTTTGCTCCACCCTAAAAAGAAAACATACATACAAAAGAAACCTTTTGTATAAATTGGTATTCCATCATCCTCCCAAAAGAGATGAGAACTATGAAGCGCTTTGCACAAATCTTTCCCTTAGTGTGCCAATTCATGTCACAATTTTGATGGCGCAAGTGTATCGTTTTGGGAGAATCTCATTTTTGGATGAGAAGAAGAGCCATAAGCAGCAGAAGATGGAACAGAAGGAGGCAGACAGAACCTTCTTCTGCTCGCTGTAATAATGTATTACGCACACTTTCCTAATGTATGACTAATTCCTAAGCTGTCTCTAACCACGCCGTCATACCCCAGTGTCTGGGCGTGTAACAAATGAAAAAGAAAAAAATAATATTATTAAATAGTTTCAGCAGAAGGTAGAATACAACCAGGAGAGTTGGGCAATAGGGGAAACATGAAGAGTCAGAAGAGGGGCAGAAGGGGGTGGCCCCCACAATCTTACATGCTCCTCTACCCCTACCTCCATTGCCCACCCTTTGTATCACTCACTTCTGCTTCTTCTCCTCCTTTGTCCTTGTCCCACCATTAAAACGCTCACCCCAACCTCTGACATTGCAAACATCACCAACTATCTGCTTTCAATGTAGGTCTCCAATTCAACCTCTTTAACCTGGGAGATGCTCCAGGCTTTGGTAGCACATTCTTGCCCTCTTGATTCACTCTCCCAGACCACCACTGTCTATATGCTTGATCACATCCTCATGTAAAATGTCTTTGCTCTCCTCCTGGAATCCCCACCTGGGAGTCCATGAGAAGAAATGTATGTCTGGATCTCTCTCATCTCATATAGAATAGGGGGAGCCAAATAATTCTCCCATTGGCAGCTTTCAGGTAGCAGGGAAAATCCTCCAACATTCTGATGATTATCAGGTAGTGTGGAGAATTCAACAAACTTAAATTCCGGTGTCTCTCAGCCCTGTTAGCATGTAGCTAAAACCTAAAGTACTATGGGCTCAAAATACCAGGAACAGTAACAGAAATTAGAAGCAGAACCTAAGGCCAGAGACTGGTAGTACACAAGTTATTCAAATCACACCAAACTATAACAGTCACACCTCACCCACACCAGCAGTCAACATTTTGAGCAATCCATTTCACAATCATAAGCCTCACTAAATAATATGCTTCACTTTTCTGTGTGACTTGAAGAGGACAGAAAATCTTCATCATCAGAACAGTTGTATTACATATGCCTGGCTATCTTGTCATATTCCTCCAAAAAGTAGTGTGGTTTATTTGAGTGAATATTAATTGTTCAACAAGGGGTACTGCCAGACCTCTCTTGCAGCTAAGCCAGTGAACTTAATCTCGCTGTACACTGGCAGCGGGTAGCTTATGGATTCTAAGGTTACTCTCACAAGAGCTGCTGGCAAAACAGACCACTTAGTGAACTGTATTGTAGTTGACCATCATGCCTACTTGTGTGAGACGTATCAAGTAGATTTGCATCCATTATCTGTGCTTATGAAGGTCCACTCTATGTTCTTCTAGACACATCTGCATTGATTAATCCTGATTAAGTAGGAAGTGATTGATACAGGCTCAATGTCTTCAGCCAATCGATGCCATTAATGTTCACACAGGATGGAACGGATATTGTAGGACATAAGGACAATATACAACCTGAAGAATCAGAAAGGCAATGTTTATGGCATCTATTGTTATGTTATGTTGAGCCCAGGGGTTTTTGAGGTTTCTTACTGACTCCTGTCTTCCTGCAATTTCATTGTCGCCCACTGCAGCAGTGCATCTTTGCACATTGGAACTATGTCTATTCCTGCTAGGTTTTTAGAGTTTTCATGTGGCTGAAAAGCAGCTACTTTGATCTTGAAATGAGGTGAAGAAATGAAGCCAGGAGTTTGTCACAAATCCATGTGGTGATAAACAAATATAAAATGAACCAGCTTGGTCCAAACGGCAAGATGGATTCATCTTTTGTCCAAAACATGCAAATCAAAAGAAAGGTCTTGGCGTATCAACAGTCCCAAAGGACTGACCTACCACCTGGAAATTCTCAGGAGTTGTTGTATTCTCTCTCATTCTCAGATGTTTCAGTGTTGCCACACTTTTTTCCTAGTCATTGGTTCTCCTTCTTCACCTTCTTGGAAGGATCATGTCTGAGGCATCACATGTTGCTGGCTTCCAGCCCAGGGCAACCACCGGGAAGAGGCTGAGAGTAATCAAGTTTAGGATCTAATGCTCCATTAAGGACTTGTGCTGGTTAGCCCCGCTGGAGGGAGGTTCTTCTAGCCAATATCTGGGGGTCTCTTACTGGTGCCCAACCCAACCGGCTGGATACACTCTGTACACCTCTGAAACAATCTAGTTGCAGAGCTCTTATCTATTTTCTCCTCTGCTCCCCAGGAACCACACTTGGTTCCCCTGTGACACAACTTGTTTGTATATCCTCACATGCAATACCTGGTCCACCAAGCAAATAGAATATCCCTCTCCCACTGCTCCACTAGGGTCCCCACCACCTCCTCTTCCTGATTTGTCACACCTTCTTCTGGTCAATGTCTCATGGCTTCCTCCTCCTTAACTCTCACCACCAACTACAGTTCTCTCACCATCTACTCACGCTATTTTACAATCTACTCCACCCGATATTTAAACATCTCCTGTTCCTGTTGTCTCGCCACCAGCTCTTCTGTATAGCTCAACAACTTCTCTCTGATGTCTCACAATCTCCTCCTCATATACCTCTTCTCACTACTCCCGAAGTTCCACCACCTCTGCCTGTTGTCTATCCTCCTCAGTTGCTTCACTACCTCTTTGTGATATCTCTTTGTGATATCTCTCCACCTCTCACTGAAAGCTCTTCATCCCTCCTGATATCAGTCTACCTCTACCCCACTTATTTATGTATTTATTTATTTTGACATTTATATAGTGCACAAAGCCCGCAGACAATTAGGCACTTTTTCTTAAGAAGGTGGTTACAGTGGTACCTTCTGGAGGTGGAAAGTTACAGTCATTGCATGGTAGATAATTAGTCATTACATGACATGAGTTTAGTTGCACAATTTGGAAAGCGTCATCTCTTGGTGCAGGGACCTACATCAAAACATGCAGTTACAATTGGCTCAAAAGCAACATGAGTTTCGGTGCATATTTTGGAAAGCGCACCTCTTGGTACTTTTATTTATTTATATTTATATAGCGCGCAAGCAGCCAAAGGGCATTGAAGCACTGTTACTTGCAAGAACTTAGTTGCACAGGTACAGGCATGGTAGCGGTAGTTGCTGATACATTGTTAATACTATAGAACATCATACTGCTGTTAAAGACATTGCATTTGGTCATTGTGTTACAACATATGCATTGGGTAATGTGTTGAGTATTCATGCTAGAGTGCAGGGCCTTATGTGAAGAGGATGGTTTTCATAGCTTTGCGGAAGGTGGTGAGGGAGGCCTCCCCTCGGATCGTGGGAGGTAGGGCATTCCAGTGCGTGGGTGCGAGATAGGGGAAGCTGGCCCCGCCTGCTCTGGCTTTTTTTACTAGTGGCACAGAGAGCATGTTGGTATACGGTGATCTAGTTGGCCTGGTCGTGGAGACGGGGTGGATTCTTTTTGAGAGGTAGGCAGGAGCAGTGAGGTGAATGCACTTGTGGGTCAGTGTCAGAGCTTTAAAGACAATCCTTTCCTTTATTGGGAGCCAGTGGGCTAGTTTCCTGGCCTCAGAGATGTGGTACGGGGAGCTAGAACAAAACATGCGGTTACAGTTGGGTCAAGAGCGACATGAGTTTGGGTGCACAATTTGGAAAGTGTGTTTATGTCATGCAAGGTGGCCACTGGAGTTTTCTTCCTGCTTGTTATTGAGATGTTTGTCACATTTCAGCCACTGAATATGATCTCCTCCTTCATCCCAAAAATACTAAGACTTTTCTGCACTCTGAACCGTATGCCATATTTTCGCTGTCAACTGTTTAGACGTTTTCTTTTTAAACATGGTGCTTTCACTGTCACCGTTTTCGCTGATTCATGATGTTGTTAAATGACATATGTGTTGTGTGTTTGGGGTAGGGGTTGGGCCTTGTGGATCGCATGGGAAAGTGGTGGGGTCGGTTAGATGATGGGTTGGTCAAACCCCATTTTATAAATAAATCGCCAAAAATGGCAGCGACGTAAACACCATGTTTCAAAGACAAACATTAAAAAATGTGGTGGTGGAAACACATGGACCCCTAGGAACAGCTATGTAGACTGGGCACACAAAGACAACACTCTGTTACAGCCAGTGAATGCTCTCTCTTGGCAACAAAGATTTCCAAGACCTTTCATTGAGAAAATGATTTCTAAAACTTTTCATCCATGATTTTTAAGAATTTACTTGAGTATAAGTATGCAAACTTCCTACTAAATGACATCACCTTTAATTAAATACACTGAATCTAATCCCCTGCTCGGAGCGTGCACTTATCTCATACAAGATATGTAGTAGTCACAAAAATGGCCAAACCTTTTTTTTTAATTTTTAACTTCTCCCTCAACTACATGATATCTTAATTATATATCTCTCCTTCAACTAAATCCTGTCAACTTACTACCTATCCCTTAAATAAAGCCTATTTCCTAACCTGCTAAGCAACCTCCTGACTCTCCCCTGCAAGATTAATTCTGAAACTGAACCAGGCAACCACCCTATTTACACTAGTTAGCCGTAGCCACATGAATCACTCTGCCTGAACCACCCACAATCTGCAGAAAAACCTTCTTTGGGAAAAGGGCCACATTGAGAGGTTTGATTTATAGCTGAATATGTTCACCTTGGCTTAATTATGAGAGGATTCAACCAGATACAAATAATATGAATTCAGTTGCAGAAGCTAAAATCGACAACATTCAGTTGGGGTAATTGCATTTGAGTAAAGAAAATAACCACCCTTTTGTAGTTGGTGCTGAGGAGAGGGGGTGATGGGCTTTTCCACGTTTGACATGATGTTGAAGGCCATTTAGGACAACCAAGGAGGTTTCATGGCAAGAAGCATTAAGCCATATTCATGAACATGATAGTGAATGTAAATGGATCCAAAAAAGTGTGAGGACTGTCTGCAGGCCTCTCTAGGATACACAGAAGATTACACTTGGATAGGTGGGTTCAGACCTATATACGGGCCCCTTGAACTGGGTGAGAAATAAACCAAAAACCAAGTCATCTTAGCTGCCAGATCTCTGTCACTTCCAAAATCTTCACTCAAACAGTGCCATTACCAACTTTGATCAAAACGACACCCCTCCCACATCAATCAAGTCCTGGAAGAATATTATGTTGGACATACTTCATGAAAAACGCAAAGCATCAAGACGTCAGGTCCAGAAAGGAAACTAAAGGGCCACACCAAATGAACAACTGGGCAACTTTCATACAAACATACCATACACTCGACATTATGGGCGAAAAGAAGTCCTTCACATAGTCACAAAAGAAGCAAGTCGCCAAATGGCTCACACCCTAACTCAATTTCCACTAAAAAAAATATTGGAGACTCAATAGAAGCAAAGTAACATATTGATCAACAGGAATGGCTCACTCTGACACACTGCAGAATCGCGGGAACACACCAAGAAGAAAATGTTCAAACTAATCCAAAAAATGTAAAACCCTGCAGAATGCCATACAGCAATAACACCATCCCTAGACCTACACAACTCTATTGCAGCATAGTTCAGCACAGAAATTCAGTAAATACAGGACGACCTAAATACGGAAGGGCCAAAACCAGCATTCCAGTGATGTAAACAGCACCAAACAAACCACCTGTTATAATACTGACAGATTTTCATCTCTCTCCTATACAGGATTTCCTAACCATGGACAATGACAGCACTCCAGCCATTTTGCCAGAATACACATTCCCCAACATGCACAAAGCAATAACATATCAAACCAGACCTGCACCCTCTTTTCAATCCCTTCTCATCGAATCTATTGAACAAGGGATTGACATCATGCTATAAAAACTACCTTAATTAAGCCTCTTCTCAAATGTGTGGCAGATCCCAATATCCCAGCAAACTACTCACCAATCTCCAGCACACAACTTCCTTCAAAACTCCTCGAGAAGTCCCTATACCAACAGCTTCAGCAGCACAAGGAAGCAACAGCCTAATTCAAACGTTACAACACAGGTTCAGACCAATGAGAATCGTCACACATTTCTCAATGGGACACACTCAAAGACAATGCTGATGTTACCATGCCAAGTTAGACTTACACCTCCTACTGGACATCTCCACAACATTCAATACTATTAGTAATGTAATTCTGCTGAAACAAATAGGAGGGCATCAGATTAAAAGGGACTGTGCTACGCTGCATCAGTTAATTGCCCACAACAGGATGAAAACTACACACATGACCTCCTTTATGTCATGCACGTGTGCCCTCATCTATGGAGTACCCCAGGGATCCAGCCTTTCTCTGCTATTCTTCAAAATGCATCCCCCCTTTTTGGAACTGAGCAATAACTTAGAGCTACATGCTTCAACTATGCAGATGTTACCCAGGGCATATACAAGCTCACATGCAACCGCTCTACAAAAAAACTAAATCTTAGCGCATGTTTCGTGCATGTCGATGATGGGACGGCCACAAACAGACAGGAACTCAACCCAAGCGAAACGGGACTGATTATTTTACAACACCACATCCCATAACATTCTCATACTCAAACTAATTATACCATTCTTTTTCTATTGTTTGTACAACACTTTGGCAAAAGCACTTAAGCCATTCAAATAAATACAAATAAAAATAATCCAGCAAGAAAACAGGGAACAAACTCAGGGAAAGAGTCAATTTCCATACCACTGTGCAGAAATGGATCGGGAATCACACAGCATAAAATAGGGCGCCAGAGGCCAGAAACCTCATGGTTTCTATACAGTTTTAGACAAAGACACTCAAACTGAAAAAAAGTCAGCTATATTTAGCCTGTTACTTTAACGAAAGACGAACAGTACATCCTGAGGGCATGAATTTACAGGACCACCAAAACTCGATCTAATGCTACTTGGCCCATGTGACACAGATCGCCTCCTCTCTGGGAATTTCCATTGCACCTGATGGTACCAATACTGCAGGCTCAGCAGTCACATGGTTGCTAAGCCGGGTCTCATGTGGGAAGGTTATGGAAAGTGATGATTGGACTGACCACAAATAAAAGGGTATTGGGGTGAGGATGTCCAGAGCAGCCACAATATGGCGTAAGGTGACCCAACAATACTGCTGATGTGGCTGTGCTAAAAGGCAAAAGTGGTATGTTAAAGAGGAAATATGAGCAGTGTAGAAGTGGAGTGCCTTAGATGGTAGAGGGATGAATGTACTTGAGGCATGGAGGTTCTTGCAGGGACCATATGAGGTGCTTGGCAACCACGAAGAAAGTGGAGATGTTGTGTCCCGTGCCTGTGTGGGGGACAAGGAAGTGTGGAGCATGCTACTGAAGTGTTGAAGCAGCAATGTTATGATGCAGGCTCTATGGTGCTAAATGGTGACATCAGCAATCCTAAACGGATGGTTTAGAGGAGACGATCTGCAGGCATGAGGATGAGCTCTACGGTGTTCCCAGAACAAGCGAGCAAGATGGAGGTGCACAATTTGAGTATGTACCTGTAAGGGTGCACGTTCCATGAAGAGGATTTGACTATGTGACGTGGACTAGAGAAGAGGACCTTCAGTTGTTTTCACACTCCAGTATTTCCCTGAGTTTCTATGGAAGCTGGATGTGTTCTGGCAGATCAGAGCAGAAGCCCAGCGTGAGGTTCTGCTCTCACGTTGTGTGTGGCTTTCGGCTGTGTATGACATGCAATCTAGAGGAGCGATTACAGTAGTAAGAAGTGAAAGAAGGATTCACAAAGACACAGGGGCTCATTACAAAGTTGGCAGTGCAGGAAAAAGTGGTGGTAATTCCGTTCCACTTTTCCTACACTGCCAAATTACAAGTTATTTAAATCCTCCACTTTTCCTCTAAAAATCAGCAGAATTACCACTCTGTAATTTTGCCAGTGATAATTCCACCAAAAATAATCCTCATAAATGGGGACTAACACCACCTAACCACCACTTTTACTCCCGTGGTAAACCCAAGTGGCAGAAACGGTAAGTTCATTTACAGGTATTGCAGCAGATTTACCCCTGGAATACTGCCAAACTCGTAATGAGGCCCATAGCATGCTGGAGTATTGGAAGAAGTTTTCTATGTATGGATGGCCATATGTGATTGTTGTAGTGTTGCACCAGTAGGCAACAACGACTTTGGTAGTGTTCAGTGTTATCTCTTAACCCTTAGAACCCTTAGAGGATGTGCTGGTTTAATGCTGCTTGAGCAGCAACGACTTTTAGGTAAATGGATATTAATCTTTTGGAGGATTTCCAGGTTAGTGTTACCGAAGCAGTAAATGGCCTCTTAGCAAATGGATGCGACTTCGGAAAAGTCTTGTTGTTTGGCGTGTCTAAGTTGTGTGCCATTGTTCTGGCACATTGTTCTATGCCATTGTTATAGATTCGAGTGACGAAGAGTGACGGAGAGATGTTACGTAATGTGCAAAATGGTGTGTTTGGTGCCAGGTGTTTGGTGAGGATGCAAATACGTTTATAGTGATACCTGTGAGGTACCCAGTGTACGGAGTTATAGCAAATGTGTTAGAGTGGTGCTGTGAGGTACCACATATGTGGAGTGCGGTTCATGAAGCTACTGTACCAAATGGTACCTGTTATTGAGTTGATTGAACCAGAGAGTAATGGTATGTGTGTATGCCAAATGGTTATAGCACATTAGTGCTATTGATATGATAGGATATGATAGTTCATTGATAACACGCTTAAGTGCGGACCCGGGGTCGAGCCTGTGTTGCTCCGTGTCGTCTTGCTTCCAAGGCGAGCATGTTGCCCCTGAGCTGTCCTCCCAAGACGTGAGTTATGACTACATGTGGAGGTTGGTTGAATGTGTGTGACTACATGTGGAGGTGGGTCAGGAGGCAGTATGAATATGCTAGCTGTTACAGAGCCTTTGAGTAAGTGTATTTCGACTACATGTGGATGTGGGTCTGGAGGCGTCATGAGTATGCCAAATGGTTACAGAGCATGGCTGCTCTTTTAGTGTATGAGTGATGAATGGGTGTGAATATGTGGTGTTTCCAGTTTTAACTTGGTGTGTAACGTGGGAAGCATGTCAAGTTGTTTGGGAGGCTTCTTCACATCGGTGTATGTGGTTGACATAATATGGCTTCCCCTTGTTCTTTGTTGCTACTGTGACATTGGTGTGGCCCAACTCTCATTCCAGGTTTCATGGTTCTGTCAATGTGAGGCTTGGAGTTGGATATATGAATGCAGATGATTGAGCGTGTGTTCAGCAAGCAAGGGGTGCGTGGTGTTGTGAAGTGCTTTGCTGTGTAGATGGATGCATGCTAGTCTAGAATGCATGTGGTCAGAGAGAGTGTTGGAATGTGAGAGTGTAGATGTATGCTAGGATGCTGGCGTCTGACATGTGGCAGTTGAAGACGTGTAGCGTGGTGGGAGACAGTGGGTTCCTCTCTTGAGATCGTATGAACTTATGTGTAACTGGAATAAAGGAGCTTACCTGAAGCGTCTTGAAGTATTTTTACAACAGAAACCTATGCTGACGGTCTGTGAGTCTTTTTTTGCAAACAATGTCTCCTATAACTGCACATGTTCCTCCATAATACAATTATACCAGGGTTATCTTGCTGTTTGGCTTTGTTGAGCTTATACATAAATTCCCAGAAGAACTGCTGAATTTATTAAAGAGTGAAATACAGCTCACCTCCACATTGCTCGTTCAACTATATTGGTTCACTGATGATCATACTCGTTCCGTTGTCCACCAATTGTACGATCCTGCTGTGCACTTGTGTGTATATGCTGGAAATATACATATTTTACACAATATTCCATTAGATTCGTTTTCTTTGTTGGTCTTGACATTTGAATTGTGTCTATATTTGTCACTGATTGTGTGCACTTAGTCTCTGCCTTCTTTATTCTTTTGGGGTAGGTTTGACCTTTATCCATGTTGATTCTGGTGCTGCCATAGTCATCTTCTCTCTTTACACTCATTAGGGACCAATTTGGTAAATCCAGAGTGAGCTTGTCCAAATGCACAGTATTTGCACTTGGGATAATCAATCCCACAAACCCAGGAATGTATTTTATTATGCAAACTTGCAAAAAGGAGAAGAGACTCCGGATCCCTCCTTCAAAAGTAAAGGAGTGTGGCGTCCAACCTATAACCACATGGGCTTAATAACAAAAAAACTAAGGAAGGACTCTAGCCAGTAGTCTTCTAAAATGTAGGTGAGGGAAGAAGTTATCGGTCTACATCATTGTTAATTTCCAAGTGGGGAAACATTTAGCAATTACCAATTCCAACTCTTGATGAGGAGTAGTACCAGGAAAATTAGCAGAGAGAAGAGGAAGGATAATTTACTAATCTAAGATTCCTTCCCCTACCATAACTTGGTACCTTGGAGAGGGCACTTTTTCTCATAATACAATCAGGCTCCTCCCGCCTGTGAAACAGGGCAATACAGAAGCATGATTTAACACTTTACAATGTACAAGGGTGATGTTTATGGAATTGAATAATATTAGTTAATGTTTATTTAACGGCAATTCCGACAGATGTTGTGTTTTAGTTTTAAATAACAGGACGGCCAGAGCCTGTGGTACTCCAAGTGTGAGGGGTGTCCCTAACACTGTATTCTCAGAACTTTGCACAGCGAGCACAGTTGCTGGGACTGACCAAAGGCAGGGCCATAGCCCAACCTCTACTGGATTTAGTACTGTGCTAGAGTGTGCAATTGGGTGGTGCTTGCTGCCATGTTTCTGAGTTAGAACTGCCTGTGCATAGCCTAATTTGCTATGCCTTTATAGGATGAAAGGCTTTTTATCATCTGGTAGCCTGAGGGCTCAGGAGCTTGTCAGAGCGTGTTTTGATTATATAAGTACCTATCCGCTTCCTATATCCATTGGAGGGATTTGTGCATGTTCAGATGGGTTCTTTTTGTCTACTATGTTTGCACACCCCACCCACGCCAGGCAGTATCTGAGGGTGCCTAAAATTATGTCATTCGGCTTACTGTTAATGCTTTTGGCAATATCATTAGAGCTTCTACTCTGCTCACCGGCTGAAATGTGTTGCACAGAAAACTGCACTACTTCTTTAATCAGTTAACATTGGCTGTTAACAATACTGGTTTGTGTCTTGCTTACATGCTTAATACGCGGGAGAAGCAAATAGCATTATGTTACGCTCACCTGGTCTCTGTGGATGCGTTGGGGCACGGTTGCAGCCCTCCCTGAACTTGAATCACCCCCTTCAGGCCTCTCACTCAGTAGAAAAGCTGTGAGCGGTAGTACGTGGTGATACTGCTACTGTGTGGAGTTAAGAGTGTGTGAGGGCACCAATCTGTGATTGTTGTACCTCTCGAACCCTTCACCCCAAAGTATGGTTTCTGTGAGCATACGCCGGCCCATAAAGCTCACCTGTGAATTATGGAAGATAAGCTCTCAGTCCTGCTACTTCTGGCAGGGGCGCGTCAAATGGGATCTAGTTCCTTCACTGATCCCTGATAAGGATTAGTCCAGTCCAGCTGCAACTATGCTTCTCCTTATGATTGGTAAGTCTCTCTTGAGCTCTTGTGATGCTGTTCGTTCTGTTTAATGTCTTTATATGATGCTCCTATTTATGCCCACAATAATGTCTCTCTTCTGTTTTCTTCCCTTGGATGGAAATGCAGCCTCAATGCAGCTGTGAGACGCGAGACACGGCCGGATGGAAGATGGATGCTACCGCAATGTTCCACAGCAGGTAAGTGATGGTTTAACGAATAGCGTGAAGTATGGCGAAACGCAACCTTAAACTGACATTTTTTTTTAATGTCTAACCTTGTCTTCTGTTTTTCTTTGCAGGCGCTGCTGTCGACGATGGAGCATGTCGTGCTACGGTGCCAAGATGAAGATTTCAGCATTCCAGAAAGTGTAAAGATGAATACTTGGTTCGCCGAAGAGATGTACAGGTAAGAAAAGCTTCCCCCAATTGATAAGCATGCTGGCAGGAAGAAGGATGCCCAGGAAACAGGAACTTCAAAGGTAAGTCTGACCTCAGTTGACAGTGAGCGTTACCCTGCTTGCAAGTGCAGAATAATGCGAAGCGTCTGTCTTGAGGATCGGGGCAGCTTATATAGCTGAGATCGTGGGTACGCCCTTTAGGGCTGGCTTACCAGCCACACCCTGCCACTCCTAGAGAGTGAGCATGTGCGAAGGCTATCCATTAGCAGCCACACGCAAGAATACACTTGGGGCTGCTTAATGGATGGAATGTTCAAGGTTATTGCATCCTGCTTAATGGATGGAATGTTCAAGGTTAATGCATCTGAAGTGCTATGTCCATAATAAAAGCTTTTTGGTGTTAAATGGATGTTCTTGTATACTTTTGTTCATGAGCAGTGTCCACCCAGGTCTCCTGTGCATGTGACCCCTGCATGCCTGTGCCCCTGACTTCATGACCATGACAGCACTCCCCATCAAGGCCCCTCTCAAGGGTGGTTCTCCTCCCGGTCCTGGTTTGGTGGGATTATTGCGATGGAACTGTCTGATTAAACATGGAGCATGGACGTGTTCACTGGGTTCCCAAGTTCGGTCTTGAAGTTCGTAACCTTTCCTGTCAATTAGGTAATACAATTTTGATCGGACCACCTTGGAGTCCAGGATGGATTTGACTTCATATTCTGGTTTTCCATCCATTACTTCGGGCTCTGGCGGAGAACTAATCCGTGTATTGGACTTCATTGGTTTGAGGAGAGAGACTGTGGGATGTTTTTACCCATGCATCCAAGCCCTACTATAAAACTGTGCAGTACTGGCATGGAAAACATCATGATGGCCAGAACTCCCCAGAGAGTGCACAGGGAAAACATGAAGAATAGGCTGCCACCCATTTTTGCCTATGTTGTGAGCACAGGAGGGCACTGCCTAAAACCACCATTGGGCTACACACACAGTAGCCTGAAACCATTGGGAATGGCAATGCTGATTGCAAAAAAAGCAGCTCAGAACTGTGGGGAATTCATTTTCTTAATCCCAAAAATGGTTCCATTACCAGTACTCACCACTATCAGAAAGCCGGCGTTTTAAAACCACCAGACATTTGTGTAAAACTGAACAAATGAAACAAAACCAGACCAAGGAAAGACTTGCTAAGAGGTGGATACAATGTAAAACTATATTCTGAAATGACTTGAAGGAAGTCATTATTTAATGTATAGGTAAAAATTGTCAGTTTGATTTGAATGTAGAAAACTGGGAACAAAAAGTGACATTTAGCTGAAACCTGGTTTAATGAAACTGAATTCTGCCTGACAACTACCCCCGACAGGAGTTGAAACTGGATGCTCAGCCACTCTGCCCCTGGCCAAAAGGAGTTAACACCTCTCTGATTAGATTAGGGGTGGGGCAGCTGGGGACTACAGGGAGTTGAACAAAGGCCTGTCCTGGTCTCAGGCAAATGTTATGTTGGGGGCGTCGTAAAATAGCTTCCTCTTGGGAGAAACTGGGGGGCAGCTGTGTCTCTACTGCCAGCTGAGCATGGGGGAAGTGGATAAACCAGTTATTCCACCCTGTGATGTGGGAAGCCACACCCCTTTTTGACCAGAGCATAATTTTAAAAAGATAGATAACTCATAGTGCGGACTTGTCAGAATTATATAAGTAATATCATTATTTTTTTTGATTTTTCTGTGAACATTTTAAGAGGTGTTAGGACCCTGTGGTGTATTCTGGGGGGGTTGCTAGCGGAAAATAGGGTCTCACTCCAAATGTATGCATGTTAAAAATCTGACACTTTATCATCTGTAACCCATATCCCTGGTGCACATTTGTGTAAAATCTGGAAATGTTTAGAGGTCGTTATCTGGATGAAAAGGGGAGAATTCTGTCATCAGTGGACACGACATCGTACAAAGAAAGGGATCGGATGGTTTGGTGCTACAGAAAATTGTATTTGGGTCAGAAATAGATTTGTGTGCAATCTGACAAGGGGAGGTTCCTCTGACCAGAAAACCTACAGCATCACTCTGACTCACATTTCCTTCCCCCAATCAAGGGAGAGAGGAGGAATTGGCCAATGATAAGTGAGAGGGGCAGGTTTAGTTATGACCAACGCACACACCCACTTTCCAAAACACATAAAAATAGACTGCTGGGACAGGTAGAGACATTCAATTCCATTTGCTGCGGAGCATGCTGACCGACGACTTCACATCCAGAGATCCAGACTTCAAATCCATCAATCTCCAGAACCTGTAGCAGAAATTAACTCCAGAATTTGTAGCAGAGAGGCCTGAATCCACCAGCTGAATCCTCTTCAGCAGGCCTCAAATCTAACCAAACTATTCAACAGCCGGGCGAGCTGTTTGAAGTTTTGCCGAGAATTTTTGCAAGAACCTGTAGCAGTACCCAGAAAGCAGTGTTACATCCAGAATCCAGAGAGGCTAGACCAGCAGAGCAGACAGAACCGCAGCCGGACGTGTTGACCAGATCCGTGACGAGGCCTAGTTCAAATTCATATTGTGAGTACCTAGCAGAACTGTGCAGAACCAATCTCTTAGTTAAAATAATCTAATCCAAACTATTTTAACCTAAGTAGAACTGCCTCCTAGAAATCGTGTCATCTGTCATTTTTAAAGCTGCACAGCTGTCACCTGTCAATTCTGCAGCTGCAAGCTGTCACCTGTCATTTTGAGTTTACTTTAAATCCGAAAAACTACCTTTATTTAATCGTCCGTATCTCTTTAACCGTTTGGGCTAGGAACGAGATTTAACTTTCCTTTGAAAGCTTAGAATCTATGCTTTCCAACAAGCCTAGACTTCCTACTCCTTATACTTTTTCCGCAATCACGATTTACGCACTCGCGAAATTTACCGCGATTTGCGATTTTGGCTCAATCTCTCCACTTGTCAAAATAGCAGCTCCATTCTTTCTTTTGTTAAAATCCGTTTCAACTTGGTAATACCTCATAGAGCATTGCTAAAGTGAGCCTGAACTAATATCAACACGCATCTCCCACTCACCCTGAATTTCTAGAGGGAATTAAAATCAGTTGGCACATTTTCCCATCCATTGCCATCACATTTAAAAAGCATTTTGGGCCTGTGTTTCGAACTCCTACCTGTTTCCTCTAAGCTTGCTGGGGGGGAACTGAATTTCGTATTGTATTTGATTGCATTCCTGAGGACTGTGTGCTCCTCTTTCCATCTCCTTCCATCTCCTTCCATTTCTTACATTGCATAGGGGAGGGGGGTGAATTGCCAGAGAAAAAGTGATTATCTTATCTTTTGCTAAAATCATATGAAGCATTGTATTCCTCATTGCTTTTCCCTTGAAATCATAAAAGTATTTTTGCTACTTTATCCATCCTATACTAACTCCTCATTGATTGTAAAGAAGTGTGCTAGTGCCAGATTACCCATTGTTGATCAACATCATATGTCTAAGTGTACTATCAGATATTAATTTATTATAAAGTGTGATATATATATATATTGCTTAAATTCTCAAATAAACCTTTTAATTTGCAAAACAAACCTACTTCTTGGCTCAGTGAGGTTAGGGGGATTCTAAGAGGGGGGTGTTATACAAGGGTGGTCATCCAGAGTACTGAACTAGACATAAAAATACATTAATAAGGGTTTTCCTCAGCATCCCAGACTAGGCATTGACTTGGCTGTAGTGTTGATTGAATATCGCTTACAAAAGATGAAATATGGAGTGAATTTTCATGTGAGATGGTAACTCCAATTTCATGGCGACAGGGTTGATTATAGACTATATAGTATAGGGACTCAGGTATCTTGGGCGGAAAGCTCTTGTCCCCTTCAGGGGAATATATTTGGATACTAACCCCACCTTTTCTCCAATCTGGTAGGCGGGAGCTTCCTTCCGATGTCGATCAGCAAATAGCTTTTGTTTTTACTTAGCCTTAAGAACGTGAGTGATGGTTTTATGCAATTTTTTTATGGCTGGCATTTCCAGGGTATCGGATGGATCAAATACTGATGTCCTCAGATGTCTTCCATGCACAGTGTAGAATGGAGTTTGCCCTGTGCTTGTGTGAACTGAGTTGTTGTATGCATACTCAGCTATCCAGAGTATATTTTTCCAAGAATCCTCGGACTTTTGCAACAGACACCTGAGATATTGCTCTAAAGTTTGGTTGGTTTGTTCAGTTTGCCCATCAGTTTGAGGGTGATGGCTTGTGGACAACCGGAGATCAATTTTAGCAGTCGCACAGCACTTTCTTCGAAAGGCAGAAACAAATTGCGTTCCGCGATTAGCTACTAATATTGATGGAAATCCATGCAATCGAACAATTTGCTCTAGGAACACAGAAGCGAGAGTTGATAAAGTTGGAAGTCCCTTCCGGGGGTTAAATGGGGCATTTTGGAGAATAAATCCTTGTGGATTTATATGGTGTATCCATTGTAGGGTGGAAGATCCGTGATGAAGTCCATCGACAAGGTATGCCAAGGTGCTGGCGGTACTGTTAGGGGATGTAGTAAGCCAGCGGGGTTCTGTTTCTGAGACTTGTGTTGTGCACAGACACCACAGGTTTCAATAAATTGGGCGAAGTCTTTTCACCAGGTTGGCCACCAGTAGTTTTCTTTTACCTTAGCCTGAGTTTTGGCTATTCCTGGTGTCCTTCCACTAATGAATCGTGGTAATTTGTGATGATTTGCTTTTGCAGTTCTTGGTCTTGGACATATAATCGTCCTTGGAAATATGGTAGATTGTCTTTGATGGAGTACTGGTCACCTTTTAACGGCCATTCCTGTTGTGTTGATTGATCCATCAGGGATTGCAAACTGGTTCTTTGGTCATCCACACACGTGGTGGCCCTTTCCTCAGGAATTATGGCCGTGGCGTTGGATGCTGTAAAAGCCTCTTTTTCTTCACTCATGTGTGATAGAGAGTCTGCTTTCCCATTGTGTACTTCAGGGCTATAAGTGATGATAAAATCATATTCCGCGAAAAAGAGAGCCCAACGAAATTGATGCAAGGATTGTGCTTTGGCGGTTTTCAAGTATGCAAGTTACGATGGTCCGTGATGACAGTGACCGCATGTCTCACCCCAAGAAGGTAATGTCTCCAGGCTAATTCCTTATCTGTGATTGCGTAGTTCAACTCGGGGGGTGCACATTTGCGGGACCAGAATGCGACGGGGTGTAGTTGTCCTGTTTCAGGGTCTCGTTGTGACAATACTGCTCCCATGGCTATTTTTGAAGCATCTGTCTCAACTATGTAAGGTAGGTCTGGTTGTGGGTGACGAAGGACTGGTGCTGTAGGGAATGCTAGTTTCAACTTCTGGAAGGCTTCTTCAGCTTCTGTCGACCAATGGAACTTTTGATTTTTCTTTAACAAGGAGGAAATTGGATGTACAATTTCTGAAAACCCAGGTATAAACCGACGGTAAAAGTTGCCAAATCCGATCACGCTTTGCGCTCCTTTCGTGGATGTTGGTGAGGGCCATTGGAGGATTGCATCCACCTTTCGTGTATCCATATGTACGCCTAGTGGTGTGAGCATGTAACCGAGAAACTCGACCTCGGTTACATGGAAAAAACATTTTATAACATGCTGATTTTCCTGTTCTGTCAGAGCGTTAATTCGGCTGCAAGGGATCTGGGCTCCAGATACAAGAACTATTTGACAATCGTAGGGTCTGTGCGGGCGCAGAACGTTGGCTTTCTCTTTTTTGAAGACATCCTGGTAATCTTGGTATTCAAGAGGAAAGGAGCTGATGATGCCCAACACGATTCCTTTCTTCGGTTTCAGATTGGTGTCATCTTTTTTGTAACATGTGTCGGCACAATCATGATGAAATGTCAGAATTTGTTTTCGCCAGTTGATCCTAGAATTGTGGGTCTCCAGCCAGGGCATTCCCAATATCATCTGGAACTGAGGAGCAACGATGAGATCGAAAGTAATGTCCTCTTGATGCCCGTCCTAACACAGAAGGTTGACTTTCTCTGTGTATTGTGGCCGGATGATAGCTGAGAACCATCCACAGCAGTGACGTTTTCCGATTTCTGCTTCTGTCGGAGAGGAAGTCCTATTTGGAGAGCCAAATCTTGGTCAATGTAGTTACCCACAGTTCCACAATCAATATATGCCTCCAAGGCATTGTGATTCACCAAAAGCACTGGAAGGTCTAGATGTGAGGTCTGTACATATTCCTTTTTCATGCTCGACAAGCGGACTTGCCGGGCATTGGTATTTCCCGAATTCTGTTCTTCTTCTTGATCAGTTTTGTCTGTTGCCCCAACCGTATTCTTGGGTGGTTTTACCAGGCAGTCACGGAGGAAGTGACCTGCTTTTCCACAATATCAGCAAAGCTGTTGTTGTCTTCTTTTTTCATTTTATGTATTTGTATTTGTATTTTATTTTATTTATAAAGCGCCTTACGCCAACGCGCTGTACAGCAAAACAACATGATACATAAAACAACAACATGATCTGCTTTGGTAAGGGGACTTCGTAATCCACCAATTTGCATTGGCTCAGACTGTTCATGTGGTTTAGTCTGATTCTTACGAGGTCGTACGTGAACTGACCGTCCCTCTGATTTTCTGAAAAGGCAATCCATTAGCAGCCACACCCAAGAATACACTTGGGGCTGCTTAATGGATGGAATGTTCAAGGTTATTTCATCCTGCTTAATGGATGGAATGTTCAAGGTTAATGCATCTGAAGTGCTATGTCCATAATAAAAGCTTTTTGGTGTTAAATGGATGTTCTTGTTTACTTTTGTTCATGAGCCTGGCACCAAAGGCACCAGGACAGTGTCCACCCAGGTCTCCTGTGCATGCGACCCCTGCATGCCTGTGCCCCTGGCTTCATGACCATGATCATTGTAGTAATACTATAATGACGTAGACGCCCCCCCCCGCAATGTAACGTCCTCCAGATCTCTCTTCATGGCTTGGCTGAACATTGTTGGGCTTTCCATGTACCCCTGAGGGAAGCACATCCATATCATTTGCCAGCCTCAGTGGTAGAATGCAAATAAAAATGGACTGTCATGGTGCATGTGGACTACTGTACAAACTGGCCAAAAATCCTCAAAACATCTACACACATCTCGTGCCAGTTGTGTAATAGGAGGAATTGGGGCATTCCCAGGGATAGTTGTAGGCACCAATAGTCATTACTCCAACTGTGATTTCATTACAATAGATATCCCTGCTTCCACCTCTGGTTTCAGAGGGTATTGTGGATTTTGGTTTAGGGGGCTTTCTTGACTCTACCTGAAATCATGCTGGTACACAAATGCAGAATAAACATACATCA
Source organism: Ambystoma mexicanum (assembly GCF_040938575.1). Lineage (NCBI taxonomy): Eukaryota > Metazoa > Chordata > Amphibia > Caudata > Ambystomatidae > Ambystoma > Ambystoma mexicanum. The sequence goes on from NC_090935.1 coordinate 330,667,131, forward strand.
TCGGCATGGTGAGAAATTGGAATATCTAGATACACTCCATCTAGGGTACAGTAAATAGTACATTTCAACTTGCACAGTAGGTCTCTAACAGATTCACTGTGGACAGGGTGCTCAGCAGAAAAGTGTGCTGCTCTGAATCAGGGCCAGTGGAATCTGCAAATCAATCAATCTATCAATCAATATATTAATTTGTTCAATCAACAATAGTTTTTACAAGCAATAATACAAATTTAAAATACAGCTATTAGAATTTTTCATCAAACAGATAAAGCATGCAAATATGAGAAATTGATACATTTTAAGACCCTAGGATCGTTTAAGGGAAAGTCATATAAACCTGTTACTGCTTCACGCGTTTCTACCCCTTTCTCATCCTGATCATCCATGCTTGCCAAATAAAACGAGTCACTACAAACACAACCTCCTTGTTAACTGAGCTGGAAGCCTACTCCCTTTCCTCACGAGTGCACCTGATCCCAGTCTTTTTTAGCGAGTTCAGCCATTTATTCCTATGTGCTGAGTAATGTGTGCATAAAAACAGAAAATGTACTGTTGTCTACCCTGATGCTCCACATGCACAACATAACTTGCTCATATAAGATCCCTTCCGCAGCCCCAACTTCTCAGCCAAGGGCAATGATCTGAGACGAAATCTAATATAAAAAGGCCCTCATATTGGAATTTTTGATTTTTTTCTAAATACTTATATCTGCCGCTAAAGTTACTAACTTGTAGGCGATGAGCAATCCTAGGAGGGTTTTATATATTAGCAGGGCAGGATTCACCCAAATCCTCGCCCAGAACATTAGAGCTTTTAAAACCAACTCCTTAGAGATAGTTCGTAGTCCTAGTTTTTTCTGGGTGAGGATTAATGATGATTCTGATTTAATCTTTAATAATGATTTTAAAAACATGTTATCCACTCTCTGTAATGTGAGAAAAATTTACATAGCCCCAAGGTTTACCACCATGCAGTGCTCCAGCTACATCTTTGGCTCAATGGGCTTCTAGCGGGCAACCAACAAAGCAGCTTCGAAAGCAGCAAGAAAAACACAGTATCCCTCCTGCTACCTGTTTTAAAATCACTGTACTTTTCTCCACCTGAGGCTTCCGTGATCCATTACAGGCAAATCTAATCCTGCGATAATCAAATGATTTAACTTGTTCGAGGAGGGCACCACTTAAGACTTTCTTAGAGTGCATTTTTTTTTATTTAGTTATGATCATTATCTTAGTTTTCACCCCATTAATGGTTAAATGTTTTCAGTGGCAAAATTCCTTGAAACCCTTCATTAGTAGCCTCTGGCCATTCTCTGTTGGAAAGATAATTACAGCATCATCTGTGAAACGCAAGATTGGTACTGATTCAGATCCCTTTTTTGTCTCACAAAGACAATGGTTACCTAACCCCGATAACCTAAGCAAACTCTTCATCTTGTATCATAGTGCAAGACCTTAAATAGCTCAATCTAAGAACGGCTCATAGCTTGAAACGTCATAGTGTTCCATAATATCGTCCTACAAGCCATATCGAAAATGGCTTTAAAATCAATGACACCTGCATACAGGGAGCCCTTCTGAAGTGACACATACTTCAGAATCAGCAGCATTAGACGAAAGTCCTGTTCCCCGCCCACCCTACGAAACCCGGCCTGGTCTGGAGTTATGAGATCAATCTCCCATTCCAGGATTCTAGCAGTTCCACCTTTGAGAATATTTTTCCCTGAGGAGTCCAGAAACATGGGCCGAATTTGCAGGATCATCCCTACTCGTTTTTTTTTAATATCCAGGCATTTTTTCTTTTTTAAATGTTTTTATTTGCATTAAAATTGAGTCAATCATTTTTTTTAGCCAAACAAAACGACATTTACCAATGAAACACAAAATTTGCCATTCAGAAAATGTACAGCAACAAGAGAAAGGAAAAGAGAAAAAAGAAGAAAAAGAGAAAAAGAGAAAAGAGAAAAGAACTAGAAAAAAATAAAACAAATTAAAAAAGAGAATTTCATTTTTTTTTTTACAAATTTCACTCTCCGGCAGGGCCTCCATCAAGAATTTAACCAATTTCCAGGCAATAGCTCTGCTATTTTCCAAGAGTCACGTATGGCCCATGTTTTGAGGACAAATTAAACCAAGCACACAGGGTGGGTACCCAAACCATTTTATCAAATTTAAAGCCGTCTGTTGAACTCTATCCAGTCCTGGGCCCTTTCACAAGGACTGATAATCGATGCCCTTCCCAATCTGCAAGTCATTGGATCACAGAATGAATTATTGATTTATTAGAAATGCCTTCCACCCACACAGTTTCAGAGGATAAGGCAACCTTTTTAAAGTCCTCTGCCTTTAATTAGAGAAATGTTCTCCAATATGTATTAATCGTTGCACATCTTTAACATCTATTCTGCAATCGAAATAGGGGCCTTCTTTCAAGCAGATCATTGAACTCCTTAAACAAGGCAGTCGCCTGGAATTCAGAGACCACTCAGGACTCTCTGGGGTCCACAAATGGCACTAATAGCAAGAGTACTCAACTACAGAGACATGGACGCCATTTTTATGAAGAGCAAATATCTGGGCTCCTCCAAGAACAATAGCAGTAGATTATATGTATTCCTACATTAAGCGTATCCAGAATGACAGTAGGTACTACAATGATGTGAGGAAGAAACCAGAAGAGATGCAGCTGAAGTACACTATTTTTATACCCAGGCAAGTTGGAGATGTAGGATAATTGGCAATCCCATTTCTTTGAGTCACATTAGGACATATAGGGCAGGCTAGAAGGAAATCCAGGATTGAGTCCCCCCAGAGAGAGGCAGTTGAGGCACTGTCACAGGAATGGGGCTTTGTGAGGATGCTGCTGCCACTGAGGGGGAAGGGTGACTTTGACAAAGCCAAAGAGTAGTGGCTGGAAGGAATTAAATTAATCAAAATTCAGTAGCACTGCTCTTGGTAAGCATTCAGACAATTGTTGTTCAGCTTGCCATCTAATCGCAGGAAAGATCATGTGCAAATCAGGTTTGGTCCTACCCCAAAAAGTACATTCCAGTCCAAACTGTTGGTTCTAATCCTGTCTGTCCCAGAGAGAAATATGAATTCCTACTGATGGAAGAGGTTCAACTGGATATTCGAGCCTCATGTTGTAATGTTTCTGAATTTGGCTACAAGATGGGTGGACCCCTTGTCTGTCCGAATATGAAAAAATATACAGAAGATTGAAAATTAGAAGGGTCCAATAATACCCCAGACATCTGAATTACTAGACAGATTTATGAGATACTGCATATGACTGTCTGCAGCAGCCAAGGAGGAGATGGATGGCTTACAGCACAGGATACAACCATCTAGCTTTTTAGGGAAGTAGACAATGGCGTCCTAAGTAGGGACATATTAAAGGAAGAAATACATCAGAATGTTACCCAGTTATAGAATGAGGCTAACAGGTTTGTGGTGGAAGTGTAGAAGAAATTAGAAGCCACCTGTTCATCGGCAGTAAGCAGATGGCAAGCTCCTGGATAACCTTAGCCAATCTACTGTGAGGGTGCAACTTAAAAATGGTGGACCAACTTTCTGTGTGGATCAAATCCCCTGATCTCAGTAGAGCTCAAGATATTGGTGAATGTAATGGGCAGCTGATTTATAGTAATAGTATCGGGAATCATCCATAGTGACCGAAATGGCTAGCCAATCCCAGGAGGAGGAATTTGCACAAGGGAACTAAATTGGTGGAAACTATTCTCAAAATAATCTCCCAAATATTGAAAAGGCTTTTTATTGCCTGAATTGAATTAAATGTTTGAGGCCCTTGCGAATATGGGTATTGTTGGGGAATGTGGGTCCTGGAAACAATTGCTGTATTCCCAGCCGATGGCAACTATTAAAGTCAAAGGCCACCTCTCGGATCTGTTTCTCACTGTATGGAGACGTAAGAATGGAAAACCTGCTGTCCCCTCTGTCCTCTCTAGAACACTGGAGCTCCCTTACTGGGGGAGGGCATTAGTCTAGTGCTGACTGGTTTGGGAATGGTAGCGTGGAGAAGAGGTTAGCTCTGTGTATGGACGATAACCTGGTGCATATAAGCGAGCCTGGGTAGTACTTCAATGGATTGATTGATTGAGCAATTTGGTGAGGGCACTGACAGTGAACTGGGGAAAATTAGTAAAGTTCCTAGTGGTGAGTAGAGCAGATGATATAATCAAGAACTCTCTCTGGAGATTAACACATCCCATTTCCCATTTTTGAGTTTTCAGATCACAAGACAAAGGGGTTACTGCAATACACTGAATTTGAACCCTAATCTGTGAAACTGTTTCAGGGGTTCCATGCTCTTGTAAACATCACTGGCTTAACAGATGTCCTGGCATATTTAGTTTGGCTATTAGGTGGTCCTTTAGCACCATCTATGAGACAAAACTGTTGCATTAGAGAACAGATATGGAAAAGGGGCTTATGAGGGGTGTACAAAGGTTCTAGGTGTTGTTTGGTTATTTGCCCACCCATTGACTGCCCATGCCCATGCTAATCCATTTGGCCTTTCAGACCCAGTTCCTGCCCCTTCCTGCCCAAATCACTTCCTCCTGGAAACTCTGAGCTCGCCTTATTCAAGCCTTACCATCAATCAATGCACTCAAAGTTCCTGCTAGTGTTTTTTCAGAGTCTTCTGAGAGTTAATGAATTAACTGGAGTTGTAAGCGCACAACTGGTGTAATAAAATGTCTTGACCAGGCCTTCAGCCACAGGATTTATAAGCACTATGTGTGTCCTTCACTGAAGTCCTGTTAAAAACCAGCATTGGCAAAGCCAACAATTTTGGCTTGTCTATGAGTATTAGGCATTTGTCAGGCACTGCTATGAGATGCTCAGGTACTCACACCAATTTTTGATTGGTGATCCTGGCTGCTTTGTTAACCTTGACCGATTTTAATATATTCCAAAATTCTTTGGACTTACCTTTTCTTAATGTTGGAAACATAATTTGCCATTGAGCATTGATCGAAAAGCGACACCTCCTAACCCAATTATTATATTGAATCTTGATTTTCCTAATCATTGCTACCTTCTCGGTTTCACCCATATATGTCCTGGTGATACGTCTTCTATCCTGCCTTCTGCTGAGTTTGGCATCGCGTATGTTTCTATCATATACATGTGCATGTGCCTGTCCCTATTTTACTGAGTGTGCACCCCCAACTACAGTTATAGTAGAAGTCCAATCTTGAATTCATTGGTTAGCCGTCTTGTCCCGCAGAGCAGATAGGAAACCACGTCAGGCACCACAAGCTGGAGTATTTCTCTTATATATACTTTATTTGGTTCCATGTAATAAGGTCCCCGTAAAAATGTCTCCTGACGAAAATGTCGCTGTTTTTTGCGGAGACATTATTACATTGATCATGCGGGGGACACCCCTGAAACCTCTGATTTTTTTTGTTTTACAAGGGGAGCAGTGGACATCCCATCAACCCGTCCACATACATAATGTCGCCATATATAATTTCGCCAATGGCTTTTCCCGGCGACATTATGTATGGGGACATTATGTATGGGGACATTATTACCTTTTACCCTTTTCTTTACTATGTATGTTTTGTTTATGTGGTAGAACGCATGGCATCTGATGAGAATAGGATTGTTTTGATGCCAAATGTTTTATGTTATTTACTTCATTTACTTGTGCTGTGAACTTGGCAACTATTTGCACTATTTGCACGTTCATTGAGCTATTTTTTCACATCACTATGCACTCGATTTCGGGCTTCAGGGCACATAAGCGCTTTCTTGCATGGCTGCTACGGTAACAGTTTTAGGACAATGCTTCTGCAAATTACCACTGAATGCAAGAACAGGGCTGGAAACTCTTTTCAACAAGGACGACACATGGGTCTTTTCATAAGGATAGTCTGTGCCTTCTGAACTGTCTGCTGCATGTCAGAACGGGATTTCCAAGATAGCTCCTGCTCAAATGATTGTGGAGAGTAGGGACCGGTTTCATCACGTTCGGAATTAATCACATCTCAAAATGGCAGCATGCATCAGGATAAGGTGCATAAAATGGATACCTTGTTTGTGGGGTACCTTGATCTTAAGGGATGCGCCCAGAACATGTAGGAGAAAAGTTGGCATAAACATCTGAGTTAGTAGAAATAACCAACATGCTCCCTGTCATTATTTACCATCTCTAAATTTAGAAGTTGTCTCGGTACGATAGCCCCGCGCAACGTGCTCGACTTGTAAACAAGAAAACGCGGACCAACACAAGTTCGATCCACGGATCCGCGCATAGAAACCTCTGGGGGTTAAGCGCGTTATAAATAACCTATCATATCATTGGCAAGGAGCAGTCGAGAATTCCATGCCAGAAAACTGTGGCAATAGCTTTGCTTTTATGAAAACAATTGTAGCTCTATTACAGCAACTCTTTCATTAAAGTGAAAATAAGAAATAAAACGCCGTGCATGCATAATAATAGACTGGGGAAAGAGTGACCAGTCCCAGAAGAATTGTGTCTGCCTACCACACGCTGTACTCTCGACTGCCACATTCCCTTATGAAGGCGAGGACAGGAGTTGATAGAAAGGAGCGGTGTAGGGCTCATGAGTCCTGCAATGGGAGTGATATTGATATAAGGGAATCTAGCATGATACTTTCAGCACAACGACACCTCTCGATGTGCTGGTCTTTTGCACCATTTAAACACAGGACCAAACAAGCTCAATGCAAGGAGATTCACCTTGCAGACACTGCCCTGCACGGTGGTTGGCAAGGGGGTAACCATGCCAAAAGGCGAGGACATCTCACAGAGCTTGAAAAAGGGTGCAATAGATTCCTTTACACCACTTTCGTCATTGAACAGAAACTGATGCGATTTAGAAAAGCGTTGTTCCTGCAGTCGAACCTTTCTGACGTTGCATCCAGCTCACAATCAGGCCCTCAGAAGGATATGAAATCGCATTTACAGTAGCTTGCCTTATGTTATCAGAGGGGAAATATAAATGTGTTTATCAGTCTAGTTCTGCCCACATCTCCTCCCAAATGACTGTCTGCCTCGCTTGCCTCCTCGATGTTGGTGGGCCCTGCGAGGATTGCCCCTGGCCACTCCTATACTCCCACTGCCTGGCCAAGCATACACTGTGCAAGTACCCCGGCTGTCTGGATGTTGGTCCATGTGGGGAGAGGGGTGGCAGAACCAGCACTGTCCTGATGTGCCAGCTGTCCCACTGATGCCTGCTCCTGTGCAGGTGCCCGGTCAGGCACAGCGACCACCACCTCTGTACATGCCAGGACTTCCACCTGAGGCAGGGATGTGCTGGCCACCAGACTGGGCGGTGCGGGTGGGATTGAAGTAGTGGGGGCTGTGATGTAAACTGGCAAGGAAGGCCCCTTGGAGGATCACCTGGGCACAGAGGAGGCAGTGTAGGAGGGGGCAACTAAATGTGCCAGCGCATAGAGACCACCTGTGCGTTGTATGTGCACATGTGTACGTGGCAGCTGGCCCAGGTAGAGGGCCATTGATTTGTGATGCTGTGAGTGCTCGGAACGCAAAGCTCTCACTTCATCATAAATCGAAGTCTTCCGCCATGCAATCCCAGCCAGCAGGGCATGCAGCATCTCAGGGTTGATCCCGATGGCCCCAAGGGGGGCAGAGTCTGGTTGGAGGAATCCATGATGGTGGTCATTGCTGCATCAAATGGAGCAGGGACAGGAGGTTGGGCAGCTCCTTCCACGGTGCACTGCACATCCTCTTGTTCCTGGCACTGGGGTGCAGACTGAGCACTCTCCTGGATGCCTCCAACCGACCCTGTGCGCTGGCCTTCACCTGCCTCCTCTTCCACCACCTCCTCCATCTCCCTGAACGACTCAGAGAGCCTTCCTCCCTGGATGGCCCCTCTGTTTCTGATTAATAGGAGAAAAAAACTCAAGAGCACAAAGGGGACAAATTAGTTATACAAATGTCACACAAAAAGGGAGTCCCATCAATGAACAAATTCAAAATTTGATTCTGTAGTGTCACACTCTTACTAGAATGCATAACTATCATAAACTATATTTGAATTAATCTACTGAATGGCATATAATTGAATATAAAATACATTATTTATTCAGTAGGCCTATGGGTCCTACAAAAATACACATCATGTATTTAATAGAATCTGCTTCAAACTACACAAATGCAGTAAATGAATAATATAACAATGAAACCACATCTCAGACCAGTGGGTCAAAACAAAAATTGCGTACTAGGTGGCCTATTGTACAGGCAATAACAGATATATGCAAATAAGGAATTTTATGAATGAAACAAATTTGTAAACCACAGGTTGGAGAAACAATGTTACAACAGAACCCTGGCTTTGAGTAAGAGGCAATCTAATTGACACAAGTAGAGGAACTCCATCCTATACTGCTGACCTTGTCTGGGTAAAATTAGCAGAGTACATAAGCACCAATGTTACATGGGCCCTCATTCCAAGGTTGGTGTTAGTCATGGCGCTATTTGCGCCATGACTGCCACCAATAACAGGCCCGGCACCGGTGTAGTTCACTGGGGGCTTACCGGTGTAGTCCGACCTTTGTGGGACCGGTAAATCCCCATTGAAAATGCCATTCCCCATTAACATGTGAGCCCCCATAGGGCTCAATGGGAATGGGGAGGGCGCAAATAACGGGCTCGAGAATGGCAAGCCCGTTATTTGCGCCCTAGTCCCCGAACGGGACCCATAAGGTACGTTTGGTCCTACCTTACGGGTCCCGTTTGGGGACCTCGGAATCAGGCGGTAGGGGATTACCGGCACCGGTCTCCTTACTGGTGCCCGGTATCCCCTACCGCCAGACTCGATATGAGGGCCATGGATAGTAAATAAGAAATATTTAGATCTAGACACACATCCCAGGTCTACGCCCAAAACATGTTGACAAACCCCGAGATATATGTAGTACTGGGGTTGTCCAGACCGGATGTTTCGGCAGAGATGAAATTGACTGCCTTCTTCAGGACCCCGAGTGAAGTTGGAGCTCTGTGGCTGTGATACACCAAATATTATGAAAACATTAAAATTGGAGGAATAAAACCAAGGCTAAAAAAACTGTAGAACTTAAAGATTTGCGAGTGAGGGATGCAATGAATTAAAATATTATTTCTATTGCATAAGTACATCACCCGCTATATGTGCCATCACCCTTATACAAATAGCCTTCTCTGTTTCTGCACCCTGGCCCACAGCCACTGAGGAGTCCCACACCACAACAACCTCCTGGGACGTACCTCGAGCAGCTCCGCCCGGTGGAACTTGTGCTCCACCAGCCAACTCGCCCTCTGATGATGTGGACTCAAGTCAGGCTGGCCGGGGTGTGTGCTTAAGTCTAGTGGTTCTGTCCCTGCTCTTATGCTCCACAGAGATGCCCCCACCCTTTTCACGAGCTGCAGCAACTGTGGAAAATTGGGACATAAAAGCATTGACATCAGTAAGGGCCATCAATGGATGTGTGGCATACACACAATAAACATGAATAATCTGGCAGCATGTGGCAACCATAAACTCACACACACACACACACACACACACACACAATTCAAATACACATGTACATGCCCAGGCAAACTGCAATGAAAATGTTCCATGAGTGTAGTGTGAGGGCCCAATCACGGTCATGACACATGTCAACAAACCACATTGTACAGTGACCATCAACACATCACCAAAAACAGGCAATGCCACCATACCAATGACCAGCCAACACAAGAATGACAAGCATCCATGTGCACGGGAACATTACCAGGGCACCTGCCCACACAAACACAGTCACCAATGTGCACATGAAACAACATGACCTGAAAGCAAGCAACATGTACCGGCACACATATCTGTGTACAAATTGCACATGTCAGGTGGCCAAGCATACAAAAATTGTATGTACACACATTAACCTGTGATACAAATGCAGTGGGATGAGAGGTCACATCCCAGCCCCGGAGATGTCAATGCGTCAACCCCACTGCACATGTTTCACTCTCAGCAGATGTGCCTGCCTGGATGCACTGTCAGGTGTGCCACACATTTAACTCATATGTCATGCATGTCACTCACATGTCCACAACATGGTATGTCCACATCTGTCATGCCCAAGCACTTGCTCCATGCTCACACACTGCACATGCCCAAGTACAACAAGCCATTAATGCGCAATCTGCCAATACTCACGCAAATGCCTGTATACAATGTCTGACACCACAAATGGCCAGCATTGGCATGAGACAGCAATCAGCTGCGTCTCACACCACACACAAACTGCCAACAGGATGGGGCATTGTCATGAGCACCACCATTTTGTCAGGGCATTCCTCTCCTTTGGGCTTTAGGGGTCTCCAGAACACTACTACATCCGCCCAAAAGAGAATTCGGTCCGGCATATGCCTGATACGCATCCAGAACCCATGCAACTGGGTGGAGTATGGGCTCTGTCACGAAGGCAGAGAGGGCGAGGAGGAGCCAATAACAGTTATGCTTGTATTGCGGTCAGGCAGGACACTTCGTCCAAGACTGTCCGGCAAAGCCACCCTGAAAGACAGTGGGGGCTCTGGACAAGGGAGAGGAGGAGGACAGTTTAGAAAACTCCAATGCCTGACAATCATAGAGGTTGGCTTGTCGAGTACAGAAAAGGCACTGCAGAACTCACACTTCGTTGTCCCCATAATCCTGATTTGCCAGCAGCAACCCTCCAAAATGCATGCCTTGGAAGCATATGTGGACAGCAGAGCTGTAGGCAACTACATTAATCTAAACCTGATGAGCAGGATCGGAATCCCGGTCTGTTCTAAGTCAGCGGGAGAGAATGTCAAGGCGGTCGATGGCATCCAACTAGTGTCGGGCCGGTGACACAGTGCACTGACAAGTTCACAATGCTTCGCCAGGATGGACACCGGGAGAGGATCTTGTTTGACCTTATCTGTGCCCCGCAGTTTCAGATCATCCTAGGCATTCCCTGGCTAGAAGCGCACAACCTGCACATCAACTGGCACACAAGAACCTTGGCCTTCGCCGACAAGTCTAAACACTCATGTTATGGGGTAGGAGATTCCCCGGGAAGTCCATTGCAGGCCTTCCAAAAGGTTGGATCTACCCTGAGGTTGGTAGGCGTGTTGCCACCCGAATACCACAAGTTTCAGGACGTGTTTGAGAAGGAACAGGTAAATATGCTACAACTGCATCGTCCATACGATTGCCATATCAACCTTATACCAGGATCTCAAGTTCCGTGCAGTCGGATCTATGCACTGACCATACAGGAGAACATCCACCTGAAGACATACCCAGACTAGTACCCATCTAAAGGGTTTATCCGGCCTTCAAAATCACCAGCAGCTTCTCCCCTCTTCTTCATGCCAAAGAAGGAGGGGGACTTAAGAACATGTATAGATTACTGCAAGCGATATTCAATCAACACTACAGCTACGTCAATGCCTAGTCTGGGATGCTGAGAAAAACCCTTATTGATGTATTTTTATATCCAGTTCAGTACTCTGGATGACAACCCTTGTATAACACCCCCCTCTTAGAATCCCCCTGACCCCACTGAGCCAAGAAGTAGGTTTGTTTTGCAAATTAAAAGGTTTATTTGAAAATGTAAACAATATATATATATACCACACTTCTATAAATAAATTCATAATGGATATTACCCTTGTGAATATGAGCAGTAGTCAGCAAGAGGTAACTTATCAATAGGAACAGAAGAATAAGGTGGGAAAGAATGCTTTATATGGTTCAAGGAAACGCAAGGTGGAAGAAAATGCAGTACAGAAATAACTTGTTATGATTTTAGCAAAAGATAATATGATCACTTTTTCTTTTGACAATTCACTCCCCCCCTATGCAATACAAGAAATGGAAGGAGAACACACAGTCTTCAAGAATCCCAACAAATCACACTTTATAATGCAATACACAGTTCCAGTTCTCCCAGCAAGCTTAGGGAAAACAGGGATGAGTTTTAAACACAGGCAAATTACTTTAATGTGGTTTGCAAGGAAGTGGAAAGGTGCTAAAATTGCTTTTAATTCCCTCTAGAGGTTCAGGGTAGGTGATGGCTACTTTATATTAGTTCAGGCTCACTTTAACAATACTCTATGAATGATTAGCAGATTGCAAACGAATTTTAGCAAAGAGAAGCAAAAAGTTGCTGATTTCTACAGATGAAGAAATCGGGCCAAATCGCAAATCGCGGTAAATTTCGCGACTGCGTGTCTCGCGATTACGGAACAAGTATAGGGAGTAGGAAGGCGGTTCTAGGTTTGTTGGAAAGCCTAGATTCTAAGCTTTCAGATGAAAGTTAAATCTCGTTCCTAACGGTTCCGGAGATACGGACGATTTAATAAAGGTAGATTTTCGGATTTAAAGTAAAACTCAAAATGACAGGTGACAGCTTGCAGCTTCAGAATTGACAGGTGACAGTTGTGCAGCTTTACAAATGACAGATGACACGATTACTAGGAGGCAGTTCTACTTAGGTGAAAATAGTTTGGATTAGATTATTTTAACTAAGAGATTGGGTTCTGCACAGTTCTGGCGGTACTCACAATATATTTTGGGCAGGAATGGGCCTCGCCACGGATCTGGTCAGGTTTTGGACTGGACTCCGGTTCTGGTCTCGGCACTTCACAGCGATCTGGGTCAGCTCTCTGGATACAGCAGCCTGTGGTTCTCTGGATCTCTGGTCTGCTTCCGGTCTGGATCAAGTGGATTCTGGATGTAACACTGCTTTCTGGGTACTGGCAAAAGTTCTTGGCACAGAATTCAGACAGCTCGCCCGGCTGTGGAATAGTTTGCAAATGATTTTAAGGATGCTGAGGCCTGCTGAGAAGAGTTCTCAGTTTGTGGATTTAGGCTCTTGCTTTAAGTTCTGAAGTAAAGTTCTGGTCTTTGGAGATTGATGGATGTGAAGTCTGGAGTCTCCCGGCAGAGCGTCCCGCAGAAAATGGAATTGCATTCCTCTACCTGTCCCAGCAGTTTCTTTTTATGTGTTTTGAAAATGGGTGTGTGCCTGAGCCTAGCTAAGCCTGCCCCTCTCTACTTGTCATTGGCCCAGCTTTCCTCTCTCCCTCGATTGGGGGAGGAAATGGAGTGTCAGAGTGATGCTGTAGGTTTTATGGTCAGAGGAACCTCCCCTTGTCAAATTGCACACAAATCTATTTCTGATCCAAATACATATTTATCTATGTACCATTTCTCTCATATTATAGGTCCAGTTAACATATTTTCTGTAGCACCAAACCATCCGATCCCTGTCTTTGTACGATGTCGTGTCCACTGATGACAGAATTCTCCCCTTTTCATCCAGATAACAAACTCTAAACCTTTCCAGATTTTACACAAATGTGCACCAGGGATATGGGTTTCAGATGATAAAGTGTCAGATTTTTAACATGCAGACACTTGGAGTAACAACCTTTTTTTCCGCTACTATCCCCAGGAACATACCACAGGGTCCTAACACCTCTTAAAATGTGCACCGAAAAATCACAAGAATAATGGTATTATTTATATAATTTTGACCAGTCCGCACTATGAGTTATCTATCTTTTTAAAATTATGCCCTGGTCAAAAAGGGGTGTGGCTTCCGACATCACAGGGTGGATTAACTGGTTTATCCACTTCCCCCAAGCTCAGCTGCTAGCAGAGGCACTGCCCCTCCCAGTTTCCCCCAAGAGGAAGCCACTTTAAGGCCCCCCCAATATAACATTTGCCTGAGGCAAAGAAGGCCCATTGTTCAGTTTCCTGCAGTCCCCAGCTGCCACTCCCCTTTCAATCAGCAGGGCCATGTGACCTCCTTTTTGTGGGGCAGCAGAATGCAGCCAGGCCTGGGAACACCGCTGTTGATCCAGTTTCAACTCCTGTCGGGGGTAGTTGTCAGGCAGAATCCAGTTTCATTAAGCCAGGTTTCAGCTAAATGTCATTTTTTGTTCCCAGTTTTCTACATTCAAATTAAACTGACAATTTTTACACATGCAGCTTCAGTGCTGATTCTAAGTTCAAAACGTTGACATTTCAACAGTTACAAACTATGTGATACTCAAAAGTAGGTCCCTCATTTAATTTAAACATTTCGATTTTAATGGTTTTCAGTTCAGTTTACTTAAGCTGCTGACCTCCACAGCTCAGCCAGTTTTGTTATGATTATTGTTTTGGGCTCTTTTTCTTTCCAGATTTTGTATGTACACAAAACTTCATTCTGCCAAATGTCTGCTGGTGTTCAGTGAGATTTTTGAATATCCTGCAATGTTTGACATAGGCATTTTTAGCTTGCATTCAGAGAAACCAAGGTGATTTCAAAGGGCTTTTTAAGCTAACAGGCACTGCTGTTTTTCCTTTGGCACACATTCCACTCATGGCACCCGTGGCCCATCACGCTCTCACTGGTGGGTGGAAGGTTAGGCGACCATTTTGGTGTGCGCACAAACTGCGCGGTTCTCCTGGATTCTGGCGCACATGTGGGCTTTTTGGCCATCTTGGATATTCTAAGCCCACAACACCAAATGTTGCAGCTTAATTACTCAAATGTGGGTCAATACACCTGACAAACCCCCCCACCTGACTGCACTTTGAATTTGAGTCGAGGGGGAGTCGGGTGTGAAGAATGTTTTGACCCATGCACTGGTATGTCCGCATCATCTTCTTCCATTTCCGCAAATGGCACAGTTCAGCATCTTTTCCTCCATCCGGTTGGATCGATCGGTTCTCCTCACCGGTCCTGATGGGAATATTGGGCGGTACCCCGGGCCCCTTGGATCTTTGCCCCCGATCTCCGGATCGTCCTCCTTGGCCAGTCTCCAGGTTTTCTTTCTCCTAGGACGACAAAGGAAAGTGGCAATACCTATTCGTAGACATTTCTTCCCCACCATTGATATAGTGGGGTGGCATATACATTTTATATTCAAAACATTCGCGTTCTTATTTTAACAAAAAACAAGTTACAATCATAAGACATTTTTTTTTTCCAAATCATAATATTTTAGAGACTATGGGCCTCATTACACGGTAGGCGGTGAGCCATGGCGCTATTAGCGCCATGGCTCATGCCGGTAAAATACCGGCACCGCCTTGGCGGAAAGGGGATTTACCGCCCCATTCCAAGTTTGGAGGGGCGGTAAATCCCCCTTCCACCATCGCCCTTCCCCATTCCCATTTCTGCCCCATAGGGCTCTATGGGAATGGGGAAGGCGCTAATCAAGGCACCGCAATTTTGCGGTGCCGTAATTAGCTCCGAGGTCCCTTAGCGTGTTGGTTTTTAACGCCTGCAAAAAGCAGGCGTTAAAGCACCAACCCGCTAAGGGACCTCGTAGTAAGACGGTAGGGATTTACTGGTACCGGTATTTTACCGGTACCGGTAAATCCCTACCGCCATCCGTGTAATGAGGCCCTATATGTGGGATATTTTAGGGTTGGAATTGAATTACTCTGGAGCGGTCTCCTCTGGTATTGCAGAGGACTCCTCCAGTTGTTGCAGAGTGTGCCTGGGATGGCAACACTTTAGCTAATTTATATGTACCCACTTGTCTTCCCCCTCTGCCGAACTGCCTTTGGGGATGCGGATCTTGAATGCAACAGGGGAGATCTTGTCTATAATTTCAAACGGTCCCTTCCATGTAGGCAAGAATTTTCGCTGTTTGGCCTGGTTCCTTTGGAAATTGTATAGATAGACCCGATCACCCACCTTATATTCCTTTCGGGTAGTTTTCAAATCATAGTGGGTTTTCATGCTCTCGGCTGATCTTTCTAGATTCCGCTGAGCATAGGCAAAAGCATGTTGAAGGTGTTTCCTTAAATTCTCCACATACTCATGAGTTGTGGAGGCATTTATCAGTGTCTGCTCTTGTGTCCTCTAGAGCAAATGCTGGGGAAGCACCATCGTGTGCCCCGTCATCAACTCAAATGGTGCCACAAACCTTTTTAATATGCTCACATTGGTTCGGTTATATCTCTCCACTGCTCCAGAAGAAGCTGGCCTGTAAGCAATGTGTAGCTTCCTTTTGACCCCCAGTATCTCCCACATCTTTGTCATTACTTCACTGGTGAAGTGGCTACCCCTGTCTGACTCAATCCTTTGAGGTAGACCAAAACGGGAAAAGATGTGGTTAATCATCAGGGCAGCTGCTGTTTCTGCCTTGCAATTTGGGGCTGGGAGACATTCCACCCACTTGGTAAACAAGCATGTAACGGTCAACATGTACTTGTTTCCTCTAGACGAGCAGATTACAGGGCCTACAAAGTCGATTTGCAAATCTGACCATGGCAGTGTCATCCCCCTCTTTTGGAGAGGCGCACGGTGTGTGAGGGATGATGGCTGAAATTGTGCACACACAAGACACCCCTTCAAGTATTGGTCGAGGTCCTGCCCCATGTGTGGCCAGTATGCAACCTCTCTTAAGATTTCCAGTGTTGTGTGAAACCCCCTATGACCGGCGGTGGCTGCATCATGGGCGTGATTTAACATCAGGCTTCGGAATGAGGTAGAAACCACCCACTGATCATGGCCAGCTTTGGATTTCCTTACCAGCAAACCGTCTTGGATTCGGAACATTTTTGGACATTTCATCAACACTCTTAGGTCCTCTTTCCCAATGTAATCGGTATCCGTCAGGGGAAAGTTCTCAGGGTCCTCAAGGTGTTGGTAAAACTTACCAATGATTGGATCCCCCTTCTGAGCTGTAATTAAATCAGCATCAGGGGTCTCCTTACTCCATTGGGCAGTTGAAAGATCATTGTGAGCATTTGTCTGGGACCTAGTGATAGCAGTGACCTGGATTTCCCCCAAAAGGGACTCTATTTCTATTAGATCCCCTTTGATGGCCCTGGTTTTGGCCAGCTGATCAGCTAAGTCATTTCCAGTTTTGTCTCGTCCCTCTACTAATGAATGACCCTTGATCTTTTTCCAGTAGATGGTCATCCCATTCGATGTGACCAGATCATCAATATTTTGGATTAACTTCCCATGTTTCAGGGGTTTGTTATTAGCACATAACATGCCTCTGGTTTTCCAATTAACCAGGTGCTCCACGAACCCGTTCCGTACATAATGCGAGTCTATGATTATGAGCAGTTCGTGGAGTTGATGTTGGACAGCAGTGAGGATGGCCTGATGCACAGCCATCAATTCTGCCACCTGGCTACTTCGGGGACCAATTTTGTATCCAGCGGAGGGTTCTGATGACTCATTCACCCATGCATTCCCTATGCCGGCCACCAGTTCTTTCTCCCCGTTGTCGTCAACATGGTACGAGCATCCATCCACATAGACAGTGGGCATTCCCTCACACTTGTCTTCTTCAAAGAGTTTGTGTGGGGAATTAAGGTATGCCTCCATGTTGTCCTTGATTTTTAGACTTTCGTCCTCGAGACAGTTTTCTCTGGCACAATCATGCAAGTCAGCCAGACCTTGCGCGAGGGGACTCTTCTTGTTTTGGCCATATCTGACCTCCACAGGAAAGCCTTGTATTGACAGAATCCAGGAAGTAATCCAGGAATTACTCACATTTCCGGCCCAGATTCTGTCACTTTGGAGATATTGCAGAGGCTGGTGTGGAGTCTCAAATATGATGTGTTCCCCCTGGATAAACGGGCGGTAATTCTTCAATGCCCACACCGTTGCCAAGAGAGCCTTCTCACAATCGTTGAATTTTTCCTCCACAAAGGATAAAGTTTTGCTTGCATAGGAGATTACTTTATTGACCTTGTCATGCTTTTGGTACAATACTGCCGTCAAGCACGTATTAGAGAACCCTGTCTCCAGGAAGAATTCCTTGTTTCTGACAGGGTAAGATAGGCAAGGAGCTTGTGAGAGGCTTCTCTTGAGTTGTCTTACTGCCTCGGATTGTTCTGGACCCCATTCCCACTTGACCCCCCCCTTCAAGAGATGAATCAGGGGTCTAGTGATCTCTGCGTAGCCTTCAATGAACTTTCTGCTGTAATTAGTCAGTCCAAGGAGGCTCCTTAGTTCCCGCAGAGTTGTGGGATCCTTCAGTTTCTGGAGTGCTTCCACTTTCTTTTCTTGGGGACAGAGACCCTGAGGAGTAATCTCATGCCCTAAGAAATTAACACGGGTTCTACACCACTGTGCTTTCTGGAAGGAAAGTTTTGCTCCGGCGGCCCTCAACTGTGTCAGAACATAACGGATCTCTGCTATGTGTTCTTCCACAGATGAACCTTTGATGAGGACATCATCTACATAAGCCAGGTTACCCCTCGCACCCAGGTCGGGCATGGCCTTATGTAGGAAAATGTTGAATTCATTGCCGGAGTTGAGGTATCAGAAGGGAGTCCGGGTCCATGTGTACTGCTGGCCCCCAAAGGTAAAAGCCAGTTTGTATTGATCCTCCCTACTGACAGGCACGGTCCAGTATCCCTTGGTCAGGTCTATTGCAGTGAATACTTGTGACCCCTGGATCTGGGCCAGCCCTTGGTCAATGTAGGGAAGAGGCCATCGAGAAGTATGGACCCATTTGTTGAGCTCCCTAAGGTCGGCGCAGAGTCTCCACTGGGCGTTTGGCTTCAATATTCCCAGCACCGTATTATTGAAGGTGCTGTGTACTGGACGGATTATTCCCCGGGACTCAAGGTTCTTAATTATTTCAGTAAGGGACTCCATGGATGCGAGAGGCAAGCGATATTGTTTCACAAACACTGGAGTCATGCCAGGGTCCGTGGGAATTGTTGTCGTGTGGATGTCGGTGCGACCACAGTCATATGAGTCTACCGCAAAGAGATCTTGGAAATCCAAGACAACTTGTTTCAACTTTTGCTTTTGTTCCAGAGTCACACATGCATCAGCTAGGTTGACTCTCTCTTCCACCATCTGCCTGAAGCCTGGAAAGACTTCTGGTTTGGCTATCTCAGCGGCCTCCTCCAGCTGGGTGGAGAAGTCCCTGGTCAGAGGGCTGATTTGGACTGGAGGCCTCAGGTGGGAAAGGCAGCTTTCATGGACCTGGAAAATCACCTCATCCCTCCTGAAGTCACAAGTCACATCTTCCTTACCATAAGGGCAAGAAGTGTACACCCGGAGGTTCCCCCCATGCCGGGTGAAAATCCTGTCTGGTGTTGTATGGTCATCACTGTCACTGTCAAAACAGTCCTTGGGGATTGGTCCTAACAGTTAATTTCCTAAATCAATGGAGAAACGTTGGTCATCAACCGCCATTCCAATAATGGTGCCTGCGGCTAGAGTAATACTCTTTAAGTCGCTGTTATCCACCTCTATTGGAATGGTGTCATGTTCTATGTTGACTAATGGTGTTGGGTGTAGCCCTAACCCTTGCTGTTGGAGAGAAGCATTTAGATGAATGTAAGCATCAGGGTTTTTCAATTTTTGTCCTCTTTTAACTTTCACTTCCAGGGAGAATTGTCGGGTCCTTTCTGGGATGGTGACTTCCTCTTTGATCTGAATTTCATCTGCATAAGGTAGCAATTGAGCTGACCTAAATGCTTTTTCTGGGTCATCAAAGCCCATGGGATTATCCGCTAATCGGGACCAAGCTTTGAAGTTTATTAGGTCCAAACGAATGGCAAAGCGATTGAGAATGTCACTGCCTGAGTAAAAGGCAGCAGTGACGTCTCGCACGACCCAACAATTATGGACTATGCTCTTGTTGCCAATGGAGATTTTGAGCATACACCTGCTTGGCAGGAGATGTTTTGAATTGAGTGCTTCCAGGTCCATTTCCTATTTCTCTATCAGTTTGAATGTGGGAATGACTGGATCTTTTGGGAGTTGGCGGAACATGGCTTCGCTGATGAAGCTCTTACCGTTGTTCACACACACTCGAGCGAGAACAGAGTCCTTCCCATTATTTAACTGAACAGGAATGAACAACTGCTCTCCAATTTGCTGAATATCAGCCAGGCTCTGAGCTGATTTCACATCTTTCTGGACTATAGGAGTGGGAGTTTCTGATTGTGGATTAGTAAAGAATTTCAGGGTGTTTCCTTCCAGTGTGGAATACCACCTTAAACTGGAAGGAAGGTTGATTTTCAGAAATAGAGAGGACCCCCCATCACCAGTCTGTTGTCCTACTGCTATTACTGTCACGTCTGGAATTTTGTTGTTCCGGAAGTGAAATTCTACTTGGTCAGATTTTTGTTCAACCATGTGGCAGGTGCCATTTAAACTAACATGGTTGACACTCTGTTTTAATTTTATTGGTCGACTAGTCTGGGTCCAGAGGACCTTGTTTACGCAATCTATTAGGGGTGACAACCTTCTCAGGAGGTCATTCCCTAGTAAACAAGGGGTGCCCTCTGGAGTCACTACTATGACCGGGTGTTTCACCTTGTGTCGCCCAATTTTGATGTCCAAATCTGCTGTCCCCTCGACAGGAATTTCCTTCCCGTCAAAGTTCTGCAGTTGTCCAGGAAGAGAGGTGAGAGGAATACGGTAATTCTCCCCCCTTCCTGCATTTAGTTCATCAAAGGCCCTTTTGGACAAATGGGTAGCTTGAGATCCAGTGTCCACCAGCGCTGAAATTGTACCCTGCCCCTGTACTTGTACCGGGGCATAATATCTTCCCTCCTTCTCCTCAAGGGGGCACAGATAATGGACATTTTTGGACAACTGGTGGGCCAATTTTCTGGTTTTGGACATTTCAAGAGAAGAGATTTGGGCAGAATTCTGTGGAGCGTCTTGGGAATCTGAAAGAAAAAGTTGACAACTGGAGATCAGAGCCATTGTGGGTTCCCCTGGTTCCGGTTCTGGGCCGCCCCCCCCTTTTTGGAGGCAGTCACCCGGATGGGTTTGAACCAGGGGATTTCGGTATTGTGGGTTCTGGGATGAGATGATGGGCGGCGGTAGCTCAATCTCCATATCACCCCAGTCTGGATTGGAATCCCTTGGGACCCATTTTTCTTTGGGAGGAGTTCCCCCATCTCTGAAGGAGAAGATCCTTTTCCCTGGATCTTCTGAGGATCCCTCTCCCTCAAATTGGAAGACCTGTACCTCCTCCACAAAGTGGGTCTGTTTGGGTCCTTTGTTTCTCCTACCCCCCCTCTGTTCCTTGGGAGGCAGGCTTTCAGGGGCAGGAGATTTTGTTTCCGGTTCCTGGTTTTCCAGGGGCTGTTTACAAGTTGGGAAGGAAGCTTCCTCCAAGGCTTTACACCCCCCTTCCCCTTGTGCCTCCTCCCTGGGAACCGGTGGGTTATCGGGGTGCTGCCCCCGTCATTGTTCTGGAGCACCAGGTCCAGAGTTTGGGGCATTCTGTGGTGGCATGCTCATCTGAGGGTTCTGTTGAGCCCTCGTATGTGACCCAGATCCCGTGCCATATTTTGGACTTGGCGCTCAAGTTGTTAAACCCGCTCAGGCTTATACGGGGCTCTATTTTCTCCCCTGGGCTGATCCCGGGAAGGGTAGCTATCCCTTCTCTGGTAATACCCAGGATTGGGAAGATTTGGGTAACCATCCACCCTTGGCCTCCCCTCTCCCGGATTAGGGTGTCTGGGCTCAGGGAATTGGGGAAAGAAGGATGGATGATTTTGGGGCTGGGAATTGGGTGGGTAACTGGGGAAAAAGTTCTGCCTAGGATTTGGTGAATTTCTGCCCTCCTGGGGGAAGTTAGGAGGGAAGTTCCCCGGGTCAGGTGCTTGGCTGGATCCCCCCCTTTGGGCTGGAGGAGTCCACACATAACCCAGGATTGGTCGGTTTCCTTTGTAGCGGGGACTTACATAGTCAGGGGAGTGGGGGACCCCATTTGTGGGACTACCTCCTCGACTCCCTGTCTGTGACTGGTCCGAGGGCCTTCTGGGCTGTGAATTATTTGGTGCAGGCAGGTTTTTAGGCCCCCAATCTCCAAATCTAAAACGGGGGCATCCTTTACCTCCGCCACCTTGGCAGCAGCAGGGGTGCTGTTGGTTTTGGGGTTTTTCGGCACGTTATTTTTATTTTCGATGGGCTTCTGCACCTCATAGATCCGGGTAGCCTGTTCAATGACCCAGTCTAAAGATCTTTTCTCATGAAAATCTCTCACGATCTGGGTCATTATGTATTTGGGTAAGGCATAGAAAAACGTATTGATAAATTCTCTGCTATCCGTGCACACCCTTCTGGTGGTCTGCGCAAAAGCACGCTTTAATTATTGCACAAACTCTTGTGGGGCCGGATCCTCCCCACATTGCAAATTGTAGGCTGCCTTGCGAGCCTCTTGAGGATTTCTGTGCACAGAAAAATGCTTCAAGATGGCCGCCCTGTATGTGGACCACCTTGAATGGTTTTGATTCTCCAGCCCCGCAAAGAAACTGGAGTATTCTGGTGAGAAGGTCCACTTTACATATTGAATACAGCTTTGGCTGTCCTTCAAATGGAAAGTCTCCATCATTTGCTCATAGAGCTCCAAGTGTTCCCAAACAGAATACTTGGCGTTCTTATGATAAGGCGTGATGACACTCCTTATTGCCTTTATTTGTTTCAATGGTTCCTTAAGCAAGGCCCTTTTTGCCTTATTGGCCTTTTTGGTTCGGGTAACCCTGGTCCATTCATCCTCCGACTCAGAAGCGCTGCTCCCAGAGGTGCCTGTCTGATCTTCAAGGTTTTGCCGGATTCTGCGAGCCTGGGAATGGCTGGCAGAATGTGGGGACCTGTGTCCTGTAATGCTCAGAGGAGTCTTCAGACCCCTCCTTGCTGCCAGGATTTTATGGGTACCCCACCCACTGACCTAACTGGGCAGAGGTTTACAGGATGCCCTTAATGGGCCTACTCTCCTGGGGTTCCCCACTAAATTGCACTGTGCTTGGGTGCCCATACCCGGATGCCCGCCCATCCATTCCTGGGAGGTACTGGCCTATGAGCCCCATACTTCTAGCTGTATAGTAATCTGCCATCCCCGTGGCCCTGGGCTCATGTGCACGAGGGGCCATGGGGTGGCAGAGTCCAGGGACTGGGAGAGATGAAGGCCTCTGGTACTAGGGCTCCTGAGGTTATGCTCAGGAGTTTCTCTTTCCCAGCAAACCTCATCTCTATCCGCCCCTGCTTCCTGTTGCAATGCAAGAGCCTGCACTTTCAGTTCCTCAGTTAAGGCCTTACTAGACTCTATCAGTCTCTCCTGCATCGCTACCTGTTGCTGGAGTCTATCATTGTGCTGGCAGAGAGCCTCATTCTCTCTCTGTGCCTCCTGATTGGTCCTGGAGCACTGGGCCAGTCTTTGCTGCAGGAGGGTTACCTCCTGAGCTGTGTCCCTATTGGCCTGAGTTGTCCTACTTGCCAGAGCCTCCTCCACCCTCCTGGTGTGATCTAGCAAGCCCTGATGCTCTTTTTGGAGGTCACCCTGCCCCTGGAGGGCCAAGTGATTTTCTTCAATTTTTCTTTTTAAATGGCAGACTTCCTGGCCTAAGGTATCCCTTTCCTGACCAAGAGCCTGCATTTGTGACGCCAGGTCATCCTTCTGCCTTTGAAAGGCACCAGCTTTCTGGCATTGTTCATCAACCTCTGCCTGGATATCCAGGTCTTTCAAAATCAATTTATTGCTTTCCTCTTTCTCTCTGTCTAGTTGGATTGGCAGGGTGGCTACCTGCTCTGTGCATGCCCTGTTGAAATTGATCTGTTGCTCCAGCTTTTTCTGGCTCTGCAGTAAGGAGTCCAAACTGTCTTGGTGCTCCTTCTGCAAAGCCAGAATTCTGGTATCCTGGTCTGTCTTTTCCTGTTGCAGTATATCCATGTCCTCTTTTATTTTAATGATATACTGCCTACTATAATTTTCTGACTCCTGGCTCCTCTGCAGCCTCTACTCAGAAGAGACCAGGTCATATTGGGCCTTTTCTAATGCCATCTGTTGCCTATTTGCCAGATCTTGGCCTTCAGCACATTTGTCCTGCATGGCTCCCATATATAGATACAAATATGCCCCTATCCTGGCAATCTTATTGTGTTCATCTTTGGCCTTAGAAGCCATATATAATTCACTCAGGGCCACATGTAATGGACCGTGATCTCTCCATGTATCTGACCCTGTTCAGTGACCTGTTGCGCGATTGCCTGCAACCAGACCATTTGGTCCTGATGAGTCCACTCACCTCTCACAAATAGCTTATGTAAGAAGTGCTCTCTGGCTATTTTCATATCTACCAAGGTCGTCATTCTGGAATTTGAGTTCCTTCCTGACTTACAGAAGTTTGTATTTTATTTTGCAAAACAGACCGTTTCCTTAGAGCGTTCCTTTGAGGGATGCTTTCACAGTGTAAAACAGCGTGGTGATCTAACCGGATATGTGTATCTGGTCAGTTGGCACACTGTATTAATCTGCACAAGTGGTAAATCTAACCCAGAATATCCCGGCTCCGAGCCCCCACTTTTGTAAGCGATATTCAATCAACACTACAGCTAAGTCAATGCCTAGTCTGGGATGCTGAGGAAAACCCTTATTGATGTATTTTTATATCCAGTTCAGTACTCTGGATGACAACCCTTGTATAACACCCCCCTCTTAGAATCCCCCTGACCCCACTGAGCCAAGAAGTAGGTTTGTTTTGCAACTTAAAAGGTTTATTTGAAAATTTAAACTATATATATATATATACCACACTTCTATAAATAAATTGATAATGGATATTACACTTGTGAATATGAGCAGTAGTCAGCAAGAGGTAACTTATCAATAGGAACAGAAGAATAAGGTGGGAAAGAATGCTTTATATGGTTCAAGGAAACGCAAGGTGGAAGAAAATGCAGTACAGAAATAACTTGTTATGATTTTAGCAAAGGGTAATATGATCACTTTTTCTTTTGACAATTCACTACCCCCAAATGCAATACAAGAAATGGAAGGAGAGCACACAGTCTTCAAGAATCCCAACAAATCATACTTTATAATGCAATACACAGTTCCAGTTCTCCCAGCAAGCTTAGGGAAAACAGGGATGAGTTTTAAACACAGGCAAATTACTTGAATGTGGTTTGCAAGGAAGTGGAAAGGTGCTAAAATTGCTTTTAATTCCCTCTAGAGGGTCTGGGTAGGTGATGGCTATTTTATATTAGTTCAGGTTCACTTTAACAATACTCTATGAATGATTGGCAGATTGCAAACGAATTTTAGCAAAGAGAAGCAAAAAGCTGCTGATTTCTACAGATGAAGAAATCGGGCCAAATCGCAAATCGCGGTAAGTGCGTGTCTCGCGATTACGGAACAAGTATAGGGAGTAGGAAGTCGGTTCTAGGTTCGTTGGAAAGCCTAGATTCTAAGCCTTCAGATGAAAGTTAAATCTCGTTCCTAACGGTTCCGGAGATACGGACGATTTGATAAAGGTAGATTTTTGGATTTAAAGTAAAACTCAAAATGACAGGTGACAGCTTGCAGCTTCAGAATTGACAGGTGACAGTTGTGCAGCTTTACAAATGACAGATGACACGATTTCTAGGAGGCAGTTCTACTTAGGTGAAAATAGTTTGGATTAGATCATTTTAACTAAGAGATTGGGTTCTGCACAGTTCTGGCGGTACTCACAATATATTTTGGGCAGGAATGGGCCTCGCCACGGATCTGGTCAGGTTTTGGACTGGACTCCGGTTCTGGTCTCGGCACTTCACAGCGATAAGTAAAGTTCTGGTCTTTGGAGATTGATGGATGTGAAGTCTGGAGTCTCCCGGCAGAGCATCCCGCAGAAAATGGAATTGCATTCCTCTACCTGTCCCAGCAGTCTCTTTTTATGTGTTTTGAAAATGGGTGTGCGCCTGGGCCAAGCTAAGCCTGCCCCTCTCTACTTGTCATTGGCCCAGCTTTCCTCTCTCCCTTGATTGGGGGAGGAAATGGAGTGTCAGAGTGATGCTGTAGGTTTTATGGTCAGAGGAACCTCCCCTTGTCAAATTGCACACAAATCTATTTCTGATCCAAATACATATTTATCTATGTACCATTTCTCTCATATTATAGGTCCAGTTAACATATTTTCTGTAGCACCAAACCATCCGATCCCTGTCTTTGTACGATGTCGTGTCCGCTGATGATAGAATTCTCCCCTTTTCATCCAGATAACAACCTCTAAACCTTTCCAGATTTTACACAAATGTGCACCAGGGATGTGGGATTCAGATGATAAAGTGTCAGATTTTTAACATGCAGACATTTGGAGTAACAACCTTTTTTTCCACTACTATCCCGGGGAACATACCACAAGGTCCTAACACCTCTTAAAATGTGCACCGAAAAATCACAAGAATAATGGTATTATTTATATAATTTTGACCAGTCCGCACTATGAGTTATCTATCTTTTTAAAATTATGCCCTGGTCAAAAAGGGGTGTAGCTTCCGACATCACAGGGTGGAATAACTGGTTTATCCACTTCCCCCAAGCTCAGCTACTAGCAGAGGCACTGCCCCTCCCAGTTTCCCCCAAGAGGAAGCCACTTTACGGCCCCCCCAATATAACATTTGCCTGAGCCAAAGAAGGCCCATTGTTCAGTTTCCTGCAGTCCCCAGCTGCCACTCCCCTTTCAATCAACAGGGCCATGTGACCTCCTTTTTGTGGGGCAGCAGAATGCAGCCAGGCCTGGGAACACAGCTGTTGATCCAGTTTGAACTCCTGTCGGGGGTAGTTGTCAGGCAGAATCCAGTTTCATTAAGCCAGGTTTCAGCTAAATGTCACTTTTTGTTCCCAGTTTTCTACATTCAAATCAAACTGACAATTTTTATACATGCAGCTAGAGTGCTGGTTCTAAGTTCAAAACTATGACATTTCAACAGTTACAAACTATGTGATACTCAAAAGTAGGTCCCTCATTTAATTTAAACATTTCGATTTTAGTGGTTTTCAGTTCAGTTTACTTAAGCTGCTGACCTCCACAGCTCAGCCAGTTTTGTTATGAACATTGTTTTGGGCTCTTTTTCTTTCCAGATTGTGTATGCACACAAAACTTCATTCTGCCAAATGTGGTGTTCAGTGAGATTTTTGAATATCCTACAATGTTTGACATAGGCATTTTTAGCTTGCATTCAGAGAAACCAAGGTGATTTCAAGGGCTTTTTAAGCTAACAGGCACTGCTGTATTTCCTTTGGCACACATTCCACTCATGGCACCCCTGGCCCATCACGCTCGCACTGGTGGATGGAAGGTTAGGCAACCATTTTGGTGTGCGCACAAACTGCGCGGTTCTCCTGGATTCTGGCGCACATGTGGGCTTTTTGGCCATCTTGGATTTTCTAAGCCCACAGCACCAAATGTTGCAGCTTAATGACTCAAACGTGGGTCAATACACCTGACATTACCACACGCTAAACCAGATCATGGTCAAAAACAGATATCCGGACCAAGTGAAGCAGTCTCAGATTTTCACCAAATTAGACCTCAGGGGGTCATACAATCTGGTACGAGTCAAAAAAGGCGACATGTGGAAGGCCGCCTTCCGTACCAGGTACGGCCTCTACAAATTTCAAGTGATGCCCTTTGGGCTGTGTAATGTCCCTACGGCATTCCAATACTTCATGAATGACGTGTTACGGGAGTTGTTGGACGTATGTGCAGTGGTGTATATTGATGACATCTTGATTTACTCAGCTACGATCCAGGAGCATATAACCCATGTACACGCCGTCCTCCTCAAACTGTGCAACATCATCTGTAAGCTAAACTAGAGAAATGCTCCTTTCATGTCATGTTAGTTGAGTTCCTGGGATTTGTGCTATCGCCACAGGGCATAATGATGGACAACCGAAAAGTAGAGGCAATTCTCACCTGGCCCTCCCCCACGTCAGTGAAGGGGATCCAAAGATGTCTTGGGTTTGCAAATTTCTATCGACGATTTGTACCTGGTGTCTCACAGTGGAAGACGCATTCTGAGCGCTGGAAGACAAATTCACCGTGTCCCCTGTTCTACAACGCCCACAACCTGACCTCCCATATGTGGTCGAGACTGACTCATCTAGCGTTGCAATGGGAATCGTGTTATCGCAACGGAATCCAGACACCGCTCAATTGCACCCAGTGGCCTTTTGGTCAAAAATGTTATCCGCAGCCAAGCTGAATTATGCGGTTACCAACAAGGAACTATTGGCTAATAAGGATGCTCTCAAGAAATGGAGACATTATTTATTAGGAGGCAGATTCACCATCACAACCATCACTGACCACCGGAATCTGCAGTACCTGCGTTCTGTGAAAGCTCAGTTGTCCCGGCAACTCTGCTGGGCTCTGTTCTTTGCAGAATACCAATTTGTCATCATCTACCGACCAGGGGAATGCAATGGCAAGGCAGATGCATTGTCTAGCATCTGAAAAGAAGACAACACTTATGTTACTGCTTATCCAGTGCTTATCCAGTGGACATCATTCCAGGAGAAAAGCTTCTCAGGACCGTAGGAACCACAGTCTCCCCTTTGGAAGACCTAAAAGAAGAAGTAAGACACAGTATGTCGGCTGTGGAATTGCAAGCCTGGGAGACTAAAGGACCTCAATGTTCCATTCAAAACAACCTGCCATATTATCAAGGGCGCTTGTACCGACCAACGCAAACCATACAGGAACAAGTCATAGCCAACTACCATAGCTTCAATGGAGGGCCATCCTGGAGTGACAAAGACTATGGAAAAGATTAAGCGGTCATACTGGTGGCCAATCTTGCGTAAGGACGTCCTCCACTTCATTCGATCCTGTGGGATCTGCGACCACAACAAGGCTCAAAAACAGAAACCAGCAGGCCTCGTCCGTCCTTTAGCCATCCCAACTGCACCATGGCACACCATCTCCATGGATCTTACCACAGATTTACCCCTGTGTGGATTTCAACACCATACAGGTTGTAGTAGATATGTTTTCCAAGATGCCTCATTTTGTGGCCCTGTAGTGGATTCCAATGGTGCCCACTCTGGCAAGGTCTTCCTAGAACATATTGTGAAGCTCCACGGTTTCCCGTCCGTGGTGGTGTCTGACAGAAGCACTCAGTTCATAATTAAATTCTGGAGGAAAGGCTGCGACCTGGCAAGGATAGAGGTGTGTCTCTCTACAAGTCATCATCACCAAACAGACGGGCAAATGGGACATACCAACCAGACACTAGAACAATACCTTTGCTGCCTCCTGCATCAAACAGATAGCACTTGGGTGGTCATACTGTGGATGGCAGAGTACGCATATAACAACTCATTGAACTCATCCATTGGACTGACCCCCTCCTACACTCTACATGGGCGACACCCATAGACCTCTGTTTATGATTCGCCAGAATCTCTGGAGATGCCAGCAGTCAAGACTCTACATGATAACATTACAGAAAAGAGATTTGCAGATCACCACTGCAAGGAAGCTCCGATGTACCAAGTAGGTGATGCGGTGTGGTTAGCTTCCAGACACGTCTCATTAAGGGGGCAGAGGAAATTTCACCCCAAGTTTTTAGGCCTGTTCACCATATAAGCTGTAATCAACCCTGTGGCCATGAAACTGACTCTTCCATCCAACATATGGCTACACCCAGTATTTCATGTCTCCTTGCTAAAAGCCATCAACCCAGGAACTCGGGTGCAGACACCCCCAGCTCCAGTGACTGTGGACAGCAAACCAGAATACAAAGTAAAAGACATACTAGATTCCAAGATAGTCAGAAAGAAATTGTATTATCTGGTAGATTGGAAAGGGTACGGGCCGCAAGACAGTACATGGGAGCCTTGCGATAATATTCACGCCCCGGGTTACTCAAAAGGTTCCATCAGAAGCATCCAACCAAGCCTGGATGTGGGAATTTAGCATTTGGAGGGGCCTTGGGGGTAAAACTGTCATGAGCACTACCATTCTGTTGGGGCAGTCCTCTCCTTTGGGTTTTAGGGGTCTCCAGAGCACCCACATGGGGGCTAGATGGGTGTTAACTTGGCGTTCCTGGCATCTCCTGCAGTCACAGACACCTAACACCATTGTGGAGTAAGGCACTTCCTTGGTCTTTCAAGATGGTCGTTCAACTGGCCTCAGACATCTCTCAGGAGAACTCTAGACTCTGAGTTTGGCTGCCTATTTAAGACAAGGGCAGAGATCAGTCTGTGATTTGCGTTGTTTCTGCAGTTGCAGCCCAAAGCTTACCGCTGTTCTGTCGTGACCTGCGAAGAGATAAAGCATCATCTGATTAATACGAACATTCGAACCAACAGTATTAGGATCTACTCACCAGCCACATCGCAGATTCTTCCGCCGCCTCTTGTACAGCTGGTCTCTGACTTCAGCAACTCCTCGAACTCTTGATCCTGCATGTTCCTGCCATCGGCTCTCTCTGCTTCACATTCACCGTGGCAGCACCTATGCGGAAGAGAAGAAGGTAAAGAGAATACTCTTAGAACTGCCTTTGCAAGACAGCTGATCACGCCGCTCCCATTCTGTGAGCATCTTGCAGATCAAATAAACTGAAAGCAACAGGTCACGCTGCTCCCATTCTGTGTGCATCTTGCAGAACAAATAAGCTGAATGCAAAAGATCGCACCACACCAACACCGCAAGGCAACATCTGAAAGGGGCAAAACAGACGGCAAGACACGCTCAAAAGGTCATTCAGAAATGTACCTTAAAGCAATGTGCGCATATCAAAAGAGACTCCGCCCATCATTCCTCACAAACCTGCAAGAAGAAAGAAGACACAGGGATTAGGAAAAAAACAAAGTCAGACTTTCACGCATAGCGCGCGCATGACATGGCACACCTTCACAACCAGACTCCAAAGCACATGTGAAGAGTTGAACTAGACAAATCTTACCACTACCATTGAGGCTGTACCTCAAGTCACAACAGGACTGGACTAGAGAGCCAGTGAAGTAACTGGCAACAGCATTTCTCCAGGAACTAGCACCACTGCAGGATGCAAGATGGAGAGCTCACCCTTCATATCGTACAGGTGAGCTTGCACAGTACAAACCGGGAATTTCACAGGGCCGGGTGATGGGAGCGGAGGTTACCGGTCAGGGGAAGCCATACGTTTGTAACCTGCATTTCCTGTGTTAACAGAACCTGCATATAACCCCGGTCCAGTCGCCCCCAGTACCCTTTGAGAGGAGGCTTCCAACGCTCCTGCAGAATCCAGGTAAGCGTTACAGGCATCTGCAAACATGCATGCCACACATACGTCATAGAGTGTTTTCCCACATGGGTGCTCACCAGCAGCAGCCAGGCGACTTCTCCAGGCCAAGAACTGGGAGTGGAGGTCTGGATAGAACCTCTCAAGTACCTGCAGCTCTATCTGGGTGAACCGGTAGCAGCCAGCACGGTGCACCTCCACAGTGGGTTCCGTCTCGAGGGCTGCCACCATCTTGGAATGGCTACGGGTCTTGAGGTTGTCCCAATGTTTCCAGACCATGGTCCTATGGTGGACTGCCACCCCTTCCATGTTGATGGCAGCCATGATCTCATCCCAGGTTCTCAGCCTTAGGTCGTTGCCCCGATGCATCACTGGGTTAAAGAGGGCATAATAGGTACCCAGGACACGATCCACCAGGATGCCAACTTCAGCGGAGGTGAAGTTGACATCCGTCTGCCACGAGGTGGGGGTGCTGCACTCCTCAGATGACGTAGATGGGGCAGACATGGCACCCCTGAGGCAGGTATGGGCTTCCTGGGTAAGTGCTGTTGAGCTTTGGTGGTGTTGGCAGTGGTGGAAGTCCCGCTAAGTACAGCAGAAGTTTTTGCAGGCCCATCACGGGAGCCCAGGCAAAAGTGGGACAGCTGGCACACCAAGAAAGTGCTGGTTGTAGGTAGACACTCTCGAACAGGCAGCAGTCGTATAGCAGTGAGTGAGGTAAAGCAGGGATGGAGGAGGCAAATACAGCAGTACGCAGGCAGGAGGAACAGTGGTGTTCGTCTTGCATCTGCAGCAGCCGATATCAGAGTACAGGCTCTTAACGCGTAAGTTACGGCTGGCGCATGGTGATGCAGTGCACCAAAGCGGCACGCCTACACGCCTCATGGCAATGACGGGGTGATATAAGGCGTGATGTGTATCACTGGTTGTGCACATGAAGTTTACAATCCTGATGAGTTTTACAGACGTATTTTGGGGTGCTACACAATTCTTCCCTTCAGGGAATGAGTATGGCATTTCTTTGGGGGGCGGGGGAGTTTGCCTCTGCACATACGTGCATGTTTTTGGGAACCTTTTGAGGCCTGTGTTGTGTCCCGTATGCATTTTTTTAATCTCTGGGTGCCTCTCTGTATCACGTACCACATTTTGACTTTTCAGAAGCTTTCTGGGTATCGCGTAAGCAATATTTGAGTCCCTGGATGCCTCTGAATATCACATACCATATTTATTTGCTTTTGGGGTACATTGAGCCTTGCTGGACCAAACATCTACATCGCCCATCATGTAGACTGTTCCCTTACTCCTATTGCCCAGGACAATAACTTGGTGTGCTTTCCATTTATCCCTTACACCTGTGGCATGAGTGGAAAGGCCTCAAGGAAAGGGAGCAGACAGGGTCGGAGTGGGGGACGTGGTGAGGACCCATCATCCCCAGGGGGCCAGGGACATGGTTCTGCCCCAGCCCCCGGGGCATCAGGGATGTGGTGTGGAGACATCTGCCCCAGCCCCAGGAGAATGTGGCAGGCCTCAGTCCACAGGTGACACGGCACCTAGAGTCCAATGTGGTTCCAGCCAGACAGTAGCAGCACCAACATCTCGTGCCACTTGGGCCAAGAATGGATGCCCTGCACAGCAGGAAGAGCCCCCCCCCGAAAAAACTGCACAGGACACTGGCACAGAGAAGAAGAAGTGCTTCACTATGAGGAGCTACAAGTGACCAATCACCATCGTGACATGTGCCTGTATGCAGGGAGCACACATACACCCACACAACGAATGGTCCATTGGCAGCGGGTCACAGACAAGATCAACACCTAAGGTTTGGAGATGCGCAATACTACAGACGTTCAGATGCGCTGGAATGATCTCACATGTTGCACCAAGCACAAGCTCACTGCCAACCTGTCCTCTGCAGTGGCAACTGGAGGGAGGCCAACAGAGGAGGAGCAGCTGACATTGCATGAAGAGACCACAAGCCAATTCATCCTCCTTGAGGGTGCAAGGCATGTGAGGCCTAGATAACTATGCGGACACATCTGGTGAGTGGCCGTGATTGTGCAGCCTATATTTTTTCCAATCATGCATGGCCCACCATATCTGTGTAGTTGTACATATGGCTGCAGTTGTATGACATCCCTGGGTAATGCGTGTTTGACAACGTTCTGACTCATGACACATGGCCATTGTTTATGGAAGTATCATGTGTGGCACATGTCCATGTGACAGTACAGATCACCCACAGGGTACTCCACAGTTGCATGGGCAGGAAATGAGACACATGCATGTACTGTTGTCATCTGCTAAATTCTTGTGGCGTGTCACTCTGCAATGCTAGACAAGTAAATGCGATAGATGTTGATCAATCATATCATCTCATGCAGAGTTGCATGTTCCATTTGTCAACTGTCCCTATGGGATGTTTGTCATGATGCATATCTGAGCTGTCTGACACCACACCTTGTGGTGTTCCCAGAGTGAAGGTGCATAAGTGCACACATACCACAGCCCTGAGT
This sequence comes from Ambystoma mexicanum, assembly GCF_040938575.1. Taxonomy (NCBI): domain Eukaryota; kingdom Metazoa; phylum Chordata; class Amphibia; order Caudata; family Ambystomatidae; genus Ambystoma; species Ambystoma mexicanum. Next base: position 330,700,655 of record NC_090935.1, read on the forward strand.
TGCAGGCATGATGTTGGTGCGGTAACAAATGAATGTAGTAAGTGGTTGCGCCATTCACTATATGGTGAACAATAGCTGATGGTGGGTTGTAATGCAGAAGTTGCCATCCTTGCAATATGACAATAACATGGCCATAGACGGCCCATGTGGAAGGTCATGGGCAGCATAAATGGCAATGAGTGTGCCGGCCTGCATTCCATTCTATGTATGTGCATGGTAGTTGTTCAAACATATCAGACAACTTCAAATTGGAAGCACCTGTCTGACGTCAAAGGCCTGTGTGTCTTTCAGTTGATACTTGACAGGCACATGCCTTGTTACTTCCATCATTGTGCTGTGCAGTTTCACAGACACTGGCCTGTCTGTGAACTGGATGCATGCACAGTTCCCCATACTCGAGTCATCTGTCTGATAAGATCAAACATGCCAGCTACATCGCTCACTCAGATGTGGTATGATGGCTCTATTGCTACATGTCTAATGTGATAGGTATTTGTGGCAGTGCTGGTTCATATTCTGAGCATGGTGGGCCTTGAAGCCTTGACCCTTCATTGTTGCATGATTTTCATGTGCAGGGACTTTCCGAGGTGGGCTCTTTTTCTTTTGTTCCTTTTTTCCCTTGAGATGTGCTGTTGCCCTCTCAAAGGCATAATGAGTGAAGTTGTGGACATGGCTGCCTCGAGGTTGACAGGATGGCATGTGCAGGTAACAATGGGTTGTGGGAAACGGGACCCATATGTGCTGTATGGATGATTGTCAACTATGGCTGGTGATATGCAATGTCCCATGTTGTTGCAGTGATCCTGAGTCATCCGATGACTGCACTCCATGGGAGTTCCACCCTGCACCTGTTCACGTCTCGAGTCCCCATGCCCTCTGCCAGGCACTGTCCCTCCTTTCACAAATTTGGAGGTACAGATTCCATTGGAGGTGATGTGGGAATCACATCATGCCAGCTCTGTCATCAGGTAGGCATGTGCACTATCTCTCATGGTGTGTCTGTATAATTGGTCACCATGGTCTTTGCATGCATGACACATTTGTGCTAGCTGTGTGTGTTATCCTTGAGCCATGGTAAATGTCTGTGCACATGTGTGTCTGTCCACATGCAGGTGTATGTATGTGCAGTTACACTTCTATGCGGGTGCATTGTTTTTTTGGATGCACTTTCACAATGGATGCAATTAATGGAAGTGATTGGGCAACACTTGTCACACTTTAGCCATTGTCAGTGTTTCCAACATTCACGATGTTCATACAAATTGACAGCATGCATTCTGTGTGCTTCTTCAATCTGTGTATTTTGGTTCTCCAAGACTTGCCTCACTGATCGTGATGATGTCCCCTTACTACCCCCTTCTACTCCCCCTGATCCCATGTTACCTACCGGGCCCTGCATGTGTACTCCCTGATCACACCACTCCTTGATATGTGCCACTTCCCACTCCACTCCCTTATCCACTTACATGACCTGCCCTGCCCTGCACCTGTTCCACATGTGCCATACACGCACATTGTCAGGTCTACTCAACCTCAGCTGCACCGCTTCATGACGTAGCCTCTGGTGAAACAGTTCTGGGTATTTGTGTACATTGACTCCGCAGGACAGGTTTGTCACACTTGCTGCATGTAGGGTTGTATAGATATGTGCATGTGTACCACTAACAGACTGCTTCTGTGTTACCCAAACAGGTCACTTCTTGTACATTGTTTGTTTCTGTAGGTTATCTACACCAGGATGTGTTGCTTGATTTTTTTGTTTGCATTGCTTGTTCATCTCATCCGGCACTGTGAGTGAGTGCACAGTATGTGTGCACATTGTGGGCCCATGAATGTGTTACATTGTCCACTCCCCACAGCTTGTCCTCATCTGTTTTCCCCGTGTGACTTGCGAGTGCACCCTGGGATCCATGCACACTTACTGGGATGGTCTCACACAGGGTGTGTGGTGTGTTGGGGGGTGAGTGTAGCTGCATGTTGTCCTGAGGTCCATTTACAGTTGGTTTCTTTCCATCTATGTCCCTTGAAGGCTCTCTGACTCAGATACTTCTTGAAAAAGTGTTCATGTCTCTGTCTACCTCTCTTGGGCAACTTCTCTCTGCCCTCACCCAATGTGATGTCAGACATATCCATCCACATCTCCCCTCTAGCCAGTCTCCTCCTTTTAACGCTTTACACCTATCCCTCTCTCGCTCTCTCTCTTTCTCTCTCTCTCTCCCTCTCTCTCTCTCTCTCTCCACTCCACTACTAGGCACTTGTCACTCTGTGTCCTGTTTCCCTCTTGCACTCTGTCATCCTTCGAAGGTGGGTGGTCCATGCCTATTTTCTTATTCCATACAGGAGTTGCCATGGATGTCCAGTATCTTTATGTTGATGCAATGTATGTCTTTGCAATTTCAAAATGTGTTTTCAGGTGTGATGCATTGGATGCAAGCCAGGTGGGTACCCTGTATAGGTAAGTGACGGGCACTCAGGGTGGTACTTGTGTTGTGGTTGGTGGCAGGGAGTCTGGCACTATGTGTGGCTGTTTTTCTTTGACTTGTATTGAGGTGAGCGGGTCCAGCTTCATGGGTGCATGTGACACATGCTGATGGTAGGCTGGGGTGCCTATGCATGCTGGTTTGTCAAGACTATAAAGGTAGCACTGGTTGTGGGCTCATAGTTGTGAGGGAGGCAGTTTCTGTGTGGCGTTTCTTGGTGAGTTGTCCTGAGGGTGGCAGGCCCGGCTGTTTGTGTGCTGTGACACATGGTGATGGTGGTGATGGGGAGTGTTTCCTTGCAATTTTCACATGTCTTGTCTGACACGTGGCAGTCCATTAAATATTTTTTTAATAGTCATGTCTAGCCACGCAGGCAGTCCAATCTTGGTCCTTCTTCCCCTTCTGGGGATGCTGTCCCAAGACAATTCCACACACAGAATAGCATTGTTGGCCATTTGTGGGGCTCCATGTTCACCACAGACACCAGGCACACAACATTGGCCAGGGGGTTGTTGTTTGCCATGGTGAACATGCACCATGCATGGTAAACTGGCAGATTGTTTGGGGCCTGTTGACAGCTGCTGACTGCATCTAAATGAACATCCAATCCAGTCCCGGTGAAGTCTGCCTCACCTTCCACTTTCCTGTTTCCTGTTCCCGTTTGTGTGGCAGTGTCCTTGGCCCCTGTTTCTCATTCCTTTCTCATCTCTGCTTGTCTCCTTCATTCCAGGTGACTCAGTGCCCTGTCTTCCAGTATGACAGCTGCCTCTGTGAAGAGCTGCCTTCTGCCAGATCCTGTCTTCTGTGCAATTGGTGATATTTTTCCATCACATTTTATTGGACTTTACATTACCCCGTCTGCTGCCATTGTTTACTGCGCTGTCCCATTGCCACGTTAATCAGGGGATGTCAAATTGTGGCATTGGGAGTACTTCCAAGGTGATCCTGGGTTTCTAACCTCTCAGTGGTCTCTTTTTGGGAGTGCTCTTGGTGTCATACTGACTATCGCCGGATCACAGTTTTCACAATTTCCCATCGCCATGATAATAGGTAAGGCAGTGTAGGTGTTGTGGGTGGGGGTTTATATAGACATAATTTTCGAAATCAAAAATTTCGAAAGTCAAAAGGCCGAAAAAAAAATGTTGGGAAAAATAATGTCAAATTTATTTTTTATGACTTTTTTTTTATTTTTTTTTTACCTATTTTTTTTATATAAACTAGAGCCAAAAAAAAAATATCGCAAAAAAATAATTCGACATTTTTATTTTCAACATTTTTGATTCGACTTTTTTGACATTCGAAATGTTTTATTCGATATTATGACAGGACACTGTGGGTGGGTAAGGTGTCACTGTGTGGGTGTGCATAGTGCATTGCCATGAAGTGGGCAGATCTAGCTGCATGGGTGTGGTGCAGGCACACGTGGTGATGGGTGGCTGGTGAGTTCTTGTTTGCATTTGCTGCATGTCACTCAGGGGGGCACATGCTGTTGTGTAACTGGGTGCATGGATGTGTTGCATGCCCTCACATTGTGTTGTATTTCTCTATAGAGACATTCTGCAGGGGAGGATTGTTGTTGTGATTGCAGGTGAAGTTGCTGCTTTGTGCATCTACAGGACACAGCATCAGGGTTTGGTGGTTTCCAGGCCTACAGGAGGGACATCCATGGATTCCAGGGTCTGGCTGGTGCAGGCTCACAAGGGATAAGGTGTGATGTAAGATGTCTATATTTCTTGCAGTCCACTTTTCTTTCGGAATCTGCTTGAATGCTTTGAGGTGACTGTGTATTGTAAGCATAGTTGGTGTCAGGGAATGGGTTGGCCACTCAACCTGCTTATTGTGGTGGAACACAGATAGTGGGTCCAGGGCACTCTTTACATGTCTTTATTGATAACTTCCATTTTGTACTTTGCCTTCCTACTTGTGGTCTTGTGTGTAGTTTGGTGTCTACATGCAGAACAGTTGTTAATGTCCATGTGACGGTGGTTGGGGACTTTGCTGTTTGTGCTGTGTGATTTTGAGTGTACTACATCAACAATGTTGGTTCAGGTTGCTATGACTGTGTTTCTGATTTGTGCACAGCCATACAGCCACGTTTTCTCACTTACAAATTGCTTCATACTCTGTGGAAACTTAAATACGGAGTTAAAATGCTCCCTATTCACAATATGTATGAGACATGTGGAATCTTGCACCCCTGCTTTCACACTCATAGCTACATGGAAAGGTTTTGTCCTGTAGTGCACGTTTCCCCACAGCTGTACTATAGTATTGTGACTGGCTGATTGGAATTAGTAGACATGTATCTTTTGATGGCCATGAATGACTAGGTACTAAGAATTGAATGTTGCCAAGTTGATTCTTTTTTCTGTTCCAAATTAATTTGACTTGTTTATGTATTGCTCACATTTGTGTTTTGTACTTAAATTTTATATACCTCTAAAATCATTTTACTCCCAACTTTACAAAGTGGGAGTGGAATACTCCCACTTACAAGTCTTATCTGGGGCTCTGTTTGTGCTTGTTGTTTTATGTCTAATGGACATACACAATTTGGCTCTCCCAGAGACACATTCTCAAGTTGTTGTTATGGGGATGGAGGATGGGCCTCAATTCATCATTGAATGGCACCTAGTATGTAGCCTCACTGTGTGTGCTCCACAGGGGCAGGTTTTTATGTAAAGTATGATTGTACTAGCTGGTTGCCTACAGCCTCTCCACCTGCCCTTTGGCCAACCAAGCTCAAGGGTGGTGCCTGTGGCTGTGGGTGGCATCCCACCTGCATTTCCACTGGTACACCACGCAGTGTGGCAACATTGTGCAGTACACATGCAGCCACTGTGATTTTACGTACTACTGGTGGTACATATAGCAACACCCCACCAGAGTGGTCAAGGGAGCGGAATTGTGACTTCAGTACTCAGAATGTGCGCTCAACTATGCCCCTAGTGGCTGCATGTGCTGCATTGTATCTCACCCCAGCTGGTGTTGTGGGATTCCGGATCGGTGTCATCATGAAAGTTGACACAGGGTAGGAACTGCCCCCTATAAATGTGTACATGATTGTCATTGTCATTTATTGTCAGGGTCTGTTATTCAGTGTGTCATGTGCATGCATGATATGATATGATAGTCTATTTATATAGTGCCTATACACAATGTGATTCTAAGCGCTTCAAGGCAAGGGAGGGAACAAGGGAAAAAACAATGACATTCTTACAGACCATGAACAGTAAGGATGTGAAATTAACTATCGTACTCGGCCTGACGACATTTCAGATAGTGCAAGAGCTAAAACATAGATAAGGAAGGGAGGGGGAGAGTGGGAAAGAAATGGAAACAGACAGACGACTACCGTACTAGGCCTGATGACATTTCTGGTAGAGCCAGAAAAAAACAAGAGGTGAGGGAGAGGGGTGCAGAAAGGTAGGGGAGGAACAAAACAAGCGACTATCATATTAGGCCTGACGACATTTCAGATAGTGCTGGAGGGGGTGTGGGGAGGAAAAAACCAGTAAGGGGAGGGAGGATGAGACAGACAAGGTGCTATCATACTAGGTCCAGGGACAATTCTGATAGAGTAAGTGCATAGAAGAAAATAAGGGGAGGAGATAGGAAAAGGGAGAAGGGAAAGGAGGAGAGAACAGAGAGTTAGCAGTCAAAAGAGTGGAAAAGCAAGAGGGGAGAGTGAATACAATTCCAGAAGTCAGTAGTAACACATAATGTTGCAAGCCAAGATACAAGATGAAGATGGGAACAGTATGATTCAGGGCCACCATAAGTACAAGATACAAAAGAGGTTCAGCATGGGAGTAGAGAAAGGGTGACGCACCATGAATGAATGAAGTCCATAAAAGTCAAATCCATCACTGTCCACAAGAAGGTGATGGTGAAACCAGAATGTATCAGGACAGACTCCTGCAGAAGTAGGATTGAGTGGGGTGAGGGGGGAGCAGGGTAGAAGAATCAAGCAAAACAGGCAACACCTGTGTGCGAGAATGGGGGGGCACAAGGGAACATCACGGGGGAAACAGAGGGAGTAACACGTGTTGGTGCATGCCTACCTGCTGTCTGAGCAGGGGTTCAGGCCCTGGATCCTCCTGGTCTGAACAGGTCCAAACAGGAATTCCCCTTTTCTTCGTCTGCCCTTCGCTTAGGACGCCCGGGGCGAGAGACGCCCT